>NC_086154.1:37009775-37367900 GCF_035149785.1 Candoia aspera
CCTTCATAACCCCAGGACCATGTGGGTCATTAAGTGAGGAATCCCAGGCAAGCAGGCAGGCAGATGGGCAGGTGGGAGCTATGGGTGGATGGGCAGGTGCCTCAGGCGGGCACTACGGAGCAGGGGCGAGCAGGCAGGTGGGCAAAAAAGTGGCAGGAATGGGAGTGACTTGTGACCTCCTGTTGGCTTCCCCATTGACTTTGTTTGTGAGAAGCTGGCAGGGAAGGTCACAAATGGTGATCATGTGACCACAGGATGCTGCAACCATGACTGCGGGCTGGTTGCCAAGTGCCCGAATCACAATCATGCGACTGTGGGGACACTGTGACATCTGCAACTTTAAGGACCGGTCGTAAGTCCCCCTCATTCAGTGCTGTCATAAGTTTGTACGGTCACTGAACAAGTAGTCATAACCCGAGGACTACCTGCAATTTGTCACAAATAGCTAAACTGATGGAATATCTATCTTTATCTATCTATCTATGAAAGATATGAGAAGTAGAGTATAGTGAAAATTCACAAAAACTTCTTCCCCTTTTCATCTTTATGAAATATAGTTGTAATCAAAAATAGGTAATGATACGGAACTGGGACAACTAATGATGATTTAGTTCCAAGGTTTTCTTTGATTTGGAGGCAAATTCATCAGTAATTGTATTCATTCCCCACTTCCTCTATGATATTCTGCTTAAACCATGAATCTTCGTGGGGGCAGGGAGCATGGCATCATTAGCAGCATGAAGTTGGGAAGATCTGATTGGGAATTTAGCTTCATAGAGACTGACAATTAGAATGGGCAGAATGGACACAGGTCTGCTCCTTTCTTGCCCTGCCAAGCAAATGAAAACCTTGCCTAAACCTTTATTTCTGATCAGAGCTTCTGCTGTGTGTGATGCATGTCCTTATCTGTATGGTTAATTTTATATTCATAATGTTGGTGCAACTTTGATAACTATGTTTTATAATAATCTGATATGATAAATGGGACATTTAATTTAAACAGGATATTTAATTTAAAATACAGGAAATAATGAAATAGAAATACAAAGTCCTTTCATTATAGTTGCTTTCAAAAGGAAAAAAAAAATCTCTTTGGGACTATTGAAATATGCACTTTCTAAGTAAGGAATGGGAAAATGTCCCATATGATAGTTTGGAAACTGAAATAATTTTTTTGAACTCCCTACTCACTTCATTAGGCATTTTAAAATTATCTAAATTTCTTTATTTCCACAAAATACATTATTTCCACAGTAATAAAAAAATGTATTGTGGAGGAATGAAGTACTACACATTTTGTACATATTTTTCAATTTACATTTAACCATATAGTTGACCTTGTTCCTGAGAGAGAGATATTTGTTTTGTGGAAGAATATGAAGAAAGATAGGCCACTTAAAAACAAATGTTCTCTTTTGCAGTCATTAGATATGAAAAAATTTGCAAGTTGGGCAATATTTGCTTTAAATTAATCAATAGTTAACATTGACCATTACACCTAAATATTTTTCTTCAGAAGTAGATTTTTTTGGGGAGCAGAAATATTTGGAAACACAAGGAAAAACAAACAAAGGCATAATGAGAAGCTGTAAATACCGTAGCTACATTGATGGGTTTTCAGATTAATATTCCTAGAGTAAAATCAGTAAGAAAATGAGGAGATTGTGTCTAAGGCTACTGTTTTCTCCAACTGCATCTTTATTTCAGAAACTGTTCATTAGATGAATATGGTCTTGTTTACACTTGCCTGTCTTTCTGGAGTTTTTGTGGGGTTTGGAATAATGTCAGCAATTTCCTACGTGTTCCATATATGCAGCATTGTTCTGGAGGCAAGATCCAGGATCAGACAGAGCACTCCTGGAGGAGCAGGCAGACTCATTTAGCAAGATGTAGCCTGCAGCCTAGCCACCAGCCTGCAGATGTCAGTGTACACTAACAGTATCATGACTGCGGACCAGACCTCAACACTGCAAGCAAAAAACATCAGTAGGGTAAAACCAGCCTGACTCACATCAGTCTAAACCCAGCTCAGGTTCCCTATTAGTGGGTGAACAACACAACACTTGGTGAATCTGCTTCACAATGATAGGAAGAGCTGACCTCAAAGGATCAAAAAGTGATGTTGCTATGAATGCTTGGCCACCACAAGCCAGTTATCCTTGTGGTAACTTTTCTGACACCTTCTGCTTAAAACCCAAAAAGTCAGAAGGATCGTGAAGCCCTGCTTTCACAGTCTGTATTCGTACTGAAAATCAATCAACAGGGAGATTCAGGTAATAGCGGAGATTAACCCCTTATACGAAAACAATATACATGCCTACCCTTCTCAAGGGACAGGACGTAATATAGGCCCTTGCCACAGAGAACTTGGACCCTTGCATCCAGCTGCATTTAGTTTTTCAAGATTCAATCACAATGGTATCTAGCAGGCAGAAGATGCAAACTTGTCCCTTGGATTTAATAAGCAAACAAATGTGGTCAGACTAAATATCTCAGATGAAATAACATCATGCCCAGATCCAATGTCCAATCCTACCCCAAGGTACAAAATTACTGGTAGTCAAAGAATAAATAATAACCCACAGGTTAAATCAAACTGATACTAATAATGCACATCACAAGCAAGACTCATGAATTGCAAGGGACTCACACATTCCACTCCAGGCTGTAAACAGGCACAAGCAGAAGCTGGCTGCAGGCTTTGGGAAAAGTTACCTAATGAATGAAATTTAATCACCTTATTTTTATGAAATTATTCTAACAACAGAAATTATGCAGGAATAATTTCTTGTTGGTAGAATAATTTCATAAAAGCAAGCATTCACAAAACTTTACTCTTTTGCCGAAATGTTCATTTAGATAATATTTTGGACAAATCACTTCTCTAATACCTTCCCACACCATATCAACCCTCTGCAAAAAAAAGAGTGTAGCTTAAAATGGAATAAATGTGAAAATGGAGCAAGTGAAAGTTTAGATAAGATGGGTATATAATCAGCTAGGTAATGATATTCCAGTGAAATATAAATGGATGATATTCAAATGTCAATCCGGGAGTATTTATAGGTATGGGAGACAATTTTTATTATCTTATTTTATAACCTATTGAAGCAAAAACACTAAATAATGATTAGTTGGTATATTACTTCAGTGGCAATGTTAGACATTATAAATTAAGTAGATTGAAATGTTCAAAAGTCAAAGTTGCTCCTACCATATGTTGTGAGCATGTCCATAGAGAAATGTAATAGAGAAAGTATTGGATCATGTTATTAGATTTGACCCAGTGTTCTTTATTTTAGCCTGTGTGAATTATTTGATAAGAGAAGATCAGAGAGAATTGGTTTGTTTGATGATAATTGCTATTAGATTCATTTATACTAAATACTGGAAATTATCTGACAAATCTAATATGAAAAAATTAGCAAAAACATAGCAATGATTAAACTGACAGTGTATAAATGAACTAAATAAAATTGCCTGTGTGAAAAATCTGTAAAAGAATTGGGTACTTGTACCAATTCCTGAAAGATTTATTTATTAATCTCAAGTTCATATTTTATATTTAAAAGAATTATTGTCATAGAATTAATCTATTAACATATTGATAACACCTGAATCTCTCCTGTGCAGCCTAACACAATTGTGAGTGTGGTGGGAAGTAGCAGAGAGGCAGCTTTTGTGGTGAGCCCCAGAATGAGATTGGTATGCAACATAATGTGCTATCAGTAGGTCAACATGGGAGGCGGGTCCCAGCCGGACTATTTAAGCCAGCGTTCTCCGCCATATTTACTAAAACTCTTCAAAATATCTTAAGTAACCCAAAAGACCCAGTAGCCCAAGAAGAAAAAAACAGGAGTTATCTACAACATAAAGTGTAAGGACTGTAGCAGCCACTATGTAGGACAGACAGGCAGAAGACTAGCAGAGTGCATCCATGAACAACAACTGTAGTCAGAAGACATGATGAAAACTCCTTAATCTCACAACACATGGACAGACTCAACCATACTTTCAACTGGGAAACTGTGAGCATCCTAAACCAAGCCAAATCCAAAAACGCCAGAGAATTCCTGGAAGCCTGGCACTCAGACAAAGCAGCCATCAACAGACACATAGAAGTAAACAACATTTACATACCATTCAAAAGAGACAATAGAAAATCTAAAAGACCAGAACACCTCCTCACCAGCAATCAACACCCACATATGCAAAGATTAACACTAGGATTAACACCAGATGAACAATCAAACAGCACAATACACCTTAATCAAGGAACTATTAACTCAGTCAGTCAACCAAGCAGCAAACAACAGCCCAATCAAAGAATTCCCAAGGAGAGAACAACACCCCTACCAACACAAGCAGAGCAAGCCATGGTATATAAACCAAGAGCAAGGCCCTCTCCCTGTTCGCACTGAAGATGTTGCCTAGTCTGGCAATGAAACATCTGTAAGAAAACAAGGCTCAGAGAGCACCAAGGACTCCACAGTTCAACCCTGAGCTACAGATATTCCCTTTGAATGGTATTTACTATCTGTCAGCACTGGTCTTCTCACCTGGCCAAGGTGTTGCTGATCATTTTATGGCTGAGTATAATTTTCTTGTTGGTTTTTTTTGGCCAAGTGGACACAATAGCTTCTCTCCTTTTGTGCTTAGTTTTCCTATTCCATTTAAACTATTAAGGAGGCAATTGGATGTTGAAAATCATTGGTTTAAATAGGATAAAACGAGGACAGGAGTTGGAGTATTTGGGTGCACCTAAAGTTTATTTCAGAGTAAAGGAGAATTCTTGAACCTGACATCTTTTAGTAACAGAATGGCTCACCTAGTTAGAATCCTGGTAGATAAAGACAGTGAGCTAACCTACTATAGATTCTTAATTCCTGAAGTATCTGAAGATGTGCCAGCAATTTGAATACATTATTTCTTCCTCTCTTCCCATATCTTTTCCTCAGTAGAGATATGCCTTTAGGTTAAGCAATTCCCCAAAGAAAACTGGTGTGGCAGGCAGATGGAAGGCCAATTAGCTCTGGAGGCTTCTCTACAGTGATGGCACAAAGATGACTTTTATCTTTCCCTCCCTGCCACTTACTCACTGTAATTTATAGCTTTCTAACATACACGCCAGGCCAGCTCAGGAGATTTGCTGCCTAAAATGAAAAAGATGACACAGAAATTCTGTGCCACCATTCTAGATCCAGGAGCTGACCTGAGGACAGTAACATCTTATTTCAATACTAGTGTGGCAAGGGACTGGCCTTGCGTGTTAAGGTCAGCAGGTTAGCTTAAGGGACTCAGGGATGGCCAGGTGGCATAAGCGATCAGCCCTTTGCAAAACCTTGCCATCACTCACTCACTGATCTACCTGACACTTATTCATTCCCTGCTACAGCTGCATTGATAGTGCTAACATGAGTCACAAAGTCATTAATGAAGCTGAGCAATGGCTGCTGGGATGCATGGCTTGGACTGCTTCCTCTATGTTTGCTCATTGATCAGGGTCACTAATGCACACAGACTAATAAGTGGGAACTGGTGCTGGGTCAGAACTTCAGAAAGGTAGGAGTGGCTGAGGAAAGTTCTGCTGTTCCCCAGAAGCAGCAACCTAAGTCGACCAAATGGTAGGGTGAGCTCAAATCTTGTTCCATGTGATCACATGCATTGTTTTTGCTGATACATCCCATGATGCATGCCAACAACGCAACAGTATAAAGGAGTGCTAGAAATCAGCACACTTCCTAGCTACTGTTTACTTTCCATTATAAGCCTGGTATGTTTGCTCATTGCTCATATTGCATCTTAGTTTCACTGCAGCAGCATAATTGATTATCTCTTTGATAAATGGGTAATTTCTTTAATAATTAAAGGGCAGTAATGAGAGATGCTGAGCACTATCCCTGATAAATTAATATCTGCAGCTGCCATAATGATGATGAAGAATGCTGGAGAATTGGGTAGTGGTGGTCCATGGTATATACAATTGTTTTCCTCTAGGGAGTGCTGCTTACTCTTAAATCTGGAACAGGTTTTTAAATCAACTGATTTTAAGAAATCATATAAATATAGCTTGAATGCAAATTATTTGAACACACACACATACATATACACACACATATATAATAAAATGTCTTAGGAGAGCAGGACACCAAAACTTCATGCAGATATTTCCAGAAAGTCAATGATGACCCTATATCATCTTAATTTTTTGTTTCCAACTGTTAACTCTAAGCACAAAGCCTACTGATCTTTATGACATTATTTCTCTGTATTAACATAAGTGCATCTCATTTGACTGCCCATCACCATTGTTGCCTCTCCCTGAATACCCCACAATAAAAGTCTTTCTTTAGTAGCTTTAAGAGAGTCAAGTTTCAAATGATAATAGCTGTATATATATATATAATCATATGTCTATTTCCTTACTACAATAGTTCAATCTGCCTTAAAAATGCAGATGTACAATTGTTATTAGGACTAATTTAGTAAAAATGACAAGGTAGGCTTTATCATCCCATGTATGAATGAAAACTAGTTGGTCAATTTTTTTGTCTCCACAGACTGCATTTGTAGCTTCCCCATCATTCCTACAAACTGTCACTGATGGGGGACAATATAATTACATAGACAACATTGTTAAGATTTTTTTGTTCTCCATAGACACTTTTTGTAGACTCCAATCTTCTAAAGGGATGATTCAGCATGGCTTCATTCCAGTACTTTTGTCTTTATGCATACCAAACATCTTGCTGACATATGGAAAGCTTAGGGAAAAAAACTTTCCCCAGTAAAAACATCAACCAACTCATATAACAGACAGCAGGGGAAACAACCAGGATGATCACAGCTTGAAATCTTAAAGCATGAAAAGAGCCAAGAAGTAGACAATGATTTTCTCTACTAGTGGGATCAGATAGGGACAGAATAGAGACCATTAGATGTGGTACTGAAAAGATCACCTGCAATTTTTTCAAGGGCAGTTTCAGGAGAAAAAAGACCAGAAATTAGATTGTGTTCAGTCAAGAATGGGGATGAAGTCAGAAAGCCAAGACAGCAAGAGTTTGAAGGAAAAAGAAAGAAGCAGGATCATTTTATAAGTGAGAAGGTGGCTATGAGAAGGATGTTACTAAGAAAACAAGAATAAGGTGCACTATGTTTGAACTAGTAGGGAAGGAGACAGAAGAAAGGTTAGAGTGATGATGTAACAGTGCAGGTAGAAAAGATAATACTGAGAGTGGAGGAGTTTGATAAGTAGAGTAGTGTGGCTATGAAATCTAGAGATATTTTTAGGAAGTAAAAAGGCAGAAGTTAATAGGGAAAGAGGGATAGAAGGATGAGGGATAGAAACCCAGAAGACTGAGATAGATAGTTTTAACTAATATCCTTAAACAACAAAGCATTATATTTCTTTGTAGATATTTAGACAGATACTATGTCATTCTAAACATATTTATGAAAAATGATAGTTTGATTTGACAATCACAGTTTCCATCTTGGAACTCACTCAAAATCTTTATGACTGCAAATTCAACATTCAGCAACTTAAGCACTCATATGACCTAATTTTGAACATTTTCTGTTCCTACCCACCCCTTTTTTTTTTGGCCTTGTGAAGAACTCGAAAAATCTTCTACACAAGTGATCCTAATAAAATTATTACTGAGCACTTGGTTTTGGATTTTTAATTCCCATAGATCCACATGGCTACTTTTGTCATTTATTTCTTTAATGTATACTGTCAGATAATAATATAGTTAGAATTTTCATTTGTTTACTGTGATATTTATATATAGCTGGACTTCACAAGGAGTGTGAAGAATTTCCCTTGTTTTGCTAGCAGCCTTTCCCAGCTGGCAATCTCCAAATGTGCTGAAGAAAGCTTCAAGAATTGCCAGCCAGCATGGCCTCCTTCTTGAAGGTTGTAATTTATTTATACACACATATACACATGCACAATTGAAACATAATTAGTTCTAGACAGCCTAGCTGTAACGTTATTAAGATCTTTATCTGCTATTTCAGTCAAATTTTATAAAGCTCTATTTAAATCACAAATAACTGTTCATGCCACTCACAATTTCTCTCACATGAACAATGGATTTCAGTGACAAGATACAGCTACATGAGTTGCTAGGTCTGTATGCTTTGAGAAAGAGATTTGTACCATGGAGGTGATGACATCTGCTTTGATGAAGTGAAGAGGTGATCCAGTTCACCTTGATGGAAGCTATCCAGGTAACAACAGACTGCAGGAGAATGCCTTTTCTCCCAGTGCTGGCTAAAGTATTCCAGGGTGGATGGCTTTGGTGTTGTCCACAGTGAGTTCCAGAGCTGCCCACAGTGAAAGATCTTCAGTAAATACTGAAGGGACTCCATACTTTGGGACACATTTTTGTGTTCACTGAGTGTGCTCAAGAAGGATTGCCTTAATGACAATCCTGCAGCCATTTTAGGCAGCGCTCAGGTCCTTTCGCTCCTCTTATCCGTCTTCTGTAGCAATAACTTGTATAGGACAGTGTTTCTCAACCTTGGCAACTTTAAAACATGTGGACTTCAATTCCCAGAATTCCCCAGCCAGCCATGCTTGAAGTCCACATGTCTTAAAGTCCACATGCGCCAAGGTTGAGAAACACTAGGAGAAGGGGACACTCAGAGAATTCTAAAGTAAGGTAAGTTGAAGTGAGGGGAACCACACTGCTTGACAATGCAACTTTAAAGGGGTGAATCATTTATACTTTTGTCAAAGTGAAGCACCATTTCAAAACTTCTTGCAGCTCTATAAATTATATTTGATTGAAACTAAGGTTTCTTCCTCATGGCTGAGCTAAAGTGTTATCCATCAATCTCTGAGCTGCCAAAACACTAAACTGGCATAACCATTGTTTTACCCCTGACAATCCCTATCCTGCCACAACCACAATGCCAGGAAATGGTGCCGTCCTTAGTTAGCATGTATATGTTTATGAAAAGCCAGTTTTTAGGACAGTCAGTTTGGTCTAGTGGTTAAGGCAACGGGCTAGAAACCAGGAGACTGAGAGTTCTAGTCCCACCTCAGGCATGAAAGCCGGCTGGGTGACCTTGCGCCAGTCACCCTTTCTCAGCCCAACCCACCTCACAGGGTTGTTGTTGTGGGGAAAAGAGGAGGAGGAAGCCATATTAGGTATGTTCACCACCTTGAGTTATTTATAAAAATAATAAAGGCGGGATAGAAAATAAAATAAATATAGCATTGAAAGATCCCCCAACCTTTGTTTCTGTCCTCTTGCATTACATCTCAGGAAACGGGGGGAAATATCCGCAGTCCTCCTGTTTAATGTGGGCTGGGGCTAGCATTGGGATGGGGAAAGAAGCAAGTTCTGCAAGATGGCTAGCCACACTGGTTTTGTGAAACTGTTTTCTGCAGGTTCATTCAAAAGCAGCCTAACTATCAGTTAATATCAGGAATGGGGAGAGTTGCACCTACGAAGCAGCCACTCACTTTTTCCTCGGCTTCACAGTGCAACTGCCCTGGTGCAGGCTGATCCAGGTCTCCAAGCTGGGGGTGGCTCAGAGGGTGCGAGGGAAGGGCCTAGTTTGAGTAACTGGACTTTCCCACTAGCAGAAAGCAGAACTGCCCTGGACCACAGTGTCTGAAGAGACTGTGGGAAGAAAGCAGGGAAAAAGGCATTTGGGTTACCTCATTACCTGCGGGCCACACAGTCCAGATGTGAGAGATGTAGGAAGAAGGAGTTTTAAAGAAACTTTGCCTTCATTGGCTCAATACAACTCTGGATGGGAATTTACTCTTACTGTTTGCAAGATTTTGTTTTACCCCAGAATGTCATTAAAGATACCTTCCTGAGATCTGTGTCGTTCTTGCGTCCTTGATTTTCCCGGCTCTGTGGGGCTCAGCAGTGCTCAGATATGGTCTCTCTCTCTGTGTATCAGTGTGTATGTGTGTGTCTGCACCAGCCTAGAAGAGCCAATAGGTACCAGGCTGATCCCATTCTGATTGTGACCCTGACCGAAAGGGAAGCACCTCATCTTGCCACCATGAGCTGTTAATCTGCTTGAAGAGGAAAACCTCGCCCTAACACCAGAAGAGCTAAAGATGACTAAGTTGTCTCAGGCATGAGTTGGGATGCAAGTAATGTCTGGCAGAAAAAAAGAGGTTGCCAGGCATGTTTGTGCTGCAGTTAGGTGCAAGTCGGGATAGACTCTAAGAACATGAGGATTCTGCTGCTTGGTTACTAAAGTGGCTGCTTTTAGTAGCTATTTAAGTGCCAATTCAAGAGGCTGTTTTTTTTTCAAGCATGCTCATCTATCAAGGTGCATGATGACACACATTTAAAAAGAACTCTTCAATTTTTTAAGCCATCTATACTCTGATTGAGGTAGCATAAAAATACATAATGTTTTACACACAAAACACAAGCAGACTTTCCTCAAGCAATGGGACTTCCTGTTCTCGGCAACCATCTGCAAGTCCCCTATGCTGCTATTTCTCTGAAGGGTGTCTCAACTTTCCAGCCAACACTGAAGAGGGATTTATTTTGATTTAAGTAAGCTGTAGGGGATACTGGATACTGGTCTACCAGCAAGAAGTACAATTGATTGTTACCAGTTATCATTCCTTTCTTTTTTTAATGAGAGTAGAATAAAAACATCTTAGGATGATTGGTTTCACAATGATATGGAAAATTTTGAGAGAATTTTTTTAAAAAAACTTTTAAAATAGCTAATTATTTTGGAAAATGTAACTTTCAAAAAGTGCTAAGTTTTTTTTTAATGGATATTATTTTTAAAGTAAGATTGCAGTATTTCAGAATTAGTATGTTTCTTCAGTAGCTGATTCAGTTGTCTCCAGGTGGCAGCAATCCAGGTAACTAAAGGATTTAGGTACCAAGTACATTATTGCTTTTTTTGGTGCATTGCATGGTCCAGATTAGACTTACTCATCTTTTAGTACATGATGAGAAAATGCCATAGAAAAGTTGTCACTTAAACAAACACATGGCATGTGAATTCCACATGTAACCTTTTTCAACTCGCTGCTGTTACAGAAAATGTTTTCATTTTGAGTCATATGCAATATTGTGCTTGCTCATAATAGAGCTGAAATATATATTCTTTGCTGTGCCACTTTGTGGCTTTCTTACATTTCAACAAAATCATATATAATCATGTGTGGCATCATTTAACATGCTGGAAAGCTGTCTTGTTCAACAGTTTCACGTAAGCATCCCTTTTCCCACCTCCACCCCCAGCCCATCCATGTTTCAGTTAACGGCAAAAATCAATAACACAATTAAAGCATCAGTTTGGCTCATGACCTAGCAAGAAATAGGCAGAACAAATCCTAAGACAATAACTTTTTTCTTCTGAGGGAAAACAGTGAAGCAAGAAATGGAAAAAGACTTCACTATATTTCATATCAAACAGTGAAGATAGACCTTGCATTGCAGCTATTGACCTGAGAGATGTGGATTTCAGAAGCTCCTGAAGCTGAATGAGATACAGAATTTGTCACGGGCCAAAAGGTAGGTTTGGAGACACCCGCAAATTGGGGCATACAGAATACTGGGGAGGCTTCAGCTTCCCTGGATGTGGCACTGCCAGGCTGCTCCTCTGCCAACACAGAGCTTCCCCAACCAATGTAGATGCCAGGCAGTGTGGAAGACTACTCTGTCCTTGGCCAATGTCCCTGTGACCCACAGAAGTGAGAGATTCATTAGCAAGCAGCTGCCCTCTCTCAGGCCTGGCAGGCTGGCTGCCTCCTTATTGGCACTGGTTGTGCGAAAGGGGCTGCAACTGTGTATACCAGCTGGGATGGGTTGAACAATGCTGCCATTGCACCTCAGTTGCTAGACGTGCTCTGTGCTCTGATTTCTGCTACTCTCTTAAGATCAGATGGTTCCTGACTCTGACTCCAGCTCATCCCTCAGCATTTCTAGGCCACATGATGCTTTCTGACTTCAGATTGCTCAACCTTGCTTATCTCTCTCCTTTGGCTCTTAACAACTCAGCATGCAAACACAAATTCCACACTCTCCTTTCCAGTAACTCCGTGTTAGCCTTTTGAGGTAGGCAAGGCCAGGAATGTTCTTTATTGTAGTCAGGTAGAATAACAGAAACTTGAAAGCCTGTTGGAGTTTCTCATATACCTACATACATACGTACATAGTGGTGCCTGCTGGCATTTCCTTGTTTTTTGCAAGGAGCAAGCCATTAAGTTACTATGGTAACAAATCACTCTGGCAGAGTCAGAAGGTCAAACTTAAGTATCCTTAGTTTTGGGTGTGAAAGGCATGACCATATAAGGTAAAGCTCCTGATTTGTATGGAGGGCAGCTTGCCTGGGCTTGTTACTAGGTTCAGTTTTCTTTTCTATCTGCCTCCTCCTCCCAGTCCTACTTTCAGCTCTGCGTGTGAATGCATGAGCTTGTAAATATGTTTTTGTGCTTTCTGTAAATACATTTATTTTTATAGAAATGCCTGGTGTGTGTTTTTTCTGATCTCTCGGGCCAAACGCTTTCCAGCACTCTGCCACAGTGCCAAGTGACAGCAACATCAGGAAGAAGGAGTATGAGAAGCTGGAGAAATACCAGGGCCTGAAGGAGGAACTAGAGAGGATGTGGAAAGTAAAGACCAAAGTGGTCCCAGTGGTGGTAGGAGCAGACCATGTGATGCCATAAATGTGGCAGTTGTGGCCAGGAGGGCCTTTGTACAATTACATCTGGTGCTCCAGCTGTGTCCAATCTTAGATAATGAGGTCCTCCAGACTGTCACTCATGCTTTGGTCACCTCACAGTTGGACTGTTGCAATATGCTCCATAAGGGCCTGCCTGCCCTTGAAGACCACTCAGAAGCTACACTGGTTCAGAATGCGGCAGTGTGGGCAGTGTTGAGCATGCCTTGGTATGTCCATGTGACACCTCTGCTTCATGAACTGCACTGGTTCAAGGTGCTGGTTATCACCTATAAAGCCCTTCATGGCATAGGTTCAGTTTATCTGAGGGACTGCCTATCTCCCATGGCTTCTGCCTCTCTGGTAAAATTGGGCAGATTCAATGAGCTGTGGGTCCCCTCAATCAAATCATGCTATCTGTCAGGATACAGGAAGGTGCCTTCTCTGCTGCAGTACCTGCCCTCTGGAATTATATCTCCCCCCCCCCCCCAGAGATCCATGTCACCTCCACCCCAATGATGTTCCAGAAAGCCTTAAAAACCTGGCTGTTCTCCCAGGTTTTGGGCAGGGTGTTTGTGGAGTCCTGTAGGTGACGTGTTTGTTAGAGGAAGTGGATTCGTCTGGACACATGGGATCTTCTTGCTGTTTTTTACTGGTTTCTTTATTGTTTTTATTTGGTGTAAACCACCCAGAGTCTTTTAGAGTTGGATGGCCTCTAAATCTCAGAAATAAATGGATAAATGAATATGTATAGTCACAAATATACAAACTGAGCTTTGTGGAGACAGACAATACAGGATTTCAACAAGAGGAAATTCCTTGCCTAAGGATCCCTGGAGAGGAAGCCTAACAACCCAAGATGCCTTTTTGTCATCAGCAAATGCTCTGTTTCTCTGATTTTTTCATTCTAACCACAAAATCTGTTATATTTGTTTTCACTCAGTAAAATACACATGTACACAAATTGACAGAGACCAGGAATTTCTATTATGTTATCCCCTGTGTGTGTGTGTATGTGTGTGTTGGGAGGTGGAGAGTGGCTTTTGAAAGTCATCTTTTGGCTCACTTTTTCTCTTATTCTGAATGTTCTGGAAAGGTCTCTAGATCTAGAAATCTGTTTTTAGCAATTAGAGACATTTACTGACCATTAAGGGACACCAGCCAATCAGCATTCATCTTCCTCTGGCAAAATGGAAGGCCAGCTTTTTAAGTAATATCAAGAGCCTAAGTTTCCCAGCAGCCATTTTTATTCCAACCAGCTAAACTTGCAGTTACAGTGAAGAAAAGCTGACTAGTTTTAAAGCAGTTTCTCCATATGGTAACAGCCTTTTCAAAAAGATTAGAGGAGGCCTTTAATGCATTCATGAGGCATATTTAAAGCAAAACCCACAGCATGATTTTAATGGTGAAAAATCTCAGTCACGGCGCTGGTCCAGGTGGACTGAGGGCCATAGAGGGGAATGGAAGTAGGGGGGATGCACCTGCACACCTGCGTATATAGCCCAGTGCACTTTCAGTGCTGCCATCCCTCAACCACTGGGGAGGGCAGCTGTGCCACAGGGGAAATCACCTGTGAAGACAGTACCTCTGTTAAAAGCAGACCTCCCGTGGTATAATGACTTCTCCCCCTAAAGACCTGCTTCCCCTTTGCCTCCAGCCCCAGAGGAGGAGATACAGCTTTTTGGCATAGTGGCACAGCCCTGACTTTTCCACTGCCAAAAAACAGTGGCCAGGGCTCAGGGGCATGTGCACAGTAGCCTCAGATGGCCAAGAGCAGTGGCTTATTGTCCCTCATCTTCCTTTGCAACAGCTTGACGCAGATGGACCACTTGGCAATACTTGTGTTGGTAGAAGCTGAAAACCACTAGCAGGGAAAGAAGGGCAGAGGTGGCCATTATGGTGGGTTGAGGACAATATTGTGTGGTCATTCCTCAACAAACGGTTAGCAGTCTGTTTTTGTGCTGGGGCAAGCAGAATGTGTGGGTGAGTCTAACAATGGCTCACCAACAATACCAGGCAATGGGACATTTTTGCCCCTTTCTATGCACTCCCCCCACCCAGCAAAGGGGGAGATTCTGATCAATGCTTGTGAATATGCTAACTAAAATAAATAAATAAAGCTTTTGTTTTTAAAAAGTCTTGTGCCAGGTTGAGCAATCTTTTGGTGATTATGCTCTACATTTAATATGGATGAATGAGGGACAGAGTGAGAAGCAATAATGCCAACTGCTTTCTTTGATAAGTATTCCCAGCTTATTTTAACATTTACATTACTGGTTTTGCTTTAAGGAAGCTGCATCATGGATTTTCAGCAACTGTAGTTAAATACTGTAGGTCTCTGGGGAGTTTCATGTATTTTACTGATGTGATCTGTTCTTGCCGCTATTATAATTTCATACAAAGTTTAGCATCTTCTTTGTCAATACCTTGTCCTAAAGCTGTGATAATGGAGATGGTAGTCATGACAAATCATCCGTTTACACAGAAGTTGCAATCAGAAGGTGTTAAAAACAAAACAGAACTTCAATGTGTTAATCTAACCTAAGTGGCTTTAATTTTAGCAGTATTCAGTGATTTATGTCAGGCAGCTGCAGCACTAACTTGTTTTTCATAACAAGATACCTGATTGCTTCTACCAGCAGGAATGAGAAAGAGCAGTCAGGAAAGGATATTTTAGCCCATTGTACAATCCATGCATGAATGTTAAGATCAATATATGCAATTGAAACAAACATATGAGTTCCCTAATGCACATGGCAGGGATAAGTTACAGTATAGAAATGTAAGAAGTGATGCTGGATCAGTCAGTGGCTCATCTACTCCAGCATCCTGTGTCACAGATTGACCAGCAAATAGCTCAAAAATATCAAGATACTGGCAAGCCTCTTCCACAACTGCTTTCTAGCAGCTGATATTTAAAGCATGCTGCCTGTGAGAGCCTGATTCTCCATGAATTTGTTGAATTCTTTTTAGAACTAATGTGGCAGCCATCACCATATCTAATGGCAGCAAATTCCAGTTTAACAATGCATTGTCTCCAATCTCAACTGGGACAGTGAGTGAATAATTTGCCTCCCAAAACACCTTCCACACTCGCAATTAATTTTTTTTAAAGAATTCACAAAATTGCTAATTCTATAAATTGCACAGTGTTCCAGTCAACTCTAAAATTCTAATCCAATTTATGGATTTGGATTTCTGTGCATGGATCTCTCTATTAGAATAATATCTGTGTGCACAACAGTCAACAGCTACAAGTTCTATGAGCAATCTCTGTACTCTTGAAGTGACCTTGGGCCAGTGACTCTCCCTCAGCCCTAAGAAGCAGGAATTGGCAAACCACTTCTGAAAAAACCTTGCAAAGAAAACTGCAGAGACTAGTCCAGGTGGTTGCCAAGAGTCAAAAACTGACCTGAAGTCATTAAAAAAAATGTTGTCAGTCCTGCCATATGCTAATGGGAGATAATTCTCTTTTGTGTGATACAATGAAAATGGGAATTTCAAGAAGGACAAGTGTACATCCTACATTTGGATAGGAAAAGAGAGAGGGAGAGAGGGAGGGAGGGAGGGAGGGATGATCATAATGGGCAAAAGTATATAAGAAAAGGATCTGGGTGCAGCACAAAGAGAACAAGAGACCACCACATAGGAAGGAAGGAAGGAAGGAAGGAAGGAAGGAAGGAAGGAAGGAAGGAAGGAAGGAAGGAAGGGCAATCCTAGGCTGCATCAACAGAAGTGTAACGTCAAGATCAAGAGAGGCCATTGTTTTTCTCTATTTTGCACTGGTCAGACCACACTAGTTCTGCTGGTGAATATTTTCAGAGGCAAGCAACAAAGATGATAAGGGGATTGGGGACCTGGAAGAAAAACACATATGAGAAAAGGTTGGAGGCATCGAGTATGTATAGGGAAGATTGTGCAGATGATAATTGTCTTCGTGTATCTGAAGGGCTGTCATGTACAATAGGTGCAAAAGTTGTTCATCCTATTGTAGTAGGTAGGATAAGAAACAACGAGTTTAAATTACATCTCATACAAATTAAATTACATGGAGGTAGATTTCTGTTGGGAATCATGAAAATTTTCTAATGGTACGAGATGTTGAAAAATGGAACAAATTGCCACAGGTGGTGGTGGACCCACCTTCACCAGGAGGTCTTTAAAGAGAGACTAGATGACCATCTGTCAGGGAAACTATAGCAGTGGATTTCAGGACTGGGCAGTAGACTGTACTAGATGATCTCTAAGATCCCTTCCAACCCTTAGATTCTATGATTTTATGACTCTAAGTAATTGCAAAGAGAGAATATACGGTATTGCTATTAATTGATATAACAGCAAGGCTTCAGTAATTTATTTGTTTATTGTACTTCGATATTGCCTAATAACAGTTGTGTGGGTATGGGTATACAATCAGTTAAACCTATTATTAAAAATAAAAGTATATAAAAGAAAATAAAAACCATATAAAAGCAGAAAAAAAGCAATGCAATATAAGAAAAAGGCACTACTGTCAAAACAAAAATCAGAGACAACAGTACTTATAAGAGCTATATATCCAGCATAAAATCACAAATCACTACAGTTTTAAAAGACCAAATGGTTATGAAAATGCCTGGGAAAAATCAAGCGTGCTTTCCTGGGAGCAAAAAGCTTGCAATAATTTGGATTGTTTATGCCAGGACATGATGCATATGATATTCCCCACTCCTACCCCAGATGCTTCTGTTCCCACAGTTAAGCAACAGTATTTAAAGGCAGTCCCATGTAGAGAACATTACTCATGAGTTGACAAGGGTATGATTGATGTAACCAGGTCTTCTATTCCACTTGGGTCTTGTGCACCACCTGAAGCTGGACAAAGATCCTCCTGACTATGGATTCCACCTGTTTCCAGTGGAACTAAGAATTTAGGAGCACTTCCCAGAGTATGCACCAGCTCTGTCTTGGGGGAGCACAACCCTATCTAGAACTAACATTGATATTATTGCAGAGTCACTCAATTTCCAAACCCACAGCCATTCTGGGCTGAGTGTCAACCTGTTTCACTCTATTTTGTCCTCTCCAGATACCAGGACAAGACTTCCACTGCATCTCCTGAACACCTGGGAAAGAGGTGTATAACTGTGTATCACTGGCATATTAATGATTCACCTATCAGAGGATTTATCCCAGAAGTTTTATAGAGATATAAGGAAAACTTCTGAAGTAGGGAGCTACTCCCTATTTCTTGAAGCATATCATATGATTTTGAATTCAAATTATGCGGGAATCTTATAAATCAGGCAAAAATCCTCCCAGAGTAAAAGAGGGGATCTGGTTGGACACATATCTACAAATAAAGGGAAGATGTGTGGAGTGGCTCTTTTCAGCATGCCACACTTCTTCATGCAGTTTTTAATCTTAGAATGAGGATAATGCTTAAAGGACAGGTTGGTTAGGATATAATTTTTCCTCCCTCCCTGCCCCCAACAAAGAATGAACTGCTTTAGTTGGCACTTAGATGGATTCCAAAGAACATACATGCAACATTTTTTTCTTCTAGTTTACTATTAAAAATGGGAGAAAGACAAGTAGCTATTTAATAGGAGTAGTACAGAAATAATCATCTCCTGTACCCTTTGATTCTGGAAGCAACTATTGCTTCCATTCGGGATGCAGAATAAATACTCTGAATACTCAAATCATCCTAGAAAACAAATGTAACAAATATTATACAATTTCTCAGAAGTCATGTGTCTTTAATAAACTGACATACTGCCACTTATATAAGGGTAGGGAACTTGTGGCCCTTCAGATGGTACTGCTATACAGGTGGGATGGTCAGTGGTATGGGATGCTGGCAGCTGTATTTCAGTAACATCTGGAAGGCTACAGTCTCACTTTCCTTTAAGGATGCCATTGTCATAAAGGGCGGGATGGAATTTAGCATCTAGTACATTATGAATAAAATTATGGCAAATACACACACACATACACACACACACATATATATAGAGAGAGAATTGCAATTTTTTTGTTTGCTTGTTTGAATGTAAATTGCAATCAGAGTGCTATATATGTATGGTGTACGTATCTCATCTCTTAAACGAAAGAGCTGAGGTATCTACAGATATAAATAATGCCTACTCTATTAAGAGATTTGTTAAATATACAGTCACTTAGCTTCCTGATAGATTAACATGAATTAACATGAACAACAAAAGGCCTTTTCCAGCCCTGAGCTGAAGCATTCTGTAATCCTTGAGTTGGCAGAAATATACCACCATGAAATAAGGTGTCTCCATTTCTGATCACTGTCCTGCCTCTATTGTTTCTGTTCCCAGGCATGCAACTTCCTTCCATGAAAATAAGTGAAAAAGACCAACAGATTTTAACATCTTGAGGCTGCCCTTGGATGGTGTTGGAATAGAGGAGAAAATGTCTGCTTAATACTTGTACAGCTAAGGATGATTTAAGTGTCCTTCACTCATGGGCTGAGGATAAGATAGAGGCTACATCACAGGAACATTGCAAAAAGAAAAAAAAAAAAGTTGCCAGGACATGTTTGCATCATGGTTAGGTACATGCAGGGAAAAATTGGAGGACAATTATTTATTATTTAATCAATTTACAAACTGCTTCAATTGCTTTAGAAAATCTTGACAACACACAACAATGTAAGACATACATTTTAAAAATAAAAGCAGGAAAGAAAATGATCAATCATAACAAAAGCAACTTTAAAAAAAACACACAGGAAACTAGAAGCACTGAAAGGACAAGCAGAGACAATTGGATAAAGGCACCCACATAAATATATACTATTATGCTTAAAGATACCATAGGAAAGTCATTGCCACCTTTGCTTTCTCCCCCAAACATTAAAATATGTGCAATTAAAAGCCACAGGTATTTAACAGAAGAAGACCTTATATCACTACAGCAGCATTATGGAAAAATAAATAAATAAAACTTTTCCCTGCCTGTAACTGTCAAATGCTTAGAAATTTTAATTAAGATTTCAGGGGATTGTTATGCTAACAAAGTAACAGAGATGGTGATCATCCCTGGCATTTCTGGACAGAGCTGAAGGAACTCCATATGCAACTCTGGAGAACTGCCACTGCTTAATATTGTTCTGGATGGATCATTGGTTTGACTCAGTACAAACCAGCTTCTTATGTTCCTATCCTCCTCCTCTTCCTCCTTTCAAAGGATCTCCTGGAGGGACAAATGTACTGATACACTAAAACATGTAGCAAGCACCTTTTTTTCCCTTCCTTTCAAGATCTAAATGCTGAAAATCAAGACCATGTTCTAAAAGGTACACTTGGGAAATACTATCTAACTCTTTTATCCCTCCATTAGGCTCACTTCATTCATTTTCAGCAAGTGTGCCTGATTGCTTCAGCTGAATACTTGACTAGAAAAGAAATCCTGACATTGCTAAACAACAGCGTTCCCCAACCTAGTGTTCTCCAGATGTAATGGGGCTATAATTTCCTAAGTTATCCACATCTGGAGGGCATCAAGCTGGGAAGAAAACCATTAATTGGTTTAACCATGTTTCCTTGGCTCTTTAAACAGTCAGCTAATAAACAGCATAGCCTGCACTATGGGAAAGGAGATCTTAAGAGTGGTTTTGTTTCTTAAAGGATAAAATGATAGAAGAGAATCAATACTAATTGTATAAAAGGTGACAATGACTGGAAAAAAGAGAAAATATTTCAAGGCCGGAAAAGGGAGCACAAAAGAAACAAAGCCCTGTACCTCTGAAATCACTCTCATTTCACAATAGACCACTCAGTCGGGAACAAGCAGTTTCCTAAATTGCCATCTTTTGAGCTACCTTTCTTCCCAATGGTATCTGGATTTACCAGTCCAAGTAGCTTGTTTGCAAGCTGGTGACAATAGATGGGAACAGTTACTCATGGGATGTAGGCATCTCTAGGCCCAAAGAAGATTGGCCCTTATCAAACAAGTGTCATTGTCTCATAAAGCACAGCAGCTGTTTGCTCTCTCCAAATGCATACCTGGCTGCACTAAAACAGAAAGAGACTGTTCTCACAGTGCCTTGAGCTTCATCAGAACAGGAGGCTCAGATTGGCATGGACTGGAAATGCTGACATCTGGAGCGAATAGGAAGAAATGTAACAAAGAACGCTCTCTTGCCAGTATCCAGAAAGGATGTAAAAGCAAACTAAATGTTTAAATGAGCACAACCATTTTGAAGGAAAAGCTACAGCCTGGTGCATCCATACCTCTGCTGCTATTTGGGAGTAAGTAACAGTGGAAGGACTGGCTACCGGCAGAGACAAAGAGTACCTTCCTATGAGTCAGAAGGCACCCAGTAGGAATGAACGCTTCTTTTCATGGAAGGCCCCTAAGGAGTGAGGAGGTTTTACTGGTAATACGTAGCAGTTTCTCCTGACCAGGCTTTTGATCTTTATCCCCCAAACACAATATATGGGATTGTTGGAAGGATTTCTTCCCTATGGTTTGTTCCTTGCTCAGGTCAAATACCAGATGCCATAGTTCAAAGTTCAAAAATGTATTTAGCACAGAAGGCAAGAGCACTGAATGCAGCCAGCCCCATGCAAGAGGCTCAACACCCTTTTATAGCCAGATATAAACAACTAGTTTGCACATACAGGTAGTCCTCACTTAATGACCATTTGTTTAACAATGATCTGAAGTTACGATGGCCTTGGAAAAAGACTTTACGACTTGTATACGCACTTACAACCATCACAAACTGTCACATCACCCCCACGGTCATGTGATTGCAATTTGGGCACATGCGGGCCGGCTTGCATTTGCAACCAATTGCAGTGTCCTGCAGTCACATGATTGCGAATGAGACCTTTTTTGCCAGTGTCATGTTCACCGTTTCAATGTGCGTTGTACATCGTAACGTTTCGCATGTCAAGTTGCTGATGCGTGTTCTGTTTGGGAGGGGCTGTGCAGACTCCTTCTGCTGGGGTTGTTATCTGTGTTCAGGGGAATGGAATGTGTTTGGGTTATCCAGGGTGTTCAAGGTTTTCTTCCCAGGAGATCAGCAGAACTCGTTACCAGCACCTGGGGTGGGGAATTTGAAACGGCTGGGCGAGGGGAGGGATTACGTTCGCACCGAGGGTTTTTAGTTTGTATTTGGCGTGCTTTTGCTCATTCTCAGCTTTCTCTGTACTTGCATACTATTCTTTAATAAACCAGATATTCTTAAGCTCTTGCTTGTGAGTCTGAGTCTGTTAGGACAGACAATCATTACAGCCAGTTTCTGGCAAAAAAAGATCCATTGGGGAAGCTGGATTTGCTTAACAACTGTGGTGATTCACTTAATGATCCATGATTCACTTAACAACCATCAAAAATGGTCATGAAATTGGGTCCAGTCATGTGGTGACTCACTTAATGACCACACCACTTAACAACCAATTTTCTGGTCCCTGTTGTGATTGTTAAGTGAGGACTACCTGTACCTAATTCTAAAATTCTGAAGTCTAACTACCCAAATAAGGTATAGCCCGATTTCTCATGTTCTAGTTGGTACGTCTCATCTCTATTGCCAGAAGCATAATGGTTGCTCATTCCTTCCTTATCCATCTGCCATCTCCCTCACTTCTCTATAATGGTGAAACACTAACTTCCCTTCTAAAATGGTATTAGTTCAGCTTTCTAATAACTACTGTTAAGAGAATATAAATAACCCTTCCTTGTTTTCAGTTCCAAGCGGGGAAAGAAGATGCTGGAGAATCAGGGTTTTTAAAATTATTATTAAAAGAGATGAAGTACAGCAAGTAAGCAGGACTGGGCAGTGACTGCACAGGATCATTGCCACATACCCCCTTTTGTACTTTACTTTTTATCATTTCTAGTATGTGCACAGCAACAGGCACGTATATGCCAAGGAATGTTGTCTACTTTCTAGCTGACTACTTGCTTTCTTATCTTACATCTGCTCAAGTTTACACGATCCTCTTGCTTTGCTCAAATGTGTTTTTACTTCTTCCATTCTAAAATGGCATTGCTTTTTCTAAACATTCTAACACTACCTTCCCACAGGATCAAAGGAAAGGAATTTAGGGGGATATTGCAAAATATTCCCAAGTCCATAAAATATGGAAACAGAGTTTATTTGTTTAGGAATTAATTAAGTATAGGGACTACATACAGGAAACAGAATACAATATACAATATAAGGGCTTGGTAAAGGAACTATCTGATTGTAATTTAAACCAGTAAAGTTATATCTAATCCAGGACAGGTACATTAAAATGCATGTTTATTTCTTGGAAAAATTTGAATTCCACTCTTCTCCTCAGACAGATTAACAATTTTTAACTGCCAATTCTCAACTGTCAGTGTACAGTGAGTGCACTTTTTCTCTTTGAGTCGATTATGCAGAAGGGGGTCTTTCTGCTAACAGCTTTTCAAAAATAGTAAGATTAGTGCATTCTGTTTTAGCTGGCATATGAATAGGAAGCATGACACTGAATTAAGGCCATTAGCTACTCTCCTTATGCAATAAAAGCATCTCACAAAACATGTAATTCATACTGGGAATTCATTGCTTTTGCTGACTTCTTAATTAGGGATCTATGTGTATATCTGCGAATCCAGTATGTACTTATTGTGCCCATCTCAGAATGAAACATATGGAACGATTGCTAACTACTATGGTTAATTTTTGCTAGTTAATTTTGATGGTACTTATAACAGTGGTAGGCATGTTATAATTAAGACTATTGTTTGTTGTTTGTTGCTGCTTCTTGTTTAAGAAAGAACTGGAATTTCTGCTTGGTTTTATTGACTTTTACAGCGTAAGTATTTTTCCCATTCATATCTTACTTTCCTTCTAATTAGCTTATTTTGCTTCTTAGAGTTTAAGGTTTCTATGGTTTTCTATTGATATTCAGCTCTTTGGTGTGATTTACAATATAAAATTTAGGTTGGGATATATAGAAATAAAGTCTGAACTAAACATCAGGTAGATGGACTTGGAAACGTGGAGTTAAGGTGCCTTACAAGGATCTAGAATTGCTGTAATAGGACACTGCTCCTCTTTTGAGAAGGGCTAAAATTTCTTGCTGGGATATTTTATCCACACCCCACAGAATCAAAGAACACATTCCCTAAGGGAATTGAAGGGTTCTTGGCTAAATGAGAGCAGTAGTCCATAATGTTGCTGCCAGAGTTGAGATAAGGTGATACTCTAGGTCTTGCTTCTATCAAGCTCAAGCCCATATATATATAGGTGAGATGCTCTAACCCAGTCTTTCTTGTGTTGTCTATTATTTCTGGCCAAGGACCAGAAGGGAGGTGGTATAACTCTAGCAGCCCAAAATGGCCAACAGGAATGGGACAGATGTACCCCTGAGCATATAATTAATCATAAGCATCGGTGATAATCCTACTTGAAAACTGTAAAGGTGATAAAGATGACTTTAATCTGCTTCTGCTATGGGCTAGAGGTGAGACAAAGGCAATGTCATGGGGACGTGATATGTACAATCATTTACTGGGGCATGTTCATGCAGCAGTTTTAGGGGGACATGAGGATGAACTCCATGCCTGCCAGGGAATGACTGTGAACAAAAGCCGAGGCTATAAAGAATAGAATTGAATGCATAAGGTGTTTTGAAATGCCCCACCCAATGAAGAAAGAAATCCAATGAGAAAGGGGATGGATGATTTGAATGTCGCCAGGAGAAGGAGAAATTTCCCAAAGGCAAGGTTCCCCATTAGTGGTGATAGTAGTCTCATTACTGGGCAGAAAAAGTAGGAGGAATTCCCTCATGCTGCTTTCCCTTGGGCTTTAATGGAAATGTGGGAAGCCAGAGAGGACAGGCAGTATGAGTAATTGCCAGTTGCTGAAAATGGAAGTCAAAGCTTTCTGTACAATCATGGGAGAGGAGGGGAGAGGAAGCATATAAACCCAAGGCTCATGTATCTAAACAGTGAATTATGGCTTAGTATTATGTGCAAATTAAGTATTGTGTCTATTTATCTCACAGCCAGCAGAAACTCAGTGTATTTCTCAGGTGCAGAATGGGAGGATGAGTTTTAAAAAAGAGATGAGATTAGCATGCAAACGACTCTGAAGGATGCCCTTCCTCATTACGGGGCTAGGCCTGTTGTTGGAAAGAAGATGCAGAAAGCCTCATCTCCAAGGCAGCTGAGCAATTCATCTTCTCTCCCTGGCACCTTAAGACTAAGACCAATTGAACAATGAGGAAAGCAAGTGCAGGAGACAAATGGTTTATGACACCTGTGTTACCTTTACTTTGCAAGGTGGGCGTGAAATGTTTTATGGGAAGACAAAAAAGGGATGATGGGCAATTAACTATAAACTCATGCAGCAGGTTCATCGTATCCCTTGCTCATCCATCTGTGTCTCAGTTCTCTAGTGGACTTGTGAATTTCATCAAGAAAACCATTTTCAAGGCAGCAGACCAAAGCAGATCATTTTCAATTCTGTATTTGCTTCAGGTTTTGCCCTTTTTTTTCTGCCCATTGTTTAAGATTCATGGATGTGGCATCACATTGGAAACAGCATCCAGATTTTTTTGTTTTGTTTTGTTTTTGGGTGGGGGCATATTTATTGCCATAAAGCTGACTAAGGGAGTTATCCTGACATCCGCACTGCCTTCTCCCCCATGGACAAATGCTATTTGCTTTTCTGGATGGAGTCAAGATAGAACCATGTATCATTTCTGTAGCGATTTCAGCTTTCTGATTTTGATGATGGCAGTACAAAAGCAAACCAAGAGCCAAAATGGGGGGGGGGGATGAAATTCTGTTTGGCATGTGAGAGAATAAGGGAGGGGAGATGAAAGTTCAAGATGAGAGATAGCACATTTCGTTCAGTGTTGTGTAGCCTGGGATAAGTAAAAAAAAAAAAAAAAGATTCTCTGTTCCCAATGAGCTTTCTAGTCTTTGTAGCCAGCAGGACTCTTCCACGTTTAGCAACTTGTGCTGGTTCATATTATTTGTTATTATTCTTCTAATACTGCAGGACAGGTGCTTTTCTCTCTTTCTCTCTCTCTCTTGTTGTCGTTGTTGTTTGCAACGCTTGTTTTGTTCCAGGAAGTATATTTTGGTACTATGACAATGGCACTGAGTAGTAATAGAATACTGAAATCTGTCTTCCGGTCTTCCAGTTTTCTTCTGGTGAAAATGGTTTCTCTGTGGAGAAAAAGGCTATTCTTTGATCACTACTTTTTCAGGATACTTTAGAATTTCTTTCTTTTTTGTCTGTTTGTTTTCAGTATACATCTCGTGATCTTTCTGCAGCATTCCCAGCCGTCCATCATTCCTAATCTGGAAAACCTTTGGGAGAGCAGTCCTTGAAAGGATTTATTTTCCTTGTTTATATCCTACAATTTCATTTTTTTAAAGCATACTAAACTGGGGATAATAAATAATTTACTCTTAAGTTTAAGTAAATATGGGATGCCAGGGAGGCTGCAGAGCAAGAGATATTACCATACTATGCAGGACAGGATCCCCTTGTATATGCGTTGATCAATACTAATCCCCCACACCCTACTCATAAGAGCTTCATCAAATGTTTTTCCTTTGAAACAAACAAAAATTCATTTGCCATCATCTTGAATAGGGACAACTGCGAAACAACAGAAATAGTTCAGTTCAGAACTATTGTAATAAAGCTTTGCTTTAAAATTGGAGGGAATCTGAAGCATTCGCCATCTTGGACAGCATAATTTTATCTAACGAAACACATTTCCACTGCCTGAAATGGGAGCTGTAGCTTTCATTTCAAACATGCTGCACTTTTTGTTGTTGTTGTTCAAATTGCTTTTCTTGTTGTGCTGTGCTATGTGTTCAAGTGGTATGTCACACTCTCCGCATAGTCAAACAGAGCTAAAGAATCCAGGTCAATAAATGAGTCCCGGCACTGTTTCTGGCATGCTTGCCTGGTGCATACAAATTTGTCAAGTTCATTACCTCCTCAACTCAAAATAATCAATCAGTCAATGTTTCAGGAACTTCAGCTGCAGTTAATCTTTTAAAATAATTGCCCAAGGACAAGGGACTGCTTTGTAAAGTTTTACAGTGTTAACTAGTGGACTGCTTTCTTACTAGCATTTACAGAGAATACTAATTTTAGGCCACATGAAAGGCCACAGTGGGCTCTAACAAGTACTTCCATTTATTTCTTGAGGATTACCAGTAAGTCATAGAAGATTAAATTCAATATTATTCTTGGTGTACTAGGCTTCTTTTGAAAACATTAAAGCATAAGGGCTGCATTGTAAACATCCCTGGAGCTTCATTTTGGACCTGAAACTCCATGTGAATGGAAATTGGCCTTCCTTTTCACTGTTACTAATGCTCTGAACAGTTTTCAACAAGGGTAAGATTCTTGGAAATGTTTGTACCACTACTTTCATGTTCACCTTGGCTTATAAGGACCTCATCTAACCAGTGTTGACTGAGATAATCGGTATTTCTTTTGTATAAGTATAGTTCTTCACTCCCTTAAAGGAGGTGGGAGTGAAGCTCCTGTTGAAGAAACCATCCTTGAACTGGTCTGATTTTAACAACAGTTGGCCAGTGTCTGATATTTCACATTTAGCCAAGTGGTTGAGAAGGCAGTGGTGCTCCAGCTTCCAGAGTTTTAAATGAAAGAGATTACCTTGATCCTCTCTCTGAGGACCGGGGCGGTGGCTTTACGGTAGGCCTCTGTATATGGAGCTCTTGGTAGCGTTTGATACTGTAATGATTGCCTAAACCCAAATACTCAGTCTCACAAGCTCGGGCTTAAAGATAACTGATTTATTAAAGGAATAGTATGCAAATACAGAGAAAGCTGAGAATGAGCAAAAGCGCGCCAAATACAAACTTAAAAGCCTTGCTTGTGGGCAGGTCCCGCCCGGTCGCCCGTCAGGACGCTCCCCCTCCCAGGTGCTGAATGCCGTTAGATGCGCCTGGGAAAGTAACCTTGAACAGGAGCGCAAACCCAAACATGCATTCCAAGCCCTCAAAACAAGGGAGGGCAACAGAATGGAAAAAACCCCGGGTGAAGAGATACGGAACAGAGAATGACATG
Source organism: Candoia aspera (assembly GCF_035149785.1). Lineage (NCBI taxonomy): Eukaryota > Metazoa > Chordata > Lepidosauria > Squamata > Candoiidae > Candoia > Candoia aspera. The sequence goes on from NC_086154.1 coordinate 37,037,497, forward strand.
TGAAATGTTACAATGTTAACCAGACATTAGAATGTGAACATGACATATTGCCCCCCCAAAAGAAATTAGGGAGCCGGTTTGTCAGGATAGGCAGAGTGAAATTGGGCGACGAGACGAGGAGAATGCACGTCTGGAGCAGCAACCCATTCAGGATGAGGGAAATGTTTCCAGCGGACGAGGTATTGTAGAGTAGAGCGCTGGCGTCTGGAATCGAGAATAGATGCCACCTCGAAGTGTTGCTGGTTGTCGATCATGAGAGGAGGTGGAGGAGTGGGTTGTGGGTGCCAACGGTCCGATGACAGGCAGGGTTTGAGTAAGCTGCAATGGAAAACAGGATGTAAACGTTTAAGGTTGTGAGGTAAATCGAGTTTAAACGTAACAGGGTTGAGCTGAGCAACAATTGAAAAAGGACCGACAAATTTAGGACCAAGTTTCTTAGAGGGTTGTGGGGACTTGATAAACTTAGTTGATAAGTAGACTTTATCCCCGACTGCAAAGGATGGTTCTGGGGAACGCTTTGCATCAGCATGGCGTTTATAGGCAGCTTGGGCATGTTGGAGGGCAAGTAGAATATTAGACCATGAGTCTTTGAGAGAGTCCGCCCAGCCAGCGAGGGTGGCTGGGAGCGGTTGAGGATGAGGAAGTTCAGGAATGGGAACAAATTCGCGTCCAAAAACTGTTTTAAAAGGAACTTGACCAGTGGTTTGATGAATGGAATTGTTGTAAGCGACCTCAGCAAATGGGAGTAGATCGACCCAGTTGTCTTGCTGGTAGTTAACAAAAGCTCTGAGGTATTGCTCTAAGGTAGAATTAACAGCCTCTGTAGATCCGTCCGTTTCTGGATGCCAAGCAGTAGAAAGTGATTGTTTCGTACCCAGAAGTTTCAAAAATGCGCGCCAAAATTGTGACGTAAATTGTGTGCCTCTGTCACTCACCAAACGGGCGGGGATACCGTGGAGACGGTACACGTGGATGAGGAAGAGGCGTGCCAGCTGTTGCGCGGTAGGGATAGAAGCGCATGGGATAAAGTGGGCTTGTTTGGAGAAAAAGTCTTTGACGACCCAAATGACAGTTTTGCGTTGACTAGGGGGTAGATCAACGATAAAATCCATGGAGATATCCTGCCAAGGGACCGACGGAGTGGCTACGGGTTGAAGGAGACCCTGGGGTTTGCCCGGTTTGCGCTTTATCGCTGCACATACAGGGCACGCAGTGACATATTCTTTTAAGTCTTTGAGTAAAGTTGGCCACCAGAATTGTCGGCGAACGAGGTGCAAAGTTTTCACGTAGCCGAAATGCCCAGCGAGCTTGTCATCGTGGCAGCGATGGAGTATGGTTTTTCGCATAGCTGCGGGTACATAGAGACGATCGTTGCGCCAGGCAAGATCATCGGTGAAAGTTAACATGTGTCTGTTGGTTTGCAACCAAGTATCCGTTTTTAGGTGGGAGAGCAACTGTTGTTGCAAATCGGAGGGAATTGACAAGGGAGGTGAGCTGCTGGAAGGCGGAGCGGCCGGAGGCGGAGTCGATTGTGCTCGAGTCTGGCTGCGAGTCACTGCTGCCAGACTTAATTGTTTGTCGGTCCAGACGGTGCCTTGGACCGTTGGCCCTGGGCCATCATCTTGGGGTCTGCGCGAGAGTGCATCAGCCAAAAAGTTTTTCTTGCCTGGTATAAATTTAAGCGTGAAGTCAAAGCGGCTGAAGAACTCAGCCCAGCGCAGCTGTTTTGGACTGAGTTTTCGGCTGGTGCTTAGAGCTTCCAGGTTTTTATGGTCAGTCCAGACTTCAAAAGGGTTGGAAGTACCTTCCAATAGGTGTCGCCATGTCTCTAAAGCTGTTTTTACAGCAAAAGCCTCCTTTTCCCAAACGTGCCAACGTCTCTCTGTTTCAGTGAATTTGCGAGAGAGGTAGGCACAGGGTTTTAAAGCGCCAGATTGGTCAGATTGTAACAAAATTGCGCCTATGGAAAAATCAGAAGCATCGACTTGTACAACGAAGGGTTGAGAGGGGTTTGGATGCTGTAAAATTGGTTCTGTGGTAAAAAGTTGTTTGAGCGTTTGGAACGCTTGCTGACAGGCTGGAGTCCATTTAAGGAGCGCGCCTGGGTTCTTTGAACGTCGCGTATCCCCCTGTCCTTTGGTTTTTAACAGTTCAGTAAGGGGGAGGGCGATTTCTGCAAAATTTTGGGCGAACGCCCGATAGAAATTAGAGAATCCAAGGAAACTTTGTAATTGTCTCCTGGTACGCGGAGGCTCCCATGCTACAATAGCTTCTACTTTTGCAGGGTCCATTTCAATGCCCTGAGCTGAAATTCGGTAGCCTAGGTAATCAATTTGTGACTGATGAAACGCACATTTTGACAGTTTTGCGTACAACTCTGCTTTTTCCAATTTAGCCAGTACCTGACGCACCAAGTGGATATGTTCTGCCATGGTTTCTGTATAAATCAATACATCATCCAAATAGACTAGTACCCCCTTAAATAGGTGGTCATGCAAGACCTCATTGATTAACTGCATAAAAACCCCGGGTGCCCCAGATAAACCGAATGGTAAAACTTTATATTGGAAAGCCCCAAGAGGACAGTTGAACGCTGTTTTCCACTCATCCCCCTCTCTTATGCGAATGCGAAAGTAAGCTTCTCTCAAATCCAGTTTTGAGAAGATTTTACCTCTGGCCAGATGTGATAACATATCTTTGATCAGGGGCAAAGGATATTTATTTAATATTGAGACCGCATTGAGCCCGCGGAAATCGGTACAAAGCCTTAATGACCCATCCTTTTTTGGCCTGAATAGGACAGGCGCTCCTACCGGGGAATTAGCAGGCTCAATGAAACCCCTAGCCAGATTTTTGTCAATGAACTCCCTTAGCGTGGTAAGCTCTTTGGGAGACATGGGGTATATTTTTGGGTGAGGCAATTTTACATTTGGTAAAAACTCAATGGCACAGTCCGTTTTTCGGTGGGGTGGCAAGCGATCTGCTTCCTTTTCCCCAAATACTTCAGCAAAATCTTGGTAGTGATTGGGTAGCCCCTCAAGAGGTTGAAGCGTTTGTACAGTGGTATACGCTACCCCTCCACCCTCCATGTCCTCCAATAGGTCCTTTTCGGGTACTTTGTAAAATCCATCCGCAAACGTCACAGTTCTATGCAGCCAGTTGATGAAAGGGTTTTGTTGCACAAACCAAGGCATCCCCAAAATCACCAGAGGACCCCCCACTGGAGCTACCACAAATGGCAGCTTTTCCTGATGGGAGCCCATCTGCAAGGCGACCAGTCCCGTGGAAAGATTAACTGCTTTCCCTCCCGCCATAGTTCCATCCAACTGGGTGAAAATCATGGGTCTTGGCAAAGGGAACGTGGGCAGTTCTAGAGCCGCTACGACATCAGGGTGCATTAGAGAACGGGAGCAACCCGAGTCTAGCATGGCCCACACTTCCACGGTTTTGGTTTGTGAGCCCAGCTTAAGTTTAACAGTCAGTGTGGGAAAGTTTCCACTCACCGAATCATGGTTACGCCCGGTTTCTTCCACCTGCCCTAGGGCGCCCTTCAGGGCAGGTGGTAGGCTTTTCCCGCCGGCTGCTCGAATTGCAACTCTTCCTCCTCTTCTCCGAAGGGTAGGTCGGGGGGGTCCAGTTCCGCGAGGGCTGCCTTCAGTTTTCGCGGTGGAGCAGGAGCAGGCGTCTTTATCGCGGGTTTCGTCTGTCGTTCCTCTGGACGGCGTCTCGGGCACGACGTGGCTCGATGCCCTTCTTTCCCACATCGGAGGCACTGACCCTTGGAGAACCGTTGCTCCCTCTCTTCTTCCCAGGTTTTCGGTTTGGGGCGGCTGGCAAGTCCAGATGCGCGCGCTCCTCTAGCGAGACGTGTTTGTCTAAGCTCTTTGGTATGGGCATAGGTTCGTAGGGCATTTTCTGCGCTTCCCGCCAACTGGATCCACCCATATAGCGTTTTGGGATCATCTCTGCCCAGAGCCCATCGAAGGATTTCGGGTTCAAGCCCCTGCTTGAACAATTCGATGATTGTTGGCTCAGACCAGTCTTCCACTTTTCCTGCCAAAGCTTTAAACTCCAACGCATATTTGGCAACTGAGAGGGACCCTTGGTAAAGTTTCCGCAGGTCATTTTTAGCCGTTTCTTGAGCTAGGGGGTCTTCGAAATGCTCTTTAAGTGCCCACAAAAATTCATCGAAGTCCTCTAACTCGGTTGCCTCAGCTTGGCATAGTTGCACATACCAATCCGCTGCCCTTCCTCTCAGCTTGTTGGCAATGAAATTGACCTTGCCGTGTTCAGACCGAAAGTTCCGACCCCAATCTTCCATATAATGCTTGGCATTCGTAATAAAGAAGGAGAGCGTTGCGGGATCCCCATCAAACTTCACTCCAAATGGTGGGAAGGTTCTTGCCGGCTCAGCTGGCTGTGGCGGTGCCGCGAATGACAGCGTGCGCCGAGCCCCCACAAGTGGTCGATCCCTAGGAGGTCTTGCCTCTCGCTCTCCCCTTTGATGGGCTGATCGAGTCTTACTTCTCCCCCGGGTGGACAGGGTGCTGTGCCTGGGGTACTGTGACGGCTCTTCCTCCCAATCCTCCGGGGTGGGCTCTGCCTCTCTGGGCTGATCCTCTCTGGGTAGATCCTTGAGGATCGTCACTATTAAATCCATTTTATCTTCCAATGCCCTCATACGGGCCGGAGTGACCGGCTCCTCCGGGGGTTGGTTGGTTATCACCACCTTCGGTGACAGAGGGACTTCGTGCTCCCAGGCCAATTGGGGAGACCCCCTCCCCGTGGTTCTTTCCATAACAGATCTCTGTTCACTCCTGAGACTCTCCTGTATGGATGTCAACAGCTCGTCCAATTGGGTATCTCGCAACTCCCGACGTGCTGCTCTTTGCGCTCTCGAGGTTAGCGCTGGCCGGCTTTTGACCACCTCCCGCTCTTCTTCGCCTCCCTCACTTACGCGAAGTTGAGGTTCTGTCATCGCTAGCGTTCCCTCTTATCCAAGGATTGGATGGGGCCAGCGGAAAATGGAAAAAATGATTCTCAGCTTTATGTAATGATTGCCTAAACCCAAATACTCAGTCTCACAAGCTCGGGCTTAAAGATAACTGATTTATTAAAGGAATAGTATGCAAATACAGAGAAAGCTGAGAATGAGCAAAAGCGCGCCAAATACAAACTTAAAAGCCTTGCTTGTGGGCAGGTCCCGCCCGGTCGCCCGTCAGGACGCTCCCCCTCCCAGGTGCTGAATGCCGTTAGATGCGCCTGGGAAAGTAACCTTGAACAGGAGCGCAAACCCAAACATGCATTCCAAGCCCTCAAAACAAGGGAGGGCAACAGAATGGAAAAAACCCCGGGTGAAGAGATACGGAACAGAGAATGACATGTGAAATGTTACAATGTTAACCAGACATTAGAATGTGAACATGACAGATACTGTTTAATATATCTTGTTGAAGGACTTGATGGAATTGGGAGTTGGAAATGTCCATTGCAGCCATTATCTTTCTCTCTCGCTGCCTTCTACCCAGGAGAAGTCCCAGTAGAGACTTCTCTTGACTTTGGGAATTATCCTGTACAGTGCTATAAGTTTCTATCTTGTTGTGCATGTTTGTAATCCAGGGCCTCTGAATGTCTCCACTTGTAAGAAAACAACTAAAACTTAATGCAGACAAAAGGGAATTGTTACTGATTCTGAGGGTTGGACCTCAGGAATTGGGTGAAATGCCTGCTCTGTATGAAGTTACATTCTTCCTTAAGGATTGTGTTTCCAGTTTTGGTGGTATCCTGGATCCAGTCTTAACATTGGATAGCCAACTGCATCCTATCTGGAGAAGAAAGAATCGGATTTGGTGGCTCCTGCACTTCAACCCTCAAAAACTGTAATGCACTGTTTGTGTATTGGCCCCTGAAAATGTTTCAGAAATTGCAGCTGACCTAGAATGAAGCAGGACATGCGGTGACTAGTGCCTCCCAAGTCCCCAATATACAATAACCTCACTGGTCCTGATTGCCTTCAGAGCCCAGTTCAAGTTGCTTACAGTGTTGACAAAGCCTTGCATGACTTAGGACCCAGCATCTTACAGGACTACTTATTCCAGTACAGCCTGTGCTATACTTAGATTATCAAGGTGGCAACTTTTGTGTGTTCTGCAATAGGTATGTTTGGCATCTATGGTTAATTCTGTTTTCTTTATGGGAGGGCCCACATTGTGAAACAAACCGCAGTACAGAAGAAACTGGATCAAGAAACTCTGCTCACAGTCACTCATACCTTAGTAACCTCATATTTGGACTATTGCAATGCCCTCTACATTGAGCTGTCCTTGAAGAGCATTTGGAACCAGCAACTAATCCAGAATGCTATAGCATGTGCAGTTGGGACATTCATGTAACACCTCTGCTTCCTGAGCTGCACTATGTCCCAGTAGATTTTGGGGTGCAAATCAAGGTGTGATTATCACATATTAAGCCCTGTATGTCACAGGGCTTAATGCAGGAGTGCTTATTTCCAGTATTCTCCATCTGTTACACCAGATCTTGTAGGGTGAATATGCTCCTGGTCCCTTCTGTGAAACAATGTCGTCATCTAATGGGACCTATGAGATGTGCCTTTTCTGTCACAATGCTTGCCTTATAGAACAACATCCTCCTTGAAATTCAGATGACCATGACCTGGTTGGTCTTCTGAAAGGTTATGAAGGTTTTTCCCTCAGACACTTCCCTCAGACATATGTACTGTATGTTGAGCACAACATCTATTGTGGTGAGATGTGAGATCGTTTATTAGCAGCCTCAGCTGCATTGTTGCTTTGCATTATTGCTTATTTATACTGTGTTATTTTATGTTTTATGTATTGTTAGTCTCCCAGAGTCACTACACTGAAATGGGTGGCCATTTCCCTAAGGCATGTCCCTCCCTTATTATAGTTTAGGAGGGGGCTCAGAACAAGTATGTTTATTCAGATCTATTAACCATTTCAACTGTTTTACTTAATTGTTTTAACATTTTAATTGATTTAATATGTAGAGGAGTCGTTTATTTTAATAATGTTTTAAGGTGTGTTTTAATTATATTTCTGTAAGCTGTTCTCAGCTGTTAAGAGGGCAGGTAGCATCAAATATTCTAAGTAAATAAGCAAACCGACCAGTTCATGCAGGTGAGTAAAAGCTGCAGCTTAAAGAATTTCCAGGCTAAGTGGCCTTTGGAAAACTGGGGAGCTTTGATTGTAGGGTGGATTAAAAATACTGCAAACGCTTAACTATATCTGGATGATTTCAGGGAGAAGAAGCCTGTTCTGGAAGAACCCTGTCCAGAAAAAGGGAAAGATATACTATACTCACGTAGGCTGGTTCAGAAATAAGTAAACTTTTTAAATTAAAAGCATTGCTTATTTGGACAAAATCTGATTTGGAAACATAGCCATCTTGGCAAACACATTGCATGAATGCATATTGCCTTCAAACTTCCATATGTGCAACTGATTAAAAATAAAAAGCTGAAAGCTTAAATTAATTTTTCAAACTAAGAAAGCTTCTATAAGTAAGTGCCTATGGTTTGCACAGCTGATAAGATACAATGCACATGTTCTGAATTATTAATTGCCTATTTAAAAGCATGACACACAACTATCCTACACAATTATTTTCTGAACATCCAATTATCCAATCCTGTCACAAGTAGTGATGAATATTTTTAAATACATGTCTGGACTGAAGGAGCCTGAAGATTCTATGTAGCCAATGCTTATGGCTCTACTCTACAGTCACTGGTTATTATTATTTTTTAGGAAAAATAATTCAATGCTTTAATAGAAAGCAGAAGCAGTTGTACTAAATATTACTGTGAATGTGATTTTTTTAATGCATTTTAATTAAGGGTGGCAATGACAAGGATTAATTACCATGATGATATGAAGATTCTTGCATTCTCTGAAATAGGTCTGACCTATTTGATGCTGACCATCTTGAAATAAGTTTTCATGGAAAAGGGACCTACAGTATAGGTGTTTTTGCTTGAGGTTTTCTTGCCCACAGAATAATCTTATTCAACAGGTTCAGAACAGCTTAAAGATCACTTTCAGGGAATATTTAGGGTTATGTAACTGGGAACCCTTTCACACCACCACTGGCTTTGCCCCCTCATCATAGTGATTATTTTCATACTGCTGTGTGGTGCCCATCAACTGTCCCTTACTTGAATGGTCTAGCACTCCCTTGAGCTAGACAATAATGGAGTTCCCAAAACAGGACACCACATGCAATCCGTCCCCACCCCACTCCTCACTTTTTAGCTGATTGTACTTTTTGTACTGAAGGAAGAAAACAAAGGTATAAGTTGACCATTTTGGGGGGTGCAGCAAAGTTTGTCATATATTTGGCTGGGTGGAAGAAGCTAAGGCACCATGGAACGTAGTCTTCTGGACAAGATAGAAGGCAGGATGAGATGAGTGTCCTTGACTATGAGAAGTTCCCTTGGCTGCAGCTCCAAAGGAAGTGCTACACAACTGCCATTGCAGCATTTCCTCTGGAGCAGAAGCTGAGTCAATTAACATACAGATTTAATCAGCTTGGCTTTCTAAGATGCCTAGAACCAGTGTCAAGGACACTGCCTTAGACCACCATGTTAATTATATGTGGAACAGCCATAATGGTACCAGATCAGCTTAGTTGTGTGCTTTCTGACTGTTATTATGACATCTACTAAATTCATGTTTTGCAGCCTAACAAGGGCTAAATAGCTTCTGGTTTTATCTGTTTGTTTCAAAACAGAAAAAAAGAGGGGAAGGTTGTCAAAAAATGTCAGGTCCTCATACAGAACAGGCCAGCATAAGCTCCAAGAATTTAACTCTCTGGCATAACTCTATTTTTAAATCAGTAAAACTTTTTACTGGAAAAATGGGTGCAGAAGGGTATAATTAACTAGATCAATTATTATTTAATTATTACTTTAAATCTTTTCAGCAACTGCAAACAGACTTTTCTTTACCAACAATGCAAAAAATGGAAATACATCCAGTCAAAACATGTCTTGACAGCTCAATATGGACTTGATGTTTTAGCAGCTTCCAAAAAAACTGATGTGCTATTAATACTGAAGAATTCAATCTCAGAACCCAATTCTATCTTTTTTTTCTATCAAAAGCTAAAGGAACAGTTTAAAATATCTATAACAAATATATAAGAAGCTTGGAATAAAGAATTGGAAAGCCCAGTTCTCTTCAACCAATGGATTCAAATTTTGAAGAACACTACGTTTATGTCCTGTGCTTAAAGTTAAAATTAAGCCATCAAAAGATTATTTTTCCTGTCCACTGGACATCATCTAGAATATTTTATCAAGGATTTTCTAATGATTGTTTATGATGTTGGCATTGCAAGAAATTATGATCATACTCTTCCTCAAGTTCTTTTTGGAGTAATGTTACACAATATGTTGACAGAATTATTGAGAAAACTCTGGTTTTTAAGAACATGTACATGAATTATATACTGAGTACTTGGAATTTAACATGTTCAGTACATGTAACAAGATGGTTTTTTTGTGCTCTAATAATACAAAAAGAATAATCCTTAAAAGATGGAGAAACCTTATAATTCCACATATAAAGGACTGGATTTCAGAGATTTGTGATTTAGCAATTTTTCAGAAAATTATATATTAGGTTAATCAGAAAATGTCACATTATCTTTCCCTTTGGAAAAAAATTCTTGGACAGGCTTGGTCAGCATTGAAAGCTTAGGTTTTTTTTTTAAAAAAAATACAAGATTAGGTGAACTCAGGATATTTATTTATTTATCTATCATGTTTTTCCACTGCCCACCTCGAAAATGACTCTGGGCAGTTTACAAATGAATCAAAACAGTAGAAATTAAATATCAATTAAAAAGATACATTATAAAATATAAATATACAAATATAGTAAACGCTCCAAAATGTAAAATATGAAATCTAAAACCCAAGATGGTAAAATCACAGTCTTGTTAAAATTTCCCAGGGCTTCATCAAGGTGTCAGCCACCCCCATGACACACTATCCCCTCTCCCACCCCAAGCGAGGTGGCACAGCCACGTCTTGAGCCCCTTTCAGAAGGCTGGGAGAGTGGGGGCTTGCCTTATCTCTGGAGGTAGCTTATTCCAGAGGGTGGGAGTTGTAATTACAGCTTTTGTTTATTTGTTTGTGTGTTTGTTCTTTTTATGCATTCTCTTGTGTAATATTTTACTTTCCCTTTGTTTTTGTGTATGGTAAACTGTTCATTTTTATTTTACATTATTTAATGTTTGCTTGTTTGAAAATGGATTAATAAAAAAATATCTGGTAAAAAAAAATAAACTCCAATAAACCCGTATCTCACTGTTTATTTATGATTGCAATTAGAATGTGAATATTGCAAATAGAATTAAAATTTGGAGAAAGTATGGTAGACAGGAATGTTTTTTTAGCAAAGAAGGAAGACTTATTTTCAGGAAGAAATTATTATTTCCTGGAGAGAAGCAAAACTGGAGAGGGAGAGAAGGAGAGTAAGGAGAGAGAGACAGAAGGAGAAGGAGAAGGAGAAAGAGAAAGAGAAAGAAACCAAACAGCAGAAACTGTACAAGGAACAGAGTGGAGACATTAAGAGACGTTTAGAGTTTCTTCTTGGAGAGAGAAAGAGGGAGGGAGGGAGGGAGGGAGGGAGAATCCCCTGGACAAAGACAACCAAAAGAAGAGAAGTGGATGAAAAAGTAACAGACAGCAGCTGAAACGGAAATAACTTTAGCGCCTCCATACCAGAGTGAGCCAATGTAAGGAACCCATGGAGCTATGCTGAAACCTGACTTCATAGCAGAATTCTGCAACATGGATGGCAATCACAAAAGGATTGGAAGAGAATGACCAGCTGAGAGCAGCTTATATGGAAGTGGCTAGCAGGGCAGCTAGTGGAAAGAACAGCGAATGCTTTGGTTCAAGGGTTAAAGAATTTGATGGGAACTACACTGGGTTTTCATTATTTCAACTGTTTAGTATCTGTAAAGAAAACTTTACAGTTTGTATAAAAATAACCACAGTAAGTTAAACATTGAATCTGTTTTGGTCCACAACCAAGAGCTGGCTTCTTTATGCATTTTGAGTTTCCCAGGGATGGTTTAGACAAGATTTACTCCTCTCCGCCAGGCCACAGATTTTTTGTAAAGACCTGGCCCTAGGTGGAGGCATCCGTGCAGGGGAATCCTCAGGTTTAGTTGAAAAAGCCAAGCTGTCTGACATAACCATGTGACGGAAGGCACACACACACACACGCCCCCAGCTTTTTATGTGCACTGAGTTTGACCCCTGCTCCCTATGGGCATTTCTGATGTCAGCTCTTTGAGATAGGCCAAGTCAGGAAATGAACTCCACAAGTAATATTGGAACTCAGCTTTATTTGCTGACAGTTTTTCCTTTCCCTCCCTCTTATATCAAAGAAAGTCAAGGCAGATTGACTTTACATTTCTTTCTACGGTGTTCTTCCCTTCCTAGCCCTGATTCATGTTTTACTAACTGTTCTGGCATTCCTTCCCCAAGGTCATCTCTGTGGCTCTCTACAACTGCATCCATGGGACTACTTTTATTCAAATGAGCCTATAGGAATTGGGAAGAGACTTGGTAGGCTCTTGGTAAGCCAGTTTACAAAACTAGGAGATCCCAAATTCATGAGGGGCTGCAAATACACACAGTATTTAATACAGGTGCAATTCCTCCTGTAGCAGCATCATATTGATGGGAGAATATTCCACCATTTTCCTTTACTCCATTGTCCATCAACACCTTTCTAGTTTATTGTTCTAGTAGATGTAAGTGGTGTCTGTTGTCTCCTAATAGCCTCATATCTATCATGGGATTCAACACACACAATGGCAACTGCAACTGCCAGTAAGGAGAGAGTTGCTTTCACAACTCCAGCACTTGGTCCAATTTTCCTCCTTCATGGTCACACAGAATTATCTTTTTGTGCAATCATGATTTAGATTGCGGATTGTCTTTTCTTATAGGTTAGTACGTCCCACAAATCTCCTCACTTCCCCACATACTTGCCAGTTACTGCTTTGTCTCTCTATCAGTACTCATGCTACATATGTAATATATGTATATAAGAGACCTGGGTCTGACATTAACAAAGAACACTTACGTTTACAAGTGATTAATTCAGAACTCTGGAAAGTACAGGGGGAAATGAGTTAACTTCCTAACAAATGTAAGATTGAGGAGCCCTCAGAGCCTGCCAATACTCTTTTCCCCTGCCCCAAATTCATTGTCATTTTACAAGAAACAAGATAGGATAGCTTGCCAGTTCACGAATCATAGGTGAACATTGTAGCAGGAAAAATGCAGTGCAGTGTCCATAATGAGGAGGAAGATACAGTAAAGATTGAATCCAGTAATAAGTTATGATCCTCTGATGTGACTAGGCTTTGTTGACTCTCAGCTTTCTTCAGGTTTTGATTTATTTCTTGTGTGAATACAGGATTAGTTATCCTAGGCTCTGATTTCTCGCTTCTCTCAGAATACAATAGGACAAGGCACCCAAGCACCTCCCGAATCAGAACCTACGGATTATGAATTTACAGCAAGTTCAATTGTATTTTAGGAAATCTGAAAGACATAGTAGCTAGAGTGCAGATTATAAAATACAACAAACACATTGTGGTATGTGACATTCTAAATATATACTCCGGACAAGACATTTAGATTGAAATGTTACACTATACCTGACTTTTCATAAAGATAAATATATTCTCCCCCTCTCCCTCTTTTGTTAATCTGCTTTTCATCCACAAGAAATGAAAAATTAGAAAAAATAAAGTGAGTTGTGCAGCAAACAGACAAAAAAGGAAGATTCTAATGCACGCAAAAAGAAGACAAGGTTAGCACAAATGGCATCTTCTTTGTGATGGCATTCCAAAGTTGGGGTGCTACTACAGAGAACACCTCTCTTTTGTAGAGAGCCTCCATACCAGAGTGAGCCAATAGAAGGAACCTATGGAGCTATGCTGAAGCCTGACCACATAGCAGAATTCTGCAACATGGATGGCAATCACAAAAGGGGCCTTTTCTATTGTAGCATCCCATCTATGAAACTTCCCAAGTGCCTACACTGTTGCCTTTCATAATCTGGCCAGTATCTTTATATTTTCATAGACTAGAAACATCTGATGACATTTTAATACCAAACCTGTAAAAATGTTTTGCTTCTCATTTAATAATTATGAATGTTAATTATTTTTATTTATTATCAACTATCCAGATTATTTCTGCTAAAGAGTAGATATACATTTATCAAAAATAAAAACTTTATTCAAGAGCTTTCATACAACTGCTGTAAAAATTGAAATATTTTCTACATGTTATTTTGGGGTCCTCAGCTAGTCCTTGTAACTATCTTGCCAAGCTTTATGCTTCCACCCATCCTGCAGAATAAACTTTACCCAAACACTCCTTGAAGCCAGAGGCTGGGAGTATATATATATATATTTATTGTTAAATTTATTATTGTTGAATTGATGGCACTGCTGAATGTAAAGCTAACTCTGAGCTAAGCACAGAAGAGTGAGTGGAAAGGTAAGCTAAGAATAGCTGTCAGTTTTTCCCTCTTCTTAATGTACAGTTTGTTGTTAGCTTGTTTGGGATGATTTGAACTAAAACAGTTTTGAAGACACCTGCAGCCTAATTTGTGTGCTTGTAATACCATACCAATACAGTGTAATATTCCCATAAAAATCATACAAAAGGCCAAAAGAAACAATCAAGACATTTATCTTTCTAATATGGCTATCTTTGAAGAATTCAATTTCCAAATAAATAATAAATAATTATTCTGATGGTTGTGTTAACTTAGAATTCCTTCCTTTAAAGCTGAGAAGAGAGGATTGTCAAAAGGAGCTTATATTCTCTAAGCCAGCTATAGTGGTAAAACTCTGAAAAGATACTGGAATCTCATTCAGATGTATTTTATTCAATCTCTGTATGTGTTTCTTGTAATGAATGAGGGCTGAAATAAGGGATCTACATGCTAGTCAACTTCTGCCCCTCTAAGTATTGTGTGGAATATCGGGGTCAACAGGGGAATTCTACGCCCTTTAAACAGGAGCAGAACTCCCCCCGTTGCTGATTTTAGGAACCCAAATTTGGTCCATTCCTCAGTTTGGAAATTCAGTAACAGCCTGATTGGTAAATCCTCTAATTCATATCAGGCTAGAATTAGAGAATCACTTCAGAAATCCAAATCTTGGAATGACCTTAGAAACTGTCCTTAGAAACCAAAAAGTAGCTATTATTCAATTTTGGTTTTGTTTGACAAAAGCAGGTGATCTTTTCAGGAACGGTAAGCCTTCATGTTAGGATGAAATTTACCAAATGTCAGATAAATTAATGCATATCATAGAGATGTCCCTCCCTGAGAAAAACGCTTAGATGGATAGTCATGCTATACATGATTTTTTTTGAGATTTGTCTTGTTTTTAAGACAGGGTATCTTCAAAATGTTTTTAAGGTGGTTTGGGTTCACTTTTTCTTCCCCTCCCCCTGTCCCCAACTATAAGACTTAAGAAAATAGAAAGATATAGAAGCTATCTATGGGGGATGAATAAGAAAAATGTTTACAGTCTTTTTTCATGCTTAGCTTGTATCAGTGTTATAGAAAATGCAAAAGGACAGGTATGGACGGTGGATATAGTAAACAAAGGCTGGCAGAGAGAAGAGTGCTAAACATTCAGGACCTCCAAACAAGTGGTGACCCCCTCCTTTCAGTTCCCACAAACTTCACTAAAATCTTTATCTTCCATCTGGAAGGGAGAACAAGCAAGAACACTCATCACTGGAATAATACTGTGATATATGACTTCAATATCTTCCCCCCAAGTGTGGTGATTAAACAGCTTTTTAAAAATTATTCACTGTGATTAAAAGCTAGTGCTGACAATTAAAAAATTATATCCTCTCTCCTCTCCCTTCTCCCCCATTCCTCTTTCTCTTTTGGAGAACTTGAGGAGAAATGTATCCATTTTTATAAATGCATTTCTGTGTCCCTCCAGAAACAAAGTCACTATGCTCTGGAAGGATCCAAGCTTTGATTTTTTATAGTTCCTGAGTCTCAGAGAGATCCGATTCAGCTCTTGTGATTCATCCATATATACAAAAGTACCTGTCCTTTTAGGTAGTTTTTCAACATCTCACTTTTCAGCTACAAAAATAAAACGTAAAAGCTACACAGATCAATATTACTCTTATCATTTGTTAGAGGTAAATTGTAAAGACACAGAGGCAAGCTAAATAGCAGCCTGGCAAAAATCATGCTGCTAGTGTTCAAAACCTACACAAGGAAGGCATTTTCCTGAACTTATGAGCCAAATTTATTAGCTACAGTCTGTATAATGGTTGATGAATACTCCCTACTCCAAAGCTTGCTCCTAGCTACGTAGTACCTCATTGCCTTGAAAGAAGCAAGCATGGTTTGAGGAACAAACCTACAGTGATGTACTCTTTCAGGCTTAGGAGGCAGAAGATGACCAGTTTTCATAGACAATTAAAATGATGGATGTTCCTTATTTAGGCTGAGATGACAGTTTCATTTGGAAGTTGTTTGTGAAGCACCACATGTGGGCAGCCCAGGAAATGCTGAAGGTGGATTCTGAGAACTTTAAAATGCTGACAGAATGCTCCGAATGGAGCCAAATTGCACAGGCTGTGTGTGGGGTGTTACGCTTCACACATATGTGCATCCCAGCAGCAAACTAGAACTTTTGCTATTTAAAGAAACTTGGGATCTTGCTAGCTTGGGGGCTTTGGGACAGGATCTCCTGGGCGTTCTGTTTGTTCAATTTTTCATTCCAGCAAAAGAGACAAGCTGAAGAGGTTTTAATTAAAAAAATAGAGAAAAGAAATGAAACCATAAACTCCTTGCATAAAAAGAGAGTGAAATGTAAGCATGGTGCCAGATGCTGATGGGTGAATCTTAGTTCAATTGACATGTGATGTGAAAATGGGGGGAATCGAAATTCACTCCTTGGCATGGACAGATCATTTTCTGATTGTTGTAGAGTTTTGTGGTGTAACCGTCTTCCAGATGGGGGAAGGACCTACTAGAGCAATTTGCCCCAGGGACTAATAGATTCCCTGGGTTTTCAGAGGGCCTTTGGGGAGTATCCCAAGGATCTGGTGGTTAGTTCAGTTGAAACTCGTCACCCACTGGAAGAAGGGGGCAGTGGGGCACTTGATCAGGGTACACCAGAGAGGTCTCCCCCTCTTGCAGGTCCATTGTGCTTCCTGATTTACTGAGGACCTCAAGGAAATGAAGTGGAAGAGGAGATGCCTAGACTGCAGTGTTTCTCAGCCTTGACAACTTGAAGATGTGTGGACTTCAACTTCCAGAATTCCCCAGCCAGCATGTTGAAGTCCACACATCTTAAAATTGCCAAGGTTGAGAAACACTGGGGTAGAGGGTCAGAGAAAACCCATTCAGAGTCTGACAGGATTCTGTTAAGAGCTCCTGCTTACTACGCAGGGACGATTCACACAGTGAATGATTCAAGCAGCACAAAAAGAGTTTCAGTTTCGAGCAGTGGTTAAGGTGCTGGCCTAGGAACTAGGAGACTGGGAGTTCTAGGCCTCCCTTAGGTATGAAAGCTGGCTGGGTGATTCTAGGCCAGTCACTCTCTCTCAGCCCAAACCACCTTACAGGGTTGTTGTTGTGGGGAAAACAGGAATGTGCAGAAGTAAAGCTAAGATTGCTGCCTGTGCTTGGGAATGGCTGCAGCCAGGCAGAAATGCTTCCCACCCCCACTGCCTCAGTGCATCCCTTCCCCCAGAGGGACATCTAAGTTTACAGCCTCAGAAACCTGAGAGAGGGTGGATTCATTTCCCCCTGGTTTGCTGAGAGAAACAGCATAGGCTCACTCATAGGTATCCATCCCAACTGTCTGGCTAATTGAACCACACCCTGATATTTTCAGGGACGTGCTAATGTCCAGAGGCAGCCTCACCTCACCCAGGCCCTTAGCCTACAAAAGGGAAAGCTGGCACAGAGTGGATGTGGGTGTATAGGAGAAAAGGAGAAGACGTCAAGCAGATAATGTAAGCAGGAATCGACATCTGGGCAATTACAACCATTACAGGCAAGCAAGCAGGCTGTCAGTCAGCTGTCAAGACCACAAGCTATGATAAACAGCACATCTTTGTGGGGTTCCTGCCTGGAGCTTGGCTTGGGAGCTCAGCTGGAGTGCTCAACAGCAACAAGCTTAAGAGCAGGGCTTGGAGTTTGGCCTGGAGCTCGGCAGAAACCAGAAAAGGAGCAACCATGCTGAGACAGCACCTCATCCCAATGAATGCAAGAACTTTTGGAGGGAGGCAAAGGCTGTATGCCACTTTACAAATTTTAAGACTTTTATTTGTTGTAAGGACTGAGCATCAATTATGTGGCTCCATCAGCTTGCAAAGCCTAGGAGGGTGGAATTAACCCAGAGCCCCCTGTTGGGGAAGGTGTGTGCTACAATAAAGCACTGTATACACTTATTGTCTATGCTGTGGTGTGTCCAGAACCCTCACACAGAGGTATTAGGTATGTTTGTCACCTTGAGATGAGATAGATAGATAATAGACAGACAGACAGACAGACAGACAGAATAAAGGCTGGATACAAATGTAATAATAATGATAATGATAATGATACTTTGCCACTGTGCCTGTGTCTGCCAAAGGCTGCTCAGTGGCCATCTTTAAAGCAACACATTCCCTTTTGGGTAAAGATGATCATCATGAACATTTGAAAGGCTTCTGTGAAGAGTTACAATGACATCTGGCTGGAGAAACTACTCAGATTTGAGAGGAGTTGGATTTCAGCTGGGCAGTGCTAATGAAAATGAGTGGGGTTTCACCTTGTGAAGTGATTTGGAATCACTTTGAGACTGTGAGCTCTGAGGAAGAAGATGGGGTTCTGTGTCAGGCCACTTCCCAATTAGATCCCTGCCCTCATAATTCATTAAGATCTCCTGTGGGGTGTCAGGAGGTTGGATTTGGGAAGTTATCAATTTTTCCTTGAATGAGGGGATGCTTCCATCACCTCCAAAAGGGATGATGGTGGACTCCCCACCCAAGAAACTCTTGTTTGTTCTGTGTAGAGAGCCATGGAAATAGCCTTGAAGCAAATATTCAGAAAATGTTATGTAAACAAAAGGGCAGAAGCATTCCTTAAGCCCTGGGAAGGGACACAGTATTAAGAAGAGATTCAGGCTGGCTCCTCCCTGACTCACTGAGATGAAGGGGAGGAAAAGCACAATCAGACTTGCAAGATGCTGTTACTAGAGCCTCTCTCCACAAAGCTTAGTTCTAATCTTCCTGAGGAGTTGGTTTCTTGATTTGGCCTACCTCATAGAGCTGACATTCTGATTGTTGTAGAGGCAAAAGATGGAGAGCAACACCGAGTAAAAAGACCATACATTATTGCCAGCAAGGATGATTGGGTTCCAGTTCATAGAAGAAAGAGGAACAAGAATAAAAGAAAGGACTTATATAGGAGTTGTGACCTGGGACAAAAATAGTTCACAATAAATAACTTTTCCTTTCCTTTTCTTTCCATGTTATGTACTTCTTTTGCTTCATTTTTTCTTTGCAGGGGTAATAGTGATGCTATGAGCAGAATGTATTTTTCCTCACCGACATATATTCCCAAATACAAATATGGGGTGCTATAGAGTTAGTGACCTCTGCCAAGAAAAGGCATTTGCCAATGGAATGGGAAGATGGCTATTCTCAGCTATTCTTCTTCCCTGCTTTTTCCATGTGGTAATGTAGAGCAGAGCAGACCTCCTCTTTCTGTCTATTATCTGTCTATCTTACAAACTTGTTCTTATACTTCTGATTTCATCTCATCTTCATTGTGCAAAGAACACCATCTTGATTCCCACTATTTACTTTAAAATTTCTAAGGTTAAATATACTTGTTACCTTCATATTGATCATCCCCAGATCCAAAATTCTGAATGATTTTTTCCCAGTACTTTCACCCACAGAACTCTCTCTCTCTCTCTCTCTCTCTCTCTCTCATTCTCTCTCTCTCTCAATCCCCCTGTCTCTATGTCTGGTGTACTGTTTACACTAGTAAACAGTACACCAGGAACAACAGTGCCCAGGGTCTCATGTAGACAGTCTATGTGAAAAGCCTGCTTTCATGTATATATCATACCCACCTAGCTGGGGGTATGATATCTGTAGAAGAAAATTTCTGTGCAAGAAAGCACTAAAAATATGGGGGAAATGTTACTAAAACTAAAATGTTACATTATTGACATTATGATCCAAATTTGCTTTTGCCTTGAATGAGTGAAAAGGCACCAAATATGGCTCTCAGCATAATGGTGGATGACATTCTTGTATTTATATAAGTTGAATGGAATTCTGCAGAAATTGATACCCGCTGCCTGTTGGCTGTAAATAAATGTCATAAAAAAGAAGGAGTCTGAGAAATACTTTTATATTACCTAATCTTATAGAATTCAAATTTCTACAAAGGAATAGAGGGAAGGTAACTGTAATTGTAATCATATAGGCATAAATCATGTTTTACTTGCTTTATTTCCATTATTCATTCAGTGTATTTACAGTTATCAGCCGCCCCTGCTAAAAAGCCAAATTGCAAGGGTAGCTGTAAAGCACAGTGCAGGAAGGCTGAAAAATAGGGTCTTTATATCCACAATTACACATATTTATTTTTCCATAGTATCTGAACTGCAATGCAGAGACCCTGTGATTAAAAAAAGAGGGAAAAAGAAATAAAAGAAATAAATGCATACCTTTTGCATTTACTTTCTTCTTGGTTGTCAAAAGGGTTTTGAATTTATTATGCATTTGCTGTTATGCCTCACCAGTTTCTATCCAGTTAAGGAGATGCACATTTGCTGTTTTGTTTTCCTTTATGTTTTTTCATCCATCTTCCACTTCTGAGTGCTTAACCTCAGTTAGTCAAGCATAGTTAATAATGAATTTTAGCACCACAGTGCTGAAATTTCAGCTATCATTCAAAAGTCAAGATGGAAAGAAAGGAAAAGGAAGGTGAAACCCAGATATTTTTTTTTAAAGTAACATTAAAGCATGCCAGTCAAGGAATGTCTGGGGTCTTTTGCTCCATTGTGAATGACTTATAGATCAGGATGGTTTGCTGAGGATTAGATGGCGGTCCTGCTGAAGTCTCAATCTCACATCCTAACTCGAGTTCAGTTGGATCACTGCCTTCTAGGCTGCAGGCATCTGGCACAGGGAAGGGGAGGCAAGAAAGAAAAGCTCTTCTGGTGTCCTCCTTCGCTAGTTGATCAGGGCTATGGAGTGCTTCAGATCTGATTCCAGGAAGATGCAGTGAAGTGTATGGAGTGCAAACTTAGCATCTATCTGCACCTTTTTAAAGAAGCAGTAACTTTTCCCAGAAACCTGTCCTCAGACAGCAGCTTCATGGTCCCAGGAATAGATACAGCTGCTTTTAAGGAGCAAGAAATAGAGCTGAGGTGTTTTCTGGGCATCTGCAGAATAAAATCACTCAGATCCCTTCCAAGTTGGAGATGCCCAGGGTCTGTGGAGATGCCCAGGGAACACTCTTGCCCAATTATCTGGGAACAGTTTTGATCCTGTTGAACCCAAGGAAGTGGACAGGATCCTCCAGTCTGTAAATGCCACCACTTGCCAATTAGATTCATGCCCCTCCTGCTGGTGAAGGCAGCTCAGGAGGGGATGTGTGGTTGGGTCCAGGTGATCGTAAATGCATCCTTGAGAGAGGGGGTATTTCTGGCAGCCTTTAAGGAGGTGCTAGTGTTCCACTCCTCAAGAAACCATTGGGGGACCCTAGCAAACTGGACAATTTTCATCCAGTCTCCCACCTCCCCTTTTTGGGAAAGGTGGTCGGGAAAGTGGTGGTGTTGCAGGTCCAGAGGATCCTGGTTAAAACAAATTATCTGGACCCCTTTCAGTCAGGTTTCAGGCCCAGTTATGGGACAGAAATTGCATTGGTTGCACTTATGGATGATCTCTGGCAGGAGCAGGATGGAGGCAGTGCATCAATCCTGGCTCTTCTTGATCTCTCAGAGGCTTTCGATACTATCAACCATGGTATCCTTTTGGGACTGCTCAGGGAGTTGGGGGTGGGTGGCGTAGTGTTGCACTGGTTCACCTCCTTCCTCCAGGGCCAGTCCCAATTGGTGTTGATAGGGAGCGAGAGATCCAGCCCGCGGCCCCTTCTTTGTGGGGTGCCACAGGGTTCGGTTCTCTCTCCTCTCCTATTTAACATTTACATGAAACCGCTGGGCTAGATCATCTGTCACCACAGGATGAGGTATCATCAATATGCAGATGATACTCAATTGTATATCTCCATCCCGGGTGAAGTAAGTGATGCCGTGACCACCCTCTCCAGGTGCCTGGGGACTGTGGGGGTCTGGATGGGGAACAACAGGCCTGGTAAAACAGAGTGGCTGTGGATTAATGGCACCTCGGGTTCTGGGAAATTGTCATCTTTAGTGCTGGATGGGGTCGTACTGCCCCAGACGTAACCTGGGGGTCCTCCTGGACTCACAACTCCTGCTCAAGGAGCAGGTGGCAGTCGTGGCCAGGAGGCCCTTTGTGCAACTTCATGTTGTGCACCAGTTACACCCTTTCCTGGACCAAGAAGCCCTTCGAACAGACACTCATGCCCTGGTCATCTCTCATATAGACTACTGTAACACTGTCTACATGGGGCTACTCTTGAAGAGTATCCAGAAGCTACAACTGGTCCAGAATGCAGCCATGCAGGCAATCTTGGGTGTTCCAAGGTTTGCACATGTAACACCTTTGTTCCGTGAGCTGCACTGGGTCCCAGTCTGCTTCCGGGTCCAATTCAAGTTGTTGGTTATTACCTTTAAAGCCCTACATGGCATGGAACCAGGATATCTGAGGGACTGTCTCATCCCTATTACATTGATCCATCGATCTGCCCCACCCGGCCATGCAGGGAGGGCATGTTACAGACCCCATCTGTAAAAGAATTCCATCTAGCGGGGTCTTGGAAGCAAGTCTTCTCTGCAGTAGCTCCTGCCCTTTGGAACATCCTTCCCCCAGAAGTGAGACAGGCTACCTCTCTCCTGGACTTTAGAAAAAGATTGAAGACCTGGTTTTACCAGCAGGCTTGGAATGGGAAGGGGAATAGTCAGACCTGTGGATGGCTAGCGCCGTAGAGTGACTTCTGATGGACCTATTATACTCACGGTCTGATAAAGAACTTTTGGCCATCTAGATTCTATCGCATTTTTACTTTTATTGTATTTATTGTATTTATAACTGTTCTGGTTTTAATTCTATTTTATTGTAAACCACCCAGAGTCCCTCCTTGGGAGGGAGGGAGGTGGTGATAAAGTTTGATTGATTGATTGATAAATAAATAAATAAATAAATAGACAGACTCTACAGTACTTTGGTGCTCCTGCATGTTCTGAAGCACCTTTTCTAAATTATTTCCAAGGTGTTCCACAATCCTAATATTTAATCCTGCTCTGTTATTCTGTCTTATCAAAATCCCTTAGACTTCAACAGAACAGAATAAAAACCTGTAGGGAAAAATCACCTAACCTCTTATGTAAAGACCACCAGTTGTGGCTTATTCAATAAACTAACCATGTCATAGTGTAAAGTATAAACTCTGGCATTGTTTTTCCTAATATAATCTACAGGAGTAATGAAACATTTGTTTGTTTAATTTAGCTACACTAAAACATGCTAAATCTCCATTTGATTTAGGCGGTGTTGTGGGTTGAAGCAAAAGCTATCTGGAATCTGGTTGGAGCAAAAATGAGTTTACCGTTCTCTAGCTGGAGCTAAAGATGCTTGGACCCTTCTTGAATGTTGCTCTCCTTTTCATATTCATTTCTGCTTGCTGCTTCTTGATCCATTTTTCTTATTATTTATGTGCATTTGTTTCATAATTTATTTATTTATTTTTAAAGGTTTAAGCCCATTCAACAGGGATGTATTCTAGAACAGGGTTTCTCAACCAGGGTTCCATGGCACCTTAGGGTTACACAGGAGGTCACTAGAGGTTCCCTGGGAGATCACAATTTGTTCAAAAAATTATTTCAAATTTGGGCAACTTCACATTAAAGAGGTAAGTTTCATTCTTTATTTTTAGTTTAAGAACACCGTTCATGCATATATACAGGCCTACCCATGAAACAAATACAATGATTTTGTAACTTCTGGCCTATATTTGAGCCTGAATGTGCAGAGGTTCCCTGAGGTCTGAAAAATATTTCAAGGGTTCCTCCGGGGTCAAAAAGTTGAGAAAGGCTGTTCTAGAACCTCACAAAGTCTTTGCACCAGAATTTCATATCATGGCCTGCTCTGGAGAGTATGCAAGTTTATTCACAAGTATGAGCTCATACATAAAGAGAAAAGATGCCGCCAATGAAAGCAAAATAAGCAGCAGAATAACACACACTGACCTGCTTTTAATTCACTGGCATGATCTTGTTTTTGTTCTTCTCTTGAAAAGGTGACATAAGATGTTTGCTTTCTAGTCTCAGAGTAAACAAACTGGCCACATGGGTGTGATTTTATTTTTATTTTCTCAAAATAAATGGCTGTGTTTTCTCCCTGCTTTTTCTAGCTTGCACCGTCAAATGTGTCTCCTCTCTTCTTTTTGTGTACTTTCAGAAGAGTTGTACTGTTTATTTGTTTTAATAAATTGGGGGTGAATCCCATTCCCCTCCTTTTCCTGGTTATATAGCTTTGGGAGAAATTGTTCTTTCCAAGTGTCTGAGAACAAATTGGGAGACTTCTGCCATGTGTGTTAGTGTGGGTGTGTGTTTAATACACTGAAGTCACAGTGGAATTACTATAAAGCATTACAACTAAAGTGTTAGATTAAGACAAGGGATGCCCAGGTTGACTACAATGTTTTCTGGGTGACTGTAGTGTTTCTCTCAGCACTACCAACCACACAAGATTGTTGGTTGCTGTTGCTGTTGAATATAATATTAGGAGAGACCAATAACTTAAAGGCCTCATTGGCATGAATTCTTCAGTAAAACATACTTATGATAGGCTGCCATCTCTCATTCTGAACTTCCTGACACCCTCTAGACCAGGGGTTCCTAAGTTTCTGCCATCACACCTCCCTTTAGTGTAATCTTAATGTACACACCATCCCTAAAAATCCAAACACCAAAATGAACACAAATGAACAATGGAAACAATACAATGAAACTCTGGGAAAGATGGATTTATTGTAACAATGTAACTAAAAGGTTCATACCTGTCCTGTTTCAGGTTTCAAACTCTCACACACACAGTTGCTAGGTGAGAACAACATTTTACTCAAGGTGAGGAGATAACCAGCAGACAAGGAAAGGAAAGTAAGTCCAGATAGAGTCTCTTGGAAAGAAAGCTTGCCTAGGTAATTTTGCTTTCAACAGGAATGCACAGGAGAGAAGTCAAAATCCAGTTTGAAGTTCAGAGAGCCAAGCCAGGTTTGTCAGCCAGTCCAAAGATCAGAGTTCCAGGGTTTCTTACAACCACATAATTCACAGGAACAACACACCAGAGCAGGAAATCAGACAGTTGCTTCCAAAGGAGAAGGAGAGCTCAGGATTGCCTCTTAAATCAGGCTGCAGCCAGCTATCTTTGCTCCACTGGCCAGGTCTGAGGGCTTGGAGGCCATACCTCATTAACTGATGGCTCTGTCTGTTTTGATGGTGTCAGTGTTTGATCAGCCTTGGATGATTCCTGGCTTGGTGTCTCCTGAGGCTGACATTCCACTGGTTCAGCTGGAGCAGCTTCTTCAGAGTCAGAATCTGAGTCCTGGACCATGACACTACCTCCCCTGGACTCTCTCTGCACCTCCCCAAGGGAGGCACATCTCACATTTTGGGAAACCCTGCCCTAGACTGCCCACTATGGAGTTCCTAGTCCTTCTATCTAGGATTTCTCCTATCAGCCCAGCTCTAGGAAAATAGAAAGGAAAGCTGCTTTGGACCATCTTAGCCAAAGCTCAGAAATATTGAACTTTACAAATCTTGTAACAATCCTGAAACACATTGTGTCATCTTGCAGACAGAGAAGGTCCTGATGAGAAAATTTCTTATTAAGATGACATACAAAAGCCATGATATGCAATATCTCAATATACAAAATAATTTATTGGTAAAGGGGAAATATGCAGAAGAAGGTAAGGCAACAACTCTTTCAGAAAAGTCCAACATATGTATATACATACCCATACTATTCCCTTTCAGGATAGGCAACATTATGCAAAGTATAGGAGAGAAGTAAGAAATAGTAAGTCAGAGAAATTAAAGTCACAGGGTAAGAAAGGACAGGAGATATTGCAAAATATAGTTTACACCAACATAATTTACAATACCTCTCCATAGCTTTTGATCTCTGTCAATCATCCTCTCTTCTACAACATCCACATACCACCACACATTGTTTTTTGTTCTTCAAACTTCAGCTGTTTCTTTTTCTGCATCTTATCAATTCCATATCACTTTCTCAGCCTTCTTCTTCCTCATTCCTTCCTTGCTTCTCCCTCCTTTTCTCCCTCATTCACACATTCTTCATACATATGTTTTGCAGTTCAGTATTCATTCTTTCTCTACATATGACCAAACCACGTTAGTGTACTTTTTGTACTTGTTACTCACTTTTGTATTCAATTCACATTAATTCAGAACCCATTCATTCTTGAGCCTATCTCTTCTAGTTTTACTATACAGGTTTTTAAAGAAACCCTCCCACTCTATGCACCTTACTCTCATTTCCAGATAAGAAATCGAGCAAAAGGATGCTCTTATACCAAACCATTTGGTTATTTCAACAAATATTTATTCTTTGCAACAGACTAGGTATTACCCACTACCTTTCTACCAACATATGCATGCATTAGAATTCTTCCATTCATCTTTAGCAAACATTTTATTAAGGTACACAAAGTCATCTACCAACCCTAGTTTTTCACCATTTTATATATAACTTGCAACTGTTCACTTCATTTTTTCCTGTTTAGATATAACTATAATCTTGGATCCATTCATTTTTCAGACTGATATTCTCTGGAAGCTTATATAGTGTAATATTTACTGCAAATCATTCTGCTGTCATGTCCCCCGTTGCGATGTATACATACATCACAACAGGGAACATGCCTTTCCAGGGAAGGGTAGGAAGGAGGAAGAATCAGTGCTAATCCTATAAGCACTGAAAGACAAATACAAATAAAGGACAAAGGAGCCATACCTTTGCCCTGACCCGGGAAGCCATCATCCTATCTCCCTGACATCTCTGCATTACCACGGGGGACACACCTGCGCCAGACACAGGAAGAGGACAGAGGTAATCAGCGCTAATCCCCCTGATCGCCCATCGAGACTCCAGAATCGCCCCCTGATCGCCCATCAAGACTCCGGGTTCACCACCGGTCAGGACTTTGGGACAATGGGGGGTGGGGAAGGATCAGGTCCGCACCGTGGGTATTTACAGGTTACCTCGCACGCCATGTGCTCATTCCTGTCTTTTTCTGTGTATGCATTCTATTCCCAATAAACCAGAAATCCTTAGCCATGACTAGCGAGTCTGTGTTTCTTTGGGAATAAGGCAACCATCACACTGCTTCTCAGACAATAGCATGGCATTATCTGCATACAAGGGTTCACACATGCTCATGTCCCCAAAGACCACTCTTCTAATGTCACTAGCAGCATTCCTTATACTCACTCTTGCATTCTTCCTTGATCAGTGCTTAACGTTCTGTTTGTTCTTACTCGTTCTTTACATTCAACATATACTGCTCTTAGCAACCGATCTTCAAATCCATCTTCACACCAAACATTCCATAAATGCAAGTCTACGATCTGCTAAGGAGTAAAAATCCAGTCTATACATCCCTTGCCAGGCATAAGTTTTACTGTACTTTTGCTCATGGCTACCTCTCATATCCTCTCAGTCAGAATTCTGCCAAATATATCCCTAGGCACACGAACAAACTAGTTTTCCTGTAGTTTTTTCATTCACTTTTGCTACTTATCCCTTTGTGTGGAGGACCAGTAGCCACATTTTTGCAGTCATCAGGCAGAGATACAGCTTCCACAGATACATTAAACTTGTCATACAGCCACTCCATAAGCAAACAGCAGCTGTATTCACCATCTACACCTGCAGCCTGACTAGTGTTCAACATTCTTACAGTATTTTTGTCTTCTTTTTCATCATAGTTTTTGCTCTGGATGCTAACATGTATAGTATTTGTTTCAATTTCACCCTTCTAAATATTACTATCATTCTCATAGAAATTTCTAGAATACTCCTTCCCAAATTCACTGAATTCAGCATTTCATACCAAATTATTTAACCCTTTTATTTTTAATTCCACTCACTCTGCTGCAACTCTTCTTGTTTTGCTCTCTTCACCCACTTCCAAAATATAGTTTTATTTCCATTAAAATCATTGCTTTTTTAATGTTTTTTTTTTTAAATTTTAACTACTCATTGATCTCTTTCATTTTGGTCTTTGCAACAGTATTTTTCTCTATATACAATTTTATACAACTTTATTTATTTATTTATTTATTTATTTAGTCATTCATTCATTCAACAACTATGGTCACCCACTTGTATCTTTTTCTCATCCTCATTTTTTCCAGCATTCATTCTATTATATTCATTTTTCTCATCCACAGACTCTTTGAAATGACCATTCCCCCAAGTATCCCTTACCATACTTCTCATTAGCATACAGTAACTACACACAGTTCTTCAGCAGTTTCTGACAGAATTCTTTTTCACTCTGTTCCAGGTGGCATCCATTTTCCCAATTTCCATTTTTCGGACTACCAAAAAATGGAGTGTTCCACATTCAGTACTTCTCATTGTGCCTATATACTTTATGAATTCTGCCAATCTTATATCATAAACAATCATTTCAGTCATGCTGTTAGATCTATATTAATTATTTTGCCATGTACATATTAAAAAAGAAAAGCTTATTTTTCTAAACAGATACTCACCAAAAAATCACTATTTCTTTCATTCTTGTGTCTCAGAATGGTCACTTTTTCTGTAATCTCTCATCTTGTTCTCATCCACCCATTGATGTCACTTGATTTCTTGTTCTTCCATTATCATCATAACTATCACCAGTCTATGGATCCTACTTTTATGTGCACTCACAACAACCAAGATGCCACCAATTCATACATTCTACTTCTTCTACTCAAAATTAAACCCACACTTTTAGTTCCCTGCATGAATTCATCAACTCCACTGCACAAGATAGATCATTTTAATTTTACTTTATCTTTATTTTACACATTCACAACATATCTATGTTTCATTCATTTCAAGTGCCAATGCATGCTCCTTATTATTTACTACTACTACTATGGTAACCCATAGTAATTTATTTTTCAAGCTGCAATCTTTGATGTGCTGTAATCATCACAAGATGGACCCAGTGGAATCTGTGGAGACAAGGGAAAAAAATGATAAAAGCAGCACAATGGCAACAGGATGCAAGACCCACCAGTTGTACACCCCTCATTTTAACAAAACCAACATCCATGGATGGACCCATAGATAGTGACCTCTGCTATATATCATGGCTTGGATCAACTGAGTCTCTCATATAATGTTTTTTAGTAAGATCAGGAGTGTCTAGGTTACCAGCCTTAGTTTTATTTGTGCTATGTATAATGTTCCCTGCTAACCAAAAGGACACTACCCGGTCAGTATTGACACATTTTGGCCACTGTACCATAGATGCAACCAAAGCCCAATTAAACTGAGCAAGTCTATACAAATGTACCTTTTGACTCTAGAGACTACCTTTCATTTACTTGCCCGCTGCCTTAAATTAGCACTTGTGTTTCAGCACATATTCAGAGTTTAAGGCAAAAGTACAGTTAGAGAGAAATCATCAGGGGTTCCTATCTGAATATTACTCACAGATCTTCCTTTCTCCTATTTCTTGTTTTATCCCTTTTTCTCTCCCCTTCTAAAAAACTATCCACATTTTTTTTTAAATGAGGAAGATAGAAAGCCAACTTCTTTGGGGAGACTGAGTTGCTTTAGCATAAGGAAGTGTTCCATCTCTAATGTTCTTGCTGGAATGATAAACATGAAGTTTAGTTTTTATCAGAAGTGATATTATATAAGTAGAATTTCAGAGGAGAGGATTGTTGGGGGGAAACAAAAATTGGTTTCCATTTATTCAGATCTGTCAGCATAGGGTCAAATTATCAGATACTTTAAGGACGACTGTTGTCCTACACCAAAAACTCCTGTACTCCTGTACTCTTCCTTCAATTCTCAAAAAGTATATAAATGCAATAAATGATAAGCATATTTTTCTAGAACAGTAGGTATTCAGATCTTGATTTCTGTATGAAGTGCTTGACTTCACTTCTCCCAGTTTTCAGCAATTAGCATGAGGACCACAATGTAGTAATGACAAATGGCCTTAAAACTGGACTACATTAGCAAGTTGTAGCTTGTAGCGCATTCTGATGACTAATAGGAAAACGTTGAATGTTAAAGACATCCCATGCAATTCACAAGTTTCTAATTATATTTGTGTCTGCACTTTTTTTTTTTTTACATCTCTGCATCTTTAAAACCCAGACAACCCATCTCCAGCATTTTCTATTGTATTGCACATCTGGCAGTCAGCCTCCACCAGGCACAGCACATGGATCAGGAATGAGAGATAGTAGCTGAGAGATAATGCTGCAGGCTACTAATTGCCTGCCTAATGGCACAGCCAGACAGCCACATTTAAATGCTATCCTCTAGTCTGGGAGCTGGCAGAAAAGGATGCTAGAATAATTTCCTCTGCTCTTATTGCCAATCTTTATTCTGCCTCAGTAACAAGACCAGTGAGTGGTGCTTTCTTGCTGTTTTAATGAGTGACAAGTTAGGAAAAGTGATTGGTGAACGCTTTGTGTTCTGTCCCATGTAACCTCACCTGTCAACAGGAAAAGCAGCCATCAATTGTCTCCTTAAAGTATGGAGGGCAAGTGTAGGTGGATGCTTAGAATGGCTGGTTCTTCAAGTTGCTCTGCTAAGAGGTCATAGGGTATGGAAGTGCTCCATGCCTGTTATGTGTCAGCTGGGCTATTTATGAACATGGGTCAAATATTCTTCTGAAAGAGTCCAAAAACAGACCAGCTGATAGAACAGAAGAGCCTGTTCAGCCTGCACTTCTTCCCAAGTTTTTCTCCGAGCCTGTGATCTGTCAGGCAATTTCTGAACATGAGTTGACTGTTCTTTTCAAAAGAACTTTAGACCTGTGCTCAGAAATAGCCTGGCAGACAGGTCACAGGTATAAAGAAGAGGCATGCAGGTGAAGCAGGAGAAAGTGATGGATAATGGTCAAGCTATATCCTTGACTAGTACTGCAAGGAAATGTCAGTGCTGGTGGAGAAGGCCTGGCTGGCAGCATTAATAAACAGCCCCTGGGATAGGCAAAATGGTACTATAAAGATTAAAACATATAGTCACATGAAACCCCTTATCATCAGCAGCAATAGCAGAAAACCTGAAATGAAGTCATGCACAACTGGCAGAACCTGTCTCTCTTTTCTATTTTAAATTGACCTTCTGTGTAGCCCAAGGCTAGCACTCTTTCATAAGAGTGTTAAATCTATGTTTAAAAGATCAAATCTAGCACTCTTTCAAAGCAGCACTAAATTTATGTATATAAGGTGCCCAGGCATGAGCTGACAAGTGATTTGGAAAGCTCTGGTCAGCCACTATGCAGGTAGGTCATTCTGTAGAAGCCAGGTTGAAGCCAAAGTGGTCATGGAGGGCAATGCTCCATGAGTGGAAGTGAGGGAGTGTGCTCACAGCTGCCTAAAGTGTCCGATAGTAGCTGGACAGATCCTAGACCCTTTCCATATCATCAACTAATTTTTTATGAAGTATCCTAGATCATATCCATAGCAACACTTGTATTGGGAGAAGAAAGATAATGCTATTTTAAAACTGGGGCAGCAGAAGAGAACTTGAAGCTGACTCATCTGTGGGCTTGGATTGAAATGAAGGCAACAACAACAACAAATTACTGGGTCAAGGTTGGGTCACCATAAGGAGGATATAATGATCTGCCCTAAGTGGCAAGAATGAATGAAGATTGTGCTTGGATGGGGGGGGGAGGCTATGATATTGTGCTTTCCTTTAAGATTCACTCACTACCTTCACAAGTCTTCTTAGAGCCTTTCTTTGTTGGTATTTGCATTTATCTACTATTCACATGATGCTGAGCTTATCTTATCACAAAACCATGATTATCCTGCTCTTTTCTGTACTGCAAAAGATGTCCAGCAGCAAAATACAGATGGAAGGAAAGAAATTCTGGACAAATCATTATTATGCCAGAAACTCTTTCTGTCACCACAGCAAGGGCTAGGTTTCACAAAGGATCACTACTGAAGAAAGGTTCTCAGCCTTTCCCTCTACAGCTAATAAAGGGACATCATCAAGTAACTCTTGCAGAACAAGCAATATACGTTTTTCACAAAACTCTTGCTGTCCTTCCTCTTAATTTTCTCTTTCTGTAGAAGCACTATACAATGATTATATAATCTAATTATGTAGGGGAAAAAGGTGAAGGGTCCCCTGTGCAAGCACCGTGTCATGTCTGACCCTTTGGGGGGAATTCCACTTTTGCGATGTTTTCTTGGCAGACTATAGCAGGGTGGTTTGCCATTGCCTCCCCCAGTTGTCCCCTTCCCCAGCAAGCTGGGCACTCATTTGACCGACCTCGGAAGGATGGAAGGCTGAGTCGACCTGAGCTGGCTACCCGAGAATCCAGCTTCCACTGGGATCGAACTGAGGTCATGGGGAGAGTTTCAGTTGCAGTACTGCTGCCTACCACTCTGCGCCACATGAGGCTTGATAATTATTTCACAGTTATGTAGAAACATAGCCATAAATAAGACTTTTGTACTTGAAATTCTATGGTGAAAAAGGAAACACAATAATGTAACAAGATATAACAAGGCATAAAGGGGAACACAATATGGCAGGATCACTAATTAAGAGAAAAGGAAGAAGTCAAATTTAGGGTTATCTCATATGGGCTGCAAATATCCAGGTAGCTACTTGAATTAGGGGTATCTATATCTCTTTGATACAAGCTACTAGTTGTCCTGATTTTTGTAACCCAAATAGGGTACCTCTAAAATAATCATATAAACAACATTTTACCTGTAAAACCAAATGATGTTCCCCATATACAGCATTTCCTACTGCAAATAGAGGGCAAATTTGGCAACTGTTTAAAAATCAGAGTGGCTTGCTATGCAATGGTGCAGAAATCAGAAGGGATCAGAAGGAGCTGGGGCACATTTAGTGTCTCTTGTTAAAATGGAGTGGAGTGCTGAGCAGCAGAGAGATGATGGAAGGGGCTAAACTATAGTACTTGTAGAGCTGTGGCACCTCAGGAAATATCTGGCATCATTTTATGCTTGTCCTCTCTTGGCATCAAGAATAGTGGATTCTCTAGATGATTCTAGCAGGCTAGAAATTAATTGCCACCTCTTCCTCCAGATCCAGCCGAATCATTGGATCCTGTTCCTCTTTCCTCCTCCTTCCTCCTCTACTTTTACACTGGATCACAGGCTGGTTTACAGAATAGGTGGAAATATGAGGGAGAGTAGGGATCCAGGGTCTCCTAGGGGGGATGCTTAATAACAGGCCTGTCTGGGGCCACTGGTGCCCACATCAGCCATGCTGCTCTCCCAGAACTTGATATATGACAATCGAACCTGTAGGACATTTATAGTAACAGCCTGGGGAAAAACTTTCCTAACTTAGAATGTTTGGATGTTGACTTATGTATAGGGACCACTGACACTTAATATCTATCTATCTATCTATCTATCTATCTATCTATCTATCTATCTATCTATCTATCTATCTATCTATCTTTGATTGCAAAATGGTGAACAGCTTGAAAGACAGAAAGCATAATGCAAGAACACCCTATTTTAAAGAAGAAATTGCTGCCCTGCTGTGTGTGCTCACAATCATGGTCTGCTTATTGCTGCTGCAGTAAGTGTTGTTTTTAGAGAGAAAAAAAATAGATGATGCAAAAAGAAGAATCTGATACAGGTAGTGAAATATGGGTGGATAAACAACAAAATTAAAATATCGTAAAATTAATATATTTCAATGCATCATTAGAAGCTTGTGATATTGTAAGGTATTTCATATTCATTTTTCTAATCAGGTGTTATTACTCCTTTCATTATCATTATTATTAATACCTAGTTATTTAACATTCCACTCTAAATTTCCATGTCCACTTACAGTATGTCCTTAGATCCCTGAAAATTGTGCTAATTGTACTTACTGGCAAATACTGAGCTGAGCAGTCCAGCAACACATGTTTCCTTACCATCCTGCTCTTTTAATTTTATATTACTTTTAAATGGTACTTTGGAAGTATTTTAGGTTACTATAGTTTTTATTAGATTTTAAGTATACTCATAAACGTTTATGACAAGATAACTGTGGAGGCAAAGTTGCAAGCAAGCAAGCGAGAGTGAATTCAAACAACATGGGAAAAAGAAAGAAAAGACAAGGCATCAGCCCGGGCTCTCTTTCTTCCTCAAAGTCTGCCACACAAAGACAGAAGAACATTGCATACAAAAGGAATCTAAAAGGCTGTGCTCCCATTCTGCTTCGCAGTCAGCATGCAACCCTACTAATCAACTCAAAATGGATGGCTTCTTGAAAAAACAACCAGCCAATGGTTTTAAGTAACAAATCTTTATCTCCATCTCTTAGCCTTTCTAACAGATACAACCCTCTGGAATGGGATTTACAGGCAGAGGTAGAAAGTTCTCAACTTTTGGATATTTCTGCTTCCATCCCTGGGGAGTACTCCCCCCTCTGACCTGCAGCTATTTGCGCTGCTGCTGAGGGACTGATGCAACATGGGGGAGAGGAATTGTAAAATAAAAACTTTATTGATCCAGGCAATGCCTACTGACGGCGCAAACAGTGCTTTCAATATTTGATCTTTTAACTACTGTTAATAATAAAGTAGATTCAGTAAAAGAGTCACTTGTAAAACCTGTTGACTCAAAGATGGACCCCAGTTTGGATTTGATCAAAACTGCTACAAATTTGCTACATGACCAACATTCAGAGGCACATGCCAAGCATGTTTCTCTATCCCAAGAAGACCCGGATAAAAGGCAAACAGACTGTATTTGCTACTTACAGTGGAACCAGATCACTTTACAAATTTGAATAACAGAGTTAATAAGGGAAGGTGGGGATCCAGAAATGCAGTTGTTTCCTCCCTCAGCCAGCTTCTTCACTGTGAAAGACAGCTGGTGGATTTACAGAGGGTCAAGTGGCTTCCTTCCAGAAGGGATTTTATACGTATTCTGTTATCTTTTAACCAGCCTACCGTAGCAAGCATGCTGATTAAAATGAAGCCGTTTTTGAGCAGGCTTGAGATTTTTCCTATTCCTGTGTTTACCACGGAGGGAGTCAGACCTCTAATAACTTGTTCTGGCAAAAAGAGCGCTATTTCTTCCAAGCCTAATTGCAGCGACTTTAAAACTGTTATTTCCAAGGATGTTATCTCCCTTCTGTCCTTGAGAAATAGCAACCTGAATAAAAAAAACCATCTTATGCCTCCTACTCATCAGTGCTCAGAAGAGCTACTGGAGACAAGCTTGATTAACTCCTTCTGTACTTTGCCAGACTCTGAGCAAGTGGACATTATTAATAGATTAGATAATTTGAAAGTTCTTTTAGAAGCCACACGTAAGGCTGTGAAACCTTAATTGTTTTTGTTACTCTGGCTGCTGACATAAAAAATGCCCTTTTTGAGAACCCTGATAAAATCCTAACTACTATGGAACAACAGTTAGAAGAAAGTCTTGGAGCAAGAGTTGAACTGCATTCTAAGGAGGACACCCCTTGTCTGTTGATTCCTCCTCTGGTTTGCATTACTACTTTGATGGGCCAATCTACAAATATACCTTTCCCACAGGCTGCTGACACTTAAAATCATTTGGAGTCCAACCAGCAACCCGGCAAAAGACAAGACAGGCACAGAATAAATCAGTGCATCTTTTTTGATCCTGATGGAATTTTAGACAACATCTCTTATGTGGAATGACTGGAAAATACATATGCTCCTTCCCAAGTACACGTGAACTCTCTCCCTATAATCACAAATGTCAAGTATGCAGATCATTTTCGATTATTGTCCTGGAATATTGCTGGATGGAAAGCCAGAGTTCTGGATGCAGACCTGCTGGATTTTCTGATAAGTTTTGATCTTATAGCCCTCCAGGAGACCTGGCTGTCTTCGGATGAAGAGCAGATTCATCTGCCATGCTTTAGCTCATGATTTATTCCTGTGACTAAATTTAAGACCAAAGGGAGGGCTTCTGGAGGTCTGGAGAGTCTAGTCAAGGCAGAGCTGGGCTGGCAAGCTCAAGAACTGATCCTCAGTGATGTTGCATCTTCTCACTTAATAGTTAAAAGTTCCTATGGTTTTTTTGAAATGGTACTGTTGAATGTTTATCTTCCACCTCATTCCTCCCCTTATTCCACCGAACATTTAGGCAGATTTGGAAGTGACAATTTTAAGGCTAAATGTAAAATGCCCAAATGCTATTATAGTTCTGGTAGGTGATTTCAATGCCAGGGTGGGGGCTTCCCTACAAAGTTTTGTCTACTCGGGTGGCAAACTTGAGGATTACTTATTATCTGTTCCCCCTTGGCATTCTAGAGACCAAAAAAAACCACCTGCAGGTTCACAACTGGTTTCTATGATTTATAACTGTTATTTACACATTCTAGGTGATAGGGATCCTGGTTTTATATATCCTTTTACTTATTACTCAGGCAGTTTTAGTAGTGTTTTAGATTATATATGTGTTTCAAGAGACAAGCTTTGGATGTTTTCAGATATACAAGTCTTGGTGAGAGAAGACAGTGGCCACCAACAAATCTGTCTCTTTCCAAGGAAGATCTAATATTTGGAAAAATTTACCTTGTGATAAGAGGTTCCTTGCAAATCTGGAAGTGAGACAGGACAGAAAATTTAAATGGGCCAAAGTTGATACTGAAGCATTATCCAGTTTTCTGGATTCTGTACAGCCCCAGACCTGGAGAAACTTAATTTCTCATTCGTCCTCAGACGCAGTTAATATCTTGGCTTGCTATGACGAGTTAAGATGTTCACTGAGAAAATTTTTTACTGTTAAAATCCTGTCAAGGAACAGACAACAAGTCAGAGCTAATTGGTTTGATTCTGTATGCTCCCTTAGCAGAAAACGTTTGAGAGCCACAATGTGCCGGGCCCGAGGGTGTCTCACCTCAGAAAACCATACAAATATGTTGAAAGCTAAGCATGATAATAAGAAACTGATAGCTTCTAAGAAAGCTTCCTATAGAGTCAAATTATGGTCGGATTTGGAAGTTTGGGCAAAAGAGTCAAATTCAGTTTTCTTCTGGAATGCTATTTCAGGCATACTTAAAGAACGTAAATTTCATTTTGATATTCCCGTTCCTGCTTCAGTGTGGGAGGATTTTTATTCTAATCTCCTTTTTAAATCTAAACCAGATTTTATGTATAAACAAACCCTGGAAAATCTTCCCACCTGGCCTCCTGTTTCTGTTTCAGAAATTAAATCTATTGTCCGTTCATTAAAATCTAATAAGGCACCTGGTAAAGATTTTCTGCCTGCAGAACTATTCAAGACCTATACGGATTGGTGGGTGCCTTTGTTAGCAGGGTTATTTACTTTTATAAATAATGCTGGCAGCATACCTGCAGGTTGGGAAGTTGCCATTACTGTCCCCTTACATGAAAAAGGGGACAGAGGTAATCCAACCAATTACAGACCAATAAGTCTTATTGGACTTGCCACTAAAATGTATGCAAAGCATTTGTTGAACAAAATTGAAGTTTGGGACATGGAGAATAACCTCCTAGAGGAGGAACAAGCAGGATTTAGGCCAGAGCGTTCTACAACAGATAATTGCTTTTCGTTAAACCATCTTGTAACAAAGCATTTAAAAACGGGTAAGAAACTGTTTACTGCATTTATAGATTTAAGCATGGCTTTTG
This sequence comes from Candoia aspera, assembly GCF_035149785.1. Taxonomy (NCBI): domain Eukaryota; kingdom Metazoa; phylum Chordata; class Lepidosauria; order Squamata; family Candoiidae; genus Candoia; species Candoia aspera. The sequence continues at coordinate 37,074,618 of NC_086154.1, forward strand.
ACTCGATCAATTGAAATATCTTGTGGAAGAAACTGGTGGATCTAAATATGCATCCTAGACTCCTTTTTTTGGTTAAAGCTCTTTATTCTAATACACAGGTGAAAATTTGCACTGGTGTAGATGGATCCCTGACTAAGAGTATACCTACTAATGTCGGTGTTAGACAGGGTTGCGTCTTAGCACCTATGTTGTTTGATCTTTATGCTAATGACTTACCAGGATTTTTGCATGTGGCAAATACACATATGCCCAAAATCTTTAATAGATTTAGTAATATTCTACTGTATGCATATGGTATGGTCTTATTAGCTCATTCTCAAATTGGCCTGAGAAGATTGCTGCAAAAGGTAAGTTCCTATTGCACTCATAACTCTCTAATTATTAATAAAAGTAAATCCAAAGTGCTGGAATTGAGTAAAACATGTGAAATATAATTGGCATATAAATGGAGAACCCACTGAACATGTGAATTCTTATACTTATTTAGGGGTGACTTTCCCTAACACTGGTTCGTGGATGAAACATTTTAGAAGAGGCACGGCAAGAGCCAAAGCAAGCACCAAAAGGCTATACAAATTATTATATCACAATGAACCAAGCTCTCTGACACCTATCTTGAAAGTCTTTAGGGCCAAAATAATTCCGATGATGACTTATGGAGCTAAATTATGAGGTTTAAATAAAGCTGCCCCACTCGAACAAATTCAGACATGCTTCCTGAGGCACATTTTAGGAACTGATAGGAACACATCTGCCTCAGCATTCAGAGTGGAATTAGGCTTTTATCCTCTAAATAGCTATCTAATGATTAAAGTTTTTACATATTGGCTGAAGGTTCAAACAATGGACCTTAATAGACTTCCTAGAATCTGCCTAATTGAACAGCTAAGTATGACGCAGCCTAACACATGGCTTGTCAACTTTATGATGTTATCACACATTGTGGGCTCTCTGTTCAGCACTTATTATCCAGGGTCCCCCAAGCAAGGAAAATTTTTATACAGAGAGTTATGGACATAAGTGCCCAAACTGATTTGGAGCTTTTAGCCAAAAATAGATCTTTAAAGTGATTGGCTACTAACAAAACAAATTTTCAACCTGAAAAATACCTCTCTCTTAGTCTGCCCCAATCTCTAAGAAGGGCTTTTTCCAGAGCAAGATTTGAGTTGCTGGATTCAATAGCCAAATATGGATGCTTTCACAACATTCCATACTATGAGAGAACTTGTATTTGCAGTTCACCTGATATTGAAAATATTTTTTCATATCTTGTTTAATTGTCAACTATATGCAACCATCAGGCTTAAATATCTATCTGCACTATTGGAAAGAACTGCGTACTGGGACCCAAATTTTAGATTGTCTTACTTTCTCCAGGGTAATAATATACTGTATATATTGTATGCAGAACTGCTATATTGGTATTGAAGGCTGGGGATTTAAGATCCCAATATATTGAACAAATTGGGGTATCCTGTAAAGGCGACTCTCTCATCTGATTACTGCCTCCTTGTACTGTGATCACATCTATATGTATCTTGTTTTATTATTGTATCCCTTCCTATCCTTTGATTATGCTTTGTTTATATTTTATATATTTTAATTTTATCTTGCTGTATTGATAAGGTCAATTTGACTAACCAATAAATAAATACTATACTGAATACAGACATCCTGAAGAGTGAGGTTGAATGGGCCTTAAGAAGCATTGCTAATAACAAGGCAGCAGGAGACGACGGCATCCCAGCTGAACTGTTCAAAATCTTGCAAGATGATGCTGTCAAGGTAATGCATGCTATATGCCAGCAAATTTGGAAAACACAAGAATGGCCACCTGATTGGAAAAAATCAACTTATATCCCCATACCAAAAAAGGGAAACACTAAAGAATGTTCAAACTATCGAACAGTGGCACTCATTTCACATGCCAGTAAGGTAATGCTCAAGATCCTGCAAGGTAGACTTCAGCAGTTCATGGAGCGAGAATTGCCAGATGTACAAGCTGGGTTTAGAAAAGGCAGAGGAACTAGGGACCAAATTGCCAATATCCGCTGGATAATGGAAAAAGCCAGGGAGTTTCAGAAAAACATCTATTTCTGTTTTATTGACTATTCTAAAGCCTTTGACTGTGTGGACCATAACAAATTGTGGCAAGTTCTTAGTGGTATGGGGATACCAAGTCATCTTGTCTGCCTCCTGAAGAATCTGTATAACGACCAAGTAGCAACAGTAAGAACAGACCACGGAACAATGGACTGGTTTAAGATTGGGAAAGGAGTACGGCAGGGCTGTATACTCTCACCCTACCTATTCAACTTGTATGCAGAACACATCATGCGACGTGCTGGGCTTGAGGAATCCAAGGCTGGAGTTAAAATCACTGGAAGAAACATTAACAATCTCAGATATGCAGATGATACCACTTTGATGGCTGAAAGCGAGGAGGAACTGAGGAGCCTTATGATGAAGGTGAAAGAAGAAAGTGCAAAAGCTGGCTTGCAGCTAAACCTAAAAAAACCCACAAGATTATGGCAACCAGCTTGATTGATAACTGGCAAATAGAGGGAGAAAATGTAGAAGCAGTGAAAGACTTTGTATTTCTAGGCGCAAAGATTACTGCAGATGCTGACTGCAGCCAGGAAATCAGAAGACATTTAATCCTTGGGAGGAGAGCAATGACAAATCTCAATAAAATAGTTAAGAGCAGAGACATCACACTGACAACAAAGGTCCGCATAGTTAAAGCAATGGTGTTCCCCATAGTAACATATGGCTGCGAGAGCTGGACCATAAGGAAGGCTGAGAGAAGGAAGATAGATGCTTTTGAACTGTGGTGTTGGAGGAAAATTCTGAGAGTGCCTTGGACTGCAAGAAGATCAAACCAGTCCATCCTCCAGGAAATAAAGCCAGACTGTTCACTTGAGGGAATGATATTAAAAGCAAAACTGAAATACTTTGGCCACCTAATGAGAAGACAGGACACGCTGGAGAAGATGCTGATGCTAGGGAGAGTGGAAGGCAAAAGGAAGAGGGGCCGACCAAGGGCAAGATGGATGGATGATATTCTAGAGGTGACGGACTCATCCCTGGGGGAGCTGGGGGTGTTGACGACCGACAGGAAGCTCTGGCGTGGGCTGGTCCATGAGGTCACGAAGAGTCGGAAGCGACTAAATGAATAAACAACAATGTGATGGTTGCCTTATTCCCAGAGAGACGCAGACTCACTTAGTCAGGGCTAAAGATTTCTGGTTTATTAGGAATAGAATGCATACACGGAAAAAGATGGGAATGAGCACACGGCATGCGAGGTAGCCGGTAAATACCCGCGGTGTGGACCTGATCCTTCCCCACCCCCTATTGTCCCAGAGTCCTGATCCGGAGTCTTGATGGGCGATCAGGGGGCGATTCCGGAGTCTCGATGGGCGATCAGGGGGATTAGCGCTGATTGCCTCTGTCCTCTTCCTGTGTCCGGAGCAGGTGTCCCCCCCATGGTAATGCAGAGATGTCAGGGAGATAGGATGATGGCTTTTCAGGTCAGGGCAAAGGTATGTCTCCTTTGTCCTTTATTTGCATTTGACTTTCAGTGCTTATAAGATTATCACTGATTCCTTCCTCCTTCCTCCCCTGGGAAGGCATGTTCCCCGTTGTGATGTATGTATACATTGCAACGGGGGAAATGACAAACAAGAACATACTGAATACTCATTTAATCTGAAATATTACACCGGCCACACACTCAAACATATTTTAAGTGACTGACCCAAGGCTACCCCAGTGAATTCCATGGTATCAAGGGAATTATCATTGGGTGTCTCCATCCTAATCTGACACTCTCATTTCAAACATTTCAAAGAAGAAGCTCAGAGAGACACTCTGTACTGGTCCTCTCCACGATTATAAAGAAGTAATCCCAGAACAAATTTCAAGATCTCCAAATTCAAGTTTATGTCAGTTATATTGAAATTCTACTAGTCACAATAACCTGTGTGGCCTTCTGGTTGTTTTACTTTCACAGGCCTAACATCAGCTATGTGTTAGCTTCAGGGACTTCTCTATCAATGCTTCACTGAGAAACATGAAAAGAATGGTGCCAGCAGTTGTCACAGTAACTCCAGGCAAGAGATTCAATGTCTCCATTCTTTTACTGTTATAACTTGTCTGGGCTGCAATTCCAAGTGTCTCTCAGACATCACAAAATTGCCTATCTCCCTAGAGTGACCTTCAGAATAAGACCTCAGAAATGTAATGGGAATTTTAAAAGGAGATAATTGTAGGGCTTGCAAAAGGGTAGAGTGAGATGGCTGGGCATTAATTGCTGAGGTTCATCTTCAGCGGAAAGAAGGAAGGTGATTCAGAAACAGTTGCCGACTGACTCTTTCCACTATTTAAGCAGGTTGGGACACACCTGTTTCCATACTTTTTTTCCTACCATGCACTTCTTGTGTTGCTCATCAACTACAGGAATAGATTATTTCTTTTCTCCAGCTACCTCAGCAATATCCACTCTAACAGAAGGTTTCTGGGGTCTTGGGTAGAAAAAAAAAATATCTCTACCTTTCAAGAACTAGAGAAAACAGGAAAAGAAGTGGAATCCTTTAGCATATAAAGCACGCAGTCTTTTCTGCCATCCCCATCAATCCTCCAATGCAGCTCTAATTTTCTTCCGGGGATGCTTATTTCTAGAAGGAAATAAGCTGCACATGCTGTGCTGTATCATTGTTTAGTGAATGAGTGCCAGGTAGGTAGCTAGATATGACCTATACCACACAAAGAACAATAGGGAACCATAATGCTGGTGAGCTTAAAACAGGTACAATACGAAGTACTCCAGATCACCTCACATACTCAACACTCTTCAATTGTCATGAAATGACTTTGTCATAGGTGACACCAAAAGCTCAACTTGATGTGAGATTAAAGATGGAGGAGTAATTCATATTATTTTGTTTTTCTTTCTTTTTTAAAAAAAGATATCCATTTTTACTGGAATCCTACTCTGGAATCATTTGTCCTCATATTTTGATTAGCTTAAACAAACCATTTGATCTCAGCGAACCATGGAGGTGACGTGATTTGCTTCATTCAAGTATTTTATGTTGCTCTGAAGGTCTCTCCTGGCAGTTCCAGCAGCTGGAAAAGGGTTTTAGAGCAATTCAAAGAGAAGAACATAGTGGCTTTACGTCACTCTTTAGCAGCATGGGCCTCCTTTTGCCAAGCAGCATTTGAAGATTTTCAGAGGTGTGTTAAATACTAAATAGAAGAGGGGAGAGAATTACAGTTGCAGGAAGTGTGGTCTGTATGAAAGGAAGGTTTACATTATTTCTCTAGTTTTTGTCTTTAAAAATCCCTGTCACTGCAAATTGCAGTTGCCATTAGGAAAAATTCCCCATTGGCACCAGTGTGATTTTTCTCTAATATTAAATGCTGTGGGAGGGATGGGATATTATTGTAGATCATGGACAAGAACAGGAAGATTAAAGCTCCCCTGTTTTCCTGCTGTAGTGCCTGTGACTGACTATGCCCCAGCACGTTTGGCATTTACTAAAAACTAAAAAACATGACTGCTCATCCTGTACTTAGCATCATTTTTAACTGAATTCAGAATTAAGAAGCAAAGAAAGAGACTGAGAGAGCTTGGTATATCTTTAAAAGCAACAGATACCTCAGTTTCAAAGGCATAACCTTTGGAGTATATTCAGGTTTATATAATCAAATTGTTTACAAATCTAATAAGAAATGTGAATAAATTCATGAAGATTACATTGATGACATCATCATCACTATTACATATACAAGCTCAGAGAGCACCATGGATTTCACAGATCATCAGTCTAAAATGGCAAAAGTGGTTCTTCAGGTACCCTGGACCTAAGAGTACCCAAATTAGTGGAAAGTTAAGGAGGTTGCAGACTGAAGGAGATACAATTGTACAGTGAAAGAGGTGACATCACAAGGGAGCAATGCCCTATTTTGTAAATAGGTAAATGTTAAGACATACACCCCTCCTCTAGTAAGGATTTCTCTGGATGTTTCTTCTCTTTTGAAAGAAGTCTTTAAGAAAACTTTATTTCATCAAATTGCATGAGAACTTGTAAAAAAAATGCAAGAGACTTAGTCTAGCTGCTATAAGTTAAATCCATGGCTTCAACTCAGCCACAAGAGTTCAGAAAAAAAGTGATGTTATTTCATACATTTCAGAATCCTGGCTAGTTGATTCCATACATTAGAAATGCTACATAACTCCTATTCATTCTGTTGTATCACTATATCTCTGTCTTAATAACATCTCTGCAGCATTTCAGGGGAAAGAGACAGTCAAATGTGTTACTCATGCTGACCCAGAACATGGAACATAGTAATCAAATGAGCCTGTGATTAACTGAAGACATCTCTGAAGACGTGTCTTTGCTAAAGCAACCCAAATTGCGATTGCAAAAATGTAGATGACCATTAAAGTTTTTTGCATTTCTTTGCTACCCACCAGATTTTTTCAGCTTAACTTTTGCACTATTCTAGATCAACTCTGATCTTCAAGGAATCCCAACAATGGCCATGTTTGAGAGCTGAGCTGATTTATTTTTGGTTTGGCTGTGGTATGATTGAAGCAGTTCTGTGGAGTTTGTGGGTTATGGAAACCCATCTCTATGCTCTGTCTCTAAGCGTAGATAGGCAATGGGAACAGCAGATTTCCTATCTATATAGTTTTCTGCCATTTCCAAGATAGGTAGGTAACACTTCAACTCAGCAGTGGAAAAGCACAAAGTGATTTCCAGTCCATTTTCATGGAAATTGCAAAATATTGTGCCATCATATCAGTACCACTACATGTTTGTGATGCTATTTTTTTCACTTTACACTGAAGACTAATCTTTAACATTAAAACATGTCTCAGGATCTTCATAATAGCATGCTTTGGTGCATGACTGAGCAGACTGTATCTAATGCTTGGCCTGCTGCCTCTGCCCCATTTCTGCTTTATTCACGGAGGCCTCTTCTTTTCCCAATACTGCTTATAAATGCTGTTTCTCCTTAGATTGATGACTTCCATCAGGTCTGAGTTTTATTAACTTAACCCATACCAAGCTAGGTCCAAGATGACCCAAAGCTGCTGCCTCATCTTAAAACAGGAAATAAATGAGATTTCAATTAAAGAGAGAAAAATAAAACAACTCCTAAAAATTGAGCTGCAGTAAGCTGGCAAGCAAAATAAGGAGAAAAATGAAGCCTAGTTCTCAGGGTTTTAACCACAAGAAATTGCAACTTTTTTCAAACCTTGTAAACTCCTTCATTTTATCAGGAAGTTACAATTATGCCTTTGGGGAAGGGAAAGAAGGGAAGGGAAAGGAAGGGCCATTCCCTGTGATATTCCTCAAAGAAAACATATCTGACATTAGCACTCATGCAATTATTGAGAAGCTAAAGGGACCTGTTTGTCCTATGCATATCAGGATGGAATGCATGATATTTGCTTTCAATGCATGCATTGTTTGAAAATCATGACACATTTGGGAAAAGAAGCCAAAGAACAGTCTTTCTTACACATGTCATTCTGAACTACAAAAGATTGTTAGTGGAAGTAACATTGGTATGTTATAATACATAAAAATTGACAAGTATTACCAGCTGAAAGATACACTAATGAAATCCAGAGTGGTCAGAGTGTTAGGCTAGAAGTAGTTACTGTACTAGGTTCAAATCCCCATGTACAGCCATAATGTTCACTAGTTACCTTGAACTCTGCAAAGAATCATTGAATTGGAAGGGAACCCAGAGGTCATCTAGTGCAACAAAATCCAGTAAAGTGTTTTGTACAGATGGCTCTCTAGCCTCTCTGATCTTCAATGAAATAGAATTTACCACTTCATGAGGCAACCTACTCATGGTTGGTTGACCATTTTTACCATCAGGAAATTTCTCCTAATAGCTAATTTGAATCTAGTTTCCTATATTTTTACCCACTGGTTCTAGTTCTGCCCTCTGGGGCAAAAGAGAACAAGTTGACTCTCTCTTCTGTAAAACAGCACTTTAAATAATTGAGTACTAATATTGTATCTCCCCCAAGTTTTCTCTTCTGCAGATTAAATATACCTAGTCTGCTCAAGGAACTTGCACAGTATAGACATCACATTGACAATATTTGTTCTCCTCCCATCTTCTAGGACTTCACCAGTTCTTTGGGAGTTCTCGGAGATAACCACTAGTAGTTCTTCAATCATCTCCTCTTGTTCCTTCAGTACTCTTGGATGTAATTTGTCTGGCCCTGGAAACTTGAATTCATTTAAATTAGCTTTTTCCTCTCCTTGTCTATCTTGAGCTATACCTCCTTCCTTCTACTAGCACCACAACAATTTTCTGTGTTGAAGTGGGAGGGGCTGAAGTATCTTTCTATGTCTATGTGATAAACAGCACCTCTCCCTCATGAAGATGTTGATTCTGTCTGTGTCTGTCTGGCAGATGGACTGGCTGAGTGAATTTTAGCTTGTAGCCTGTAATTCACAAAAGAGAGGTTGCTATAATTACCAAGCTCAGTGAGCTGAGTTTATCCATATTTTTTTTAAAAAAGGATAAAAAATACTTGCAACTAATGTTGATTCTCAATCTCTACTTCTTCTATAGGTTTTTTTTCCCACCCCTCCCTTTTATTTTTCTATCACCTTCTCAAAATGGTTTAGAGTTGCTTTGAATTTCTTTTGCCATTATTTTTGGGCTTATTGTTGTGAAGTTGGGTGTTCTTGTTTACTATTATACTTTTCACATTACTGTGACCACTTTGGCTGAACGTATTTCTTGGTCATAAAAAGCCATATAGAAAGTATTCTTCCTGCAGGATTTAATTGAACAGTGTACTGGAGAGGTGATTCTATAATGAAAGATGAGGCACCCACAATCATGTTTTAGCCAGCTTGCAACTAAGCTTAGAGCAAGCTCACATCCCAACCTTGAGAATTTTGCCAACACTTTCTTCTCTTGTAGAAAACAACAACTTTTAAAATTAAACTAAGGACAATTAATGAAAAAAAATGTACAAATAATCTCAATACATCACTACTTACAATCATATTTTAGAATCAAAGCAAAAGGGTGTTATAAAATGACATGTAAAGAAATTGAGAAGCAGGTTATATTACAATCATACTCTTGCTGCCAAAGAGACTATAAACAATAAGCCAATAAATGGGGTTTGTCCTGAACAAATCAGAAAATTAAATTCTAATGCATAATGCAAGTTCAAAGGCAAAGCAGAAGTTAGAGATGAATTACTTTACAGTTCATATTTTTTGTATATACATAATGTATATCTATTGTGGCAACTTTTAACTTGATATACCTATCAGTATGTTATAACAGCTTTGCACAGGAATATATTAGAGCCAGATGGATGTATTTGTTCAGAAGCTAACCCATCAAAAGTGATTGATGAAAGGAGGCTGATGGCTATTCAAATGTAAGCCAGGGAAGATTTCCCATGGTCATACCTCACTTTTTAAAAAGAAATATAACATGATCCATGTTAAAGCATTCATCTTGGGGATATATCTTTCTTGGCATTTTGTGTCTCTCTCCCTCTGATTTCTGGTGGATGACAATATCCTTCAGTATGTGTGGCTTTCAGAGAAAATGAAGAAATCTTTGAAATGGACAGAATTATAACCAATCCAATCAGATCCAAAGATTTGACATTGACTTTGCAAGCTAATGTGTATTTGAAATCCCTAGCAATAATATTAGCCCATTGTAATCATCTACAAATCAATACTGGTTTATATACTATCACATCTTCAGATGTATATAACCTTCCAGAACAACTGTAATTTAAGCAGAGAGTAAGGCTGCCAAGGAGGATGGATAGGTCTTCAGGAACTACATGTACTAACAGATTCCAGTTTCTGAATTGACCATGGATATGTTTTCTGAAATGAGTTATTATAAGATGTCAAAAATTCCTCTGGTCCTTTAATAAATCCTAAATATGTGGGAAGTAAATGATGGGTTATTGGAGTTTTAATTTGCATATATTTGTGGTACTATTTGGTACTGTTGTACTGTTAATTGTTATTTCATCACCAGGTTTCACTTTATGGTGTGTGTGTGTGTGTTTTCTATCCTGCCTTTATTATTTTTATAAATAACTCAAGGCGACGAACATACCTAATACTCCTTACTCCTCCTATTTTCCCCACAGCAACAACCCTGTAAGGTGAATTGAACTGAGAGAGAGTGAGTGGCCCAAGGTGACCCAGCCAGCTTTCGTGCCTAAGGTGGGACTAGAACTCTTAGTCTCCTGGTTTCTAGCCCAGCACCTTAACCACTAGATGATTAGTTTCCACTATAGGGAAATTAGTGAGATTTGTGTGGCCTGTGGATACTTCATCCACAAGGGTTTAGTGTTAGGCCTACAGGTGAATTGGCCACAATCTGCCTTGATGAAGTATTGTCCTTGCAAAAGTGAATTACTGCCCCAAAGTTCCTTATGAAGGGAAGGGTTTTCCTCCCTTGAACAGTATCAGTGGGATTGATCTGCTATGATCAGCTTTTGTTTGCAAATAATGCTGAGTAGAATCAGGATGCCAATTTTGCTTCACAGATTGCTTCAAAGGGGCACTTTGCTCAGATCTTTGATGAACAAATCATCCTTCAAAGGGATTCTGTGTTGAGGCTTGCCTCTAAAATGTTAATATGAGTCCATGCTTTCTAATGTACACATGCATATCTGATTACTATTTGGGGTATGTCACATGGTACCTCATGTTGTCTAGACAGTTTCCTTAGTGACCAGCAATGCTCCCTAACCTCTAGCAATTTTTCCTATTTTTCCCCACTTAAAAAAATCCCTTAAGATAGTTTAGAAAATATAAGCACAACAGCAACAAATGAAAAGCAGCAGAATAAGAAGATAAACACAGTAAAGCATGCATTCCAAACCTGGAATTAATAAGTAAAATGAAGAACAGCAGATGATATCCCGCATCTTGAATTGTGCTTGGAAATAAATTGGCATGCAATGAAGCTGATACATGAAAAAAGAGGATAAAAAATGATGCAGATTTGCATAAAATCAGCATATGGTGAGGTGGATGGATGGATGGATGCTGTCGAGTCCTTGGTACCCTCTGAGCTTGGCTGTATGCTTGCAGATGTTTCATTACCCAACTAGGTAACACCATCAGTGCACATGTGGGGCTTGCTCCCTGTTTTTATACAGTAGCTTGTCCTGCCAGTGTTGGTGGGGGTGTGGTTTTTTTCCTTGATTGTTTGCCTGGTGTTAATCCCTGCTTATCTGAGTGTTGGCTACTGGAGTGGATATGTTCTGGTCTTTTTTGTTTCCTTATTAGCTTTTTGCTGTCTCTTTTGAATGGTGTGTAAATATGGTGTATGTCTATGTGTCTATTGATGGCTGACTTGTCTGAATGCCAAGCTTCCAGGAATTCCCTAGCATTTCTAGCTTTGGCTTATCTAGGATGCTCACAGTTGAAACTGGTTGAGCCTGTGATGCTGCAATTAACAAGCTGTGAAACAAAGGATAGATTTCCAGCCTCCAACAAAGAGCCATTGACTTGGAAACTTCTAGTCTTCAAAACCTTGCACAGATGTTACATGTAATATAGAAGGAACAGAGCTGAATGGATAATTTTTCCCATTGCCAACACCCAACATCTGTTTCAAAGGGAAATAACATTTCACACTTTGCTCTCCAAAAAAGTTTTAGCAGGCTTGTCCAACCTGTTGACCTCCTTGAGTTCTTAGCCAACCACACTTTGGGGAAATGTGGTTCCAATGCATCTTCAGGGTACCTGGTTACTCCAGGGTGATTTATATGGTAAAATAAAGCAATAAATAAAAAGAATATAGATGAAATCTGTCTCTCAAATACTTTTTAAAAATGTATCTCCACAGCAGCATTCTCCTGCTGCTTCCTCTATTATTAAAATGTTACCTTGTCAGATCACTTGAATTAACTACAGCTATGAAAAATTGAAGGCACAAAAGAGAGAGAGAGAGTGAGAGAGAGAGAGAGAGAGACCATGGGTTCTAGTCCCACCTTAGGCACAAAACCAGCTGGGTGACCTTGGGCCTGTCACTCTCTCTCAGCCCTAGGAAGGAGGCAATGGCAAACCACTTCCAAAAAAGCTCTCTCTGTTCATTTGTTTTTTTTTAAAATTAGTATTCTATGCCTGTTAAATTCCAATAGTTGGGGGAAAAAATGAACTGGCTAGAACTACATTAACACAGAATGCAAAAAAAGTGCATTCTAGAAAGGCTAGCCAACTGTAGAGAGAGTACTACACAGCCCAGTAAATGTAATTATAATAATAATAATTATTATTACAGTAATTTATTAAAGTTGTATGCCGCCCAACTCCCTCAATGACTCTGGGAGGCTAACAACAAGCGAACAAAGACATTACAATAAAATAAATAAAAGATTTAAAAAGTTAAGGTAAAAGATAGCAAATGTGGTAAAGAAAGGGGTCCCAATAAACAGACAAACAAATGTAATTATTTTATAATTAAGATTGAGTCTTTTCTTTTTTAACTAAAAAGTATTGCTGCTTAAGGAAGGTGTTATATACAAGGATAACTTTCAATCTGTGGTTCGAGGGAAATGTTGGCTTTGCAGGATTGAAAGTCCTTCTATTTTCCCAGACATGTTCCAAAACAAAGTCTATGCAGTTGTGGAATTTATCTTCTATTATTTAAAGAGAAAGAGAGAGACAGACTAAGAAAAATAGAAATCAAACCTGAAACAATTCCTGTCTATCTACTGGTGGTTTTTGTTTGTTTGTTTTTCATTTTTGTTTTGTTTTTTTGTGCCTTCAAGTCAGTGTTGACTCCTGGCGACTGCCTGGGCAAGTCTCTGCAGTTTTCTTGGCAAGATTTCAGAAGTCATTTGCCACTGCCTGCTTCCCAGGGCTAAGAGAGAGTGACTGGCCCTGTTGGCTTTGTGCCTAAGGCAGGACTAGAACTCATGGTCTCCCGGTTTCTAGCCCAGAGCCTTAACCACTGCAGCAAACTGGTTCTCTATCTACTGTTACTGTAACTGAATATGCCAGATGGTCAGTTGTAGATTCCCACCCCTTCCCAGGTAAATAAGATTGCTTTGCCCACAGTGTCAAGATTCATTGTTTTCTTGAAGCATGATACCACCTAAAGCTTGTGAAATGCCTGCCAAAATGTTTAAAGTACTTATCATAACATCTTCTGTTAAATGGGAAAGTTTGCAGTGAAGCATTGTATTAATGATATTTGCTGTAGCAACATCACCCAGGATGAGTAAATTATTTCTTTATCCACATCTTTTACCAAATACAAATGTGAACTGAAGTTCCATATACCATGGATTTTCCAGCATAAAATATTTGTAATAACCTTTTTAAAGATTGCACAGGAAATTGTATATGAATCCTTCTCAGATTCTTCAATGGTCTAATAGCCAACTGCTGAAATATACTGGCAGATACTGCCTCTCATATATATGCTATTAATATCCCCAGAAACAAACAGTTTTTCTGAAGCTCTTATACATTTAGAGCCTAAGAGTCTATATGTTAGCAATGTTATTGTTGAGTCTGTTCTAACAATGCCACAAATCTTTTAAGAATAATTCAGTGACAAAAGAATTTAGTAGGTGAAGCATCCTTGGTATGAAAATAGAATGATGGCAAAGTTTAACCTGCTTAATTTGCTACTGAAAACTGGTCACATTAATATTAAAGCCCAGAAGCAAAATCTCAGTAAACAGCATGACAACTCATGCCGGAACAAAGGAACACGGCTTTGGGGCACAACCTGAAACAAGGCAAATATTTTGCTTAAATTATCATTTCCTCCCAAACAGCCTTTCTACCTGAGTTATAACAACATGATCAAAGAATAAATCCACCTTCCTCTGACATGCTGCCTTGGGGTCTTACGGAATTATTTTTTTCTATACTTTTCGTTTTATGCTGTTCTTTGTTGCTTAGCAGCTACTATATTTGTGAATGATGGCTGGTACAGGAATAGATGTGTTCATCTCCCTCAGGGCAGTGGGATAATATATGAAATGTGTGTTTGCATTTCAAACATGCCATAAACACCGATTAGGCAAAATGTTTAACCTACCTCGCAAGGTTGTTGCGTTGATCAGATCAGATAAAAAGAGCTTATGGCCCTTCTGTGCTCCTTAGAGACAGACCAGATGAAAATACCATAAATAAGAAATTACTTTAGAAAGCGCCAACAAACAAGACAAAAAGTAACACTGTGTTATAGCCTGGATCAGGTAGTTCAACCACCACAGTTTCTGTGTGTTTAATTCTAGATTACCACACATCATTGTCCCTCAGGCTTTTCAGTAAAGTTTGAACTCCAGGATTTGTGCTTCTTGCCAAAAATGATATTGTTTTCTATTTGCTGGAGCAGAATGCATAATATTGGGCCAGTTTTGAGCTTCCTGGCATAAAGATGGAACACATTCTGGCTTAGAAATGCAAAACATATAGCCTCCAAAGCCTTCCACCCCCCCCCCCTCCAACAAAACCTTTACCTTTATTCCTTTTCCAGGTCTGTGTCTCCTTTCTCTTGTTCCTGCTCTTTTCCACAGTTTCTTTCTCTCATTCCTCCCCTTTGTTGTCCCATCCCTGCCCCTATTCACTTTCCCCCTGCTCTTTCTACCCCCCATGGATGCAGCCCTCCCAGATCCTTTGCTGAAGCATCTATATCTATATCTAGAGTATATCTATATCTATCCACATCCACATCTACATACCCATACCCATACCCATACCTATCTATGTCATCTATATCATCTGTATCTTTATCTGTATCTATACATACATACACAAACACACACACACACACACACACACATACATATAAAATATATAAAAATGCCCTTCATACCCCTATGGGTGGTATGGTCTTCCTCAACCTCAGATCCTCTACCAGAGGCCTGGGAGTTCTGCACAGTATCTTAGCTGTTCCTAGCACTCCAACTTCTGGACAGAGAGCTCTGATGTTATTCCTGGGATCTGTTGGAGCCACTCTTAGGAGTCACAGCCCTGAGTGCTCCTACCACCACTGGGACCACTTTGGTCCTCACTTTGCAATCCTCTCTAGTTCCTCTTTCAGGCCCTGGTACTTTTCCAGCTTCTCATACTCCTTCTTCCTGATGTTGCTGTTACTTGGCACTGCTACATCTATCACCACTGTTGTCTTCTGGTCCTTGTCTACTACCACAAAGTCTGGTTGACTGGGCAGTACCTGTCTGTCTGTCTGGATCTGGAAGTCCCACAGGATCTTAGCCCTGTCATTCTCCATTACCTTCTATGGAATTTCCCATCTGGACTTGGGAGGGTCTAGCTGATATACCATGCAGATATTCCTGTACACAAATTATTGGAAATTATTAGTCCGGCCCTTTCCAGCCACTGGTAGGATTTCCCAAGGTCAGCCACCTCAACTATCTGTCGATGGTACATCCAAAGCAGGGTCTCGTCTTGCCATGGCACTTCCCTGCTTGATCTTCCTCCCATGTCTGCTGCTGCCTCAGGCATTCTGTCAGCAGCTCATCTTTGGGTGCCATCTTACTGATGTACTCCTGGATGCTCTGAGTTTTGTCCAGGACAGTGGTTTTGACACTCACTAGACCCCTTGCGCTTTTTCTGACTGGTGTACAGTCTCTGGGTGTTGGACTTGGGGTGGAAACCTCTGTACCTTGTGAGGAGCTTCCAAGTCTTCACATCAGCAGCTTCCATGTCCTCCTTTGGCCAGAAAGATAGACAAACAGACAGAAAGACAGATGTTTTATTGTACTGTGAGATACAAATAACACGTTATGGAGTACAGATATTAGCTTGGTACAGCAGTATTTGTACAATATACACTAGAAATTATTAGCACTATGATGATTTAGTTAAGTTAAACCTTTAAAAATGAAAGAAAAAGTTTATATCAATGTTAACTATAATTCTGAGATGTTAATGAGCACAGAGTTGCTTCAATTGTACAATTAAAGTATGACATTGATAGACTATTGTGAAATGCATTGAATTATTTTCTAACATAATAAGGCTTTCTCTCTTGTACTTGATACTAAAGTCTCCACTGTATTATTATTTATTTATTCATATTCAAAGGAGGAAAAAAACAAAAGAAAGAGAAAAAATAAAAATATCTGCTGGAAAAATCGATAACTTCCCCCTTGATTATACTCCAACCGATTTGCAGTATTTATAAACATTTAGCCCCCCTTAGAAACCATGGTGTAAGTGTTTACATTTGCCTTGCTGCATGATGTATTGTATACATGGAAGCCATTCTTGCTTAAATTTAGTGAAACGTCTGTTGTAGATATATGCTGTTAATTTTACCCTTGCTGCTAAGCCTAGTGCTTTATCAACTCGACTTTCTAAAGTCTAGGTTTGTGGCAATTTTGATGAAGTCAGCATGCTAGCGATCCCATTATTTTCTGTGTAGAATAGTCATGGTTAACAGGGCCATTTCTTTGCTACAGTTTCTCAAAAGTTTTCCTCCCCTTCTGTTTCTCCAACAACAGAATAAAATGTAGTAAAATATTGGGGAACTCACATCTGGGGAATGCCATATGAGACAATTCATATGTGTTTGGCTAACTATTCTTCAGGAGAGGTCTGAAACTGAACTGGGCAAGAAATGTCATGCCATTATATTCTCTGTCTTGAGTGGAGTGGAATGCCCAGCAACCTATAGCACAGGAAATAATATGAAAAAAATCTATATTGAAGGTCCCTCATTACACTATTCCGATTTAATGGGCCCCTTAAATGCAGAATCAACCACAAAAATAGAGATTCATCATCGCCATTCATTTTGCTTTTCATTCTTTCTGGGTGAACGTCGTACTAACAAAATGGCTGTAATCCTGGTCCAGTAATGCTGGCATACTTTTGCCTGTACCGTGGGGATAGGCTTTGGCAGATTGCAACTGTGAAAAGAGCAATATATTAAGTGCTACATTTCCATTTTGCTTTCAGGGAGGGCAATATTTCACCAGCAGTTCTCTAGAGTAGAAACAATCACAGCCATTCTCTCTCTCTCTATTGCTCTCTCTCTCTCTCTCTCTTACACACACACACACACACACACACACATGGATGTACTTATCCCACTGAACTCTGAACAGCTTGAAAAAGCAGTGCTATGTTTTGTGCTGTTATATATCTATGTGGTCGCTAAGAGTTGACACCAACTTGATGGCACATAATCAATCAAAAGCAATCCTAATGCTCCATGTTCTATATGCAGAACAATTGTACAGTACTCAAGTTTACTTGGGAGAAAGCAAAACACAGCATGCTCAGCAGAATTTCCTCTATGGGTAAATATAACACATGGTGTTACTGATGCCCAAGGATTTAAGACTGGGCTGTTAGTCCTTTGTGCTCCTTAGACAGGAATTATTATTAGGAATGATATACCCCTCTATATATCATTCAGCTTTCTAAGCGTTGACCTAATATCAATATTCTGAAATGCCATTAAGCCTTATATATCTCATATCCAAATATTCATATACTTGCCCTTAAAAAAGAAGGGAAGAAACATTGTGCATTTATAAAAGATAATACAAAAAGGAAAACTTTTTAAAAATTATTTTTAACAAATGCTTTTGTGTTCCCTGGCTGGCCAAAATTAATATGATAGAAGCTGATGTGGGGAGAAAAGAAATTGAAAAGTTAAAACACTTTTTAGCAGAAATTGCAAGCCATGGACAGTTCTTTATGAATATTTCATTAAAAAGCTATAAATAATTCTGTTGGAATTTGAAGATCAGAGAGTGACTACTTGGATGATGTAGGGCATTTATGTAAGATGGGTTTGGCTGTACATATTATAAGAAGAACTTTCATTTATGAAATGCAAGTCATAATGTGAACAAAAGTGACACCTTCAAATGCTCCAGACTGGTTGTAATGGCTTTTGTTTTTAATTGAGAAATGCATGAATGTGACCCCCTACCCAGGATGAAATATTAGCAGTTTCCTTAGTCCTGGAGGAGCACAGCTTGCATTACCTAAAATACAGTTACATGTAGGCTAATAATCTGAACACCATGGTGAAGTTTTTACCTGCAACACACTGCCTAAAATGGCCAGTTTTCCCAAACAACAGTGATACATATGGAGGGACCTGTGGCAGATTTATGTGTTAACAAGGAAACATTTCCTAATGTGGTATATATTATAACCTACCCTTTATACTAGTTAACCATTTTTGACATAAAAGTGGACAGAAATTTAACATTAGAAATGTCAAGGTCCTGAAACCTGTAGGGACCATTGTAATTTCCTAGGACATTCTATCTCTGACATCAGAATGACAATACTTGAGACGATTTTGTGTGGGTGATCTTTTGTTGCTTTTAACTGAATGTTAGCCACCCAGAGTCACAAGGCAAGTGGCTGGCCATATAAAGGAAGGAAGGAAGGAAGGAAGGAAGGAAGGAAGGAAGGAAGGAAGGAAGGAAGGAAGGAAGGAAGGAAGGGGGAAATGGCAGAAAATTCAATGTGTTTCTCATAGCCTAGTTGTTTAACACTAAGATTTCCATATAAAATGTTATGTTTAGCATTTTCCAAAGCATCTCTATATTTCACCATGTTCTACTTTCTCTCCAAACTATACCATGATATAAATACAGCATCAACTTTCTCAGTCAATACAAAACTCATAAGGTGACAAGTTGCTGGTTTTTGATGAAAGAGAACATTCTTTGCTGAGTTTACCGCGTAGAACAGATGAGTACATATTCCTGTACTGCTCAATTCCCAGACTGATAAAGATTCAGGAGTCCAGTGCAAGCTTCTCCATTATCAGTGAAAACCCCCATCCTCGTGGTGGATCATGGGAAGACTACTAGAAAGAAATTCAGAAAGTCTCTTCCCTAATACATATGGGGATAAATTGGCCATAAATGGAAATTCTTCCAACTCTATCCTATTCTTTTTGTGCTGATAATAAATCATATTCAGTTTTAAGTAGCTGCCCAAAAGCCTGACAATATTACTATTTCATTTTACAAATATATATGCTATTTTGTCTCTCCATTATCTTCACCCAGCATTCCAGGGATAGGAAGAAGAACTTCTTCCTTGAACTTCTATGGAGGTGAGGAATCCCATAGCTAACCCAAAGAGGAAAAGACATGTGGTGGTGATGGGTGACTTGCTGCTGAGAGGAATGGAATTATCAACCTCCAGACCAGAGATGATATCAAGGGAAATGAGGTGTCTTCTACATGTGAAGATCCAGGATGTGATGAAATGTCTGACCCAACTAATCAAAGCTATTGGCTGCTATTTCTTTCCTTTGTTTCATGTCTGAACAGATGATACTGCCAGAAACAACCTGGAATGATTATCAAGAGAATATGAGGAGTGTCATTCCTACGAGGCAGACCAGACCAAGAAATAAGATTCTATGGAAGCCTAAAAGCTATTTTTATTTAGATTGGCTAGTCTGATTGTGCTTCCCCTCCTCCCTCTTTTATATTCATTTAAATGAGGGGGTGTCTGAGATGTTTTCATATTCTACCCCATCATGTGGACTCAAGCAATGTTTCCCTCTTTGTTGCTCTGGTAACGGATCTTCCCCCTCTCCAGCAAGGTCATCCTCTACTCTTTACAAGGAGTTAAGCAGCAAAAGAAAAGAGTTTAGAGGATAGGTGATAATATTGAAAGATATTGGCTTCTCTTAAAGATTCCGTCAATCTCTTTAGTTTTCATCCAGTATTAAATTTCTTCCTTTCCATAAGGAATTGGCATCTTCTAATTCTCATAGAAGGTCTCTCTCTCCATGGAATTTGCACAGGTCCAGCATTAAGTCTGCACCACTGTGTTTCCATGATGGATCATCTTCTTTGGACAGGTGAGATTTCTTTTGTTCAGCTTGGTTCTCAAAGGGCAGACTTTTTTCCACAATGGGCAACTGGATCTCCATGCAGTAGACTATTTTCCCATGCATGGAAACTCATGCCTCATTCTACCCTCCATTGCCTGAACACAAAATGTTCTAGCAGATTTCACTGTTAACCTTCATGAGCCTGTTCTTACCCCTTCTAGTCATGTTGTGGTCAGTTCACAAACCTGGTTTCTTAAACAACCAAACAAATAAACATAAAAAGCAGTACTGGCAGCTCCCCCTTATTCCCCTCCTAATAGGAATATAGTGCATGAAAACATTGCTTCTTTTTGCAGACTCCCAGCCTCTGGGCTAAAGTGAACCATCACTCCTTCAGCTCCACGTACATAGAGGCTCTACGTTACAGCTTACCATTCTGGTTGCAGCTGCAGGGGAAACTGCAAACGTAAGATGCCATGTGATGATCCTAACTTTTCATGGGAATTTATATGCCAAATGTAAAAATTATTTTCTTTTACGTTTATTGCTGACTGGAATCCCTTATGGACTTTTTGCGGAAAACAGAAAAAAAAATGAACTTATAATTTATGGTTTTGATGATTAGACAGGATAGATTATAGAAGGAAGAGAGACATGTTGTAACTTTGGAGAAAGAGGTATATAAAATTAAATATATTATACTAAATATATTAAATATATATTAAATATTAAAAAAAGCTAGGTGGGGATTTAAGCTCAAGTCTTACTGAGCTTTGCCTGTCCTAGGAATCATGCTTCTTGTTTGCAAGGGCTCTCTCTGTTATCCACAGCTTATTAAAATTTAAAATAGATACACCGAGCAAAATGATGGTGTTTATACACTTGACCTTTCTACTTCAACATATGGGAATTATTTATTCATTTTAATAGTGGATAACGAAGTATTTTCTCTGATCCTGGGAAACACTTTTTGCATTTTGTATGTGATGAATTTTCTAACAATTACTCACTTGCCTTTCTTAACAATGATCAACCACATAGCTGTATCTCAGGTTTTGTTTTCAGATATCTTTGTCCAATCTTCCACACATATGTTGTAGTTTCTGAAGTGCAGATATCCTGTTTTTTAAATTCTGTCAAAGGTCTGCCATTAAGTCTCACAAAATGTTACCAACTTATCAAAAAAGAAGTCGTGTAGCTCAAAACATGGAAAAATGTGAACCACAAGATGTTCTTGTCATCTGCTACATGTCAATCCAAGGGCAGCAGAATGTTAAATGTGATTTCAGAGGGATGCTTGGATTTAATTCTCCCTCTCACCATTACTTTAGAGTTGGTAGTGAAAGTCATTACTATAATGTAAATTTGTAGAAGATTCATGGGAACAGTGGATGTAATATTGCATATCATATTAGCACCTTGTGATGCTTTTGGAAGGAGTAACTGATGAGGTTAGTCCTTTAGCAGCTGCCAGTCTACTTCACTCCCAAAAATATTGGTAAAATAAGTAAAAAGCCTATTCATGTAAGGGAAGATAGTCCAGGTGATATCTCTTAGATCTTAATAAAATCACTGGAATATAAGGGATAGTTAAATTCAGATTTTTAAAGGATGTTTTAGAATTGGATGCAACTGCCCTAAACCACAATTCCAAATGTGCTCCAGTATACACATGAAACTCCCATTCCAGTGATCTTCTTCATTCAGTGGAGATAGAAACTGTTCCTTTTGCACAGGCAATACTACTACTGAATAGTAAATTTCTCAGATTTGGAGTACTCTGTGCTACTTAGTGAGTGCTGTATTGCAGTGAATATTTCTGTCTTTCTTATTTCTTTTGGCCTGATAATCAACAGTGAAAGCATAGAGATCCCTACAGAGATACTTTCCAAAGTTTTACATAAAGCTTCTGCCTCCTTTTTTTCATAGCACTTGCAACATTCAAGATTTTCTAAGAAAAAAATACGCAAGATGGATTTTTATTTCTTGCAGTTTGTATAAAGTGCTTCCTCTCAGTTCAAGATCATGCCTGAACAATTGAAAGTTGTGGCAGAGATCTGTATACTTCTGACCTTTTATTTGTGTGATACTCTACTTTTTTCTGTGAACAGTACTTTCTATACATATAATAGTAATAATTTACCAAATTGGCTGGCAATAATGGTAGAAGTGAAATGTAAATCTGCCATAGTTGGATTGTGTGAATTCATCGTTGATGCTCCTCAGCTTTAAGCTATCCGTGCTAATGTCAGATTGCTTGTTTAGTGTCATGGCAGTACATGTTTTGCACATTTGGAAGAAGCCTTTACTGGTCCAGTCTCTCAAACACTAAAGGAAATGCAGGGCTGATTTAAGGGGGTTACAGCCTATGCAGCTGAATTTGGCCCCAGAAAAGTAGGTGCTCTGTCCCCTGTCCCTATATATCCCCTGTCCGTACCGGTGCCCTCTCAATTACACTGGTGTTGAGTGCACTGTTGGGAGACTTGAAAGAACAAGTTAGGGGTAGATCCCCATGGAGAAAATCTATCTATGTGGATGCTAAGAGTTGAAAACAAGTTGATGGTACATAATCAATCAATCAATCAAATCAACTGTGCCCTGCTTCCTGCCTCAACAGTCCACCATCTCCTGTCTCTCAGCCAGTCCCTGATTCCAAGACTGCTCCATTCCTGCCTGAACTAGCAAGTGTGCATGTGCCTGCCGCCTTCTCTGAATGCACAAGGCCAACCAGGCAACAGAGAAAGAGCACTGTAGGGCATGAGATCAAGAACAATGATTTTGATGGTGGTTGTTGCTAAGCAAGGCTGGGGTTAGGTTTAACCCTCAGTTCTGCTTGCTGTCCTTTTGTGCTTTATTTGTACCCTAAACAAATGGATCCATCCATTCAGGAATGATCAGTCACTCTCAGCAAACCTGTTGATCAGGAACTTCTCTGCAAAACCATCCCACCAAACATAATGGAAGGGAATTGCAGCTCTTTACCCTGGCATTGACCCTAAAGAGAGGAGTGTCTTACAGTATTTTGCTTAGAGAACTGAGGGTAATTTTTGCTAGAAATGGCATTGGTTAGCTAGCCTCTCTAAAATGCCAAAACAAAAGACCTCATTGAATTCAGGATGATCAAAAGAAGAGAGAAAGAGAGAAAGAAAGAACCAACCTATATGCTGCACCCTGTGTTGCTCTGATGTGGACATTAGCAACAAAAGAAATGACACTGGGCAACAGAAAGCTGCTAGGCGGTGTCACGAAAGGACATAAAAATCATCACTCATCTCTATAGGTTTGGTGAAAAACACTGTTGTCATCAGGGTTTTTTTTTTTAAGATAGAGGTCCATCTCCTCATTGCTACCTGCTTTTCTTTCATCACGTCATCCTTTCTCATGTTATTTTAATGCCCCCCATGCCTGCCACTGGCTTGGCAAGGGCATGTCCAATGCCCAGCCATGCCACTGCTGTAACCAGATCTTTCCCTTCCACCTGTTAGACTGAGGAATGCAAGGGGGGAATGAAAAGCATGCTGCCCTGGGATCTCTGCAATTTCTGGTTGGGGTGGTAGTGCTTGTTTCCAGTGAACCCAGAGACAAGCCAGACTTTCCTTTCCTCCCACCCCATTTGCCTGCCACCTGTCATGTCTGATGAAAGCAAGAGAGAGGCAGGGGAGGATGGGTGTTCAACATCTCCTTTTGCAGGAATCCATTTGCAATCTTTATCTAGGACCATGTGTATGGGTGGCCACCAAATTCCTTAAACTGGCCCTTATTATTCTAAGTTTAAGAAGCAATCTGGTTTGGTTAAAATGATGGACTAGTTCCTGGGAGATTCATGTTTAAGGGAACATCCCTCTGCCCTGTTCCATCCTTTATTACAGAAGCCCAGGGGATGACTTTGGCTAATCACTGTCTTTCAACTCAATTTACCTCACAGATTTCTGGTTATGGGGAAAACTGGAAGAAAGAGTGCTATGCAGAATACTCCTAGAGGAAAGGAAGGATATGAATCAAATAATCTTTACCCTCTTGCTTCTGGAACTGTGCAAATGGCAAGACTGAAATTATTTTTCTGCAGTGCATGCACTGAAAATATAGAGAACATGTTGGTGGGACTCCAGTTAAGTATATGCTTTCTGTAGAGCAGATACCAGGACTAAACCTTGCAATTTTGAATTTAAAGAATTCTGGGTAATAAATGGTGATAATGACCTCTAACTGAACTGTGAGAATGCTATAGCCAATCATAGCAACTCATACTGAGTTACAGCGATAATTCAGTTGACCAGCTGTAAGATTGGTTCTTAGGGTATTTCCCCACTATCATCTATCTCTGCATTAGACTTATGTCTGAGTTAGACTGTACTTCTTTCGGTTGTGCGTGAAATGCTTGCAGGTTTCTGCATGTTCTTCTGGTCTGTCACAGTGTACAATGTAGGTCTCAGTATAGCAATAAAAGGGGATGGGGGTATTTATCCCTTTCATAACTGGAACTCTTGAATGAAATTTCCTTTCACTTTCACAACAAACTGATGTCATTTGGAAGACCATCATTCAGGCCAAAAGAGATTATGTCTCAGAAGCATGTACCTGTCTGGTTCTTCAGATTGTTTCACAGTTACTGTAAATAACTAAATAACTTAAGAAATGTATATGAACAGCAGTGGCACAGGCTGGTAGATACATCTATTTAAATAAGCACATACAACTCATTGGCTGATGCTGTTTTTAGTTGTATTTTTACATGTATCCATACAGCAACGCTGTCTATATATTTTGCCATTAAATTTTGATGTATTATAAATTAGGCTGAACTTTCCTATTTGTCCCTTAAATCCCTTCACCATCATTTAAACCCTGACACCTGACATTGTGCTCCAGTGAACAATCTGCTCTATCACAATAAACAATTCCAGAAAGAATGCTAGCTTTTATTAAGGTGGATGGTTATTTTCCCCCTTTATTCCTATATAAGAGGGAACTTTTGCTGAATGTAAGCATACAGTGGGTGGGTTCAGCATTTACACTCTCCTCACTGGGGTGCCAACAGAATATGGTATCTGTTCTCAAACTTTCAGTTCATTATTTAGCTCACAAAAAATGAGCACATGGTATATGGATCCACAGTATTCTCATTCAATAATTAATTTTGCTTTTCTTTAAAACACAATCCTTTCATGTGTTTGGCATACATAGCACACCACTTTTGTGGCTTCAAGGAACTTTGGCGCAGCCCAACTATAGCTCTTCCCTTGGTTTTGTATGATCACTGTTTTAACAATTGCCTGCTCTCCTCCTTCCTGCCTTGGCTTATGTGCCATTCTAACCATTTTTAATCTGAATGCTGTTCCAGCCTCCCAAACAAATGTGGCGATGAAGCAGTGGTGGTGGTGGTAGGGGGTGGTAGGTGTGAGCACAACAAGGAAGGAACACAGCATTCTCTGGGCTGGCTGGATTATGTGCTTCTCTGTTCTCTCTAGATCTTCTCTGTAGATCTTTCTGCAGTGGAATTCCATAGCTCAGGCATAGCTCAAGTTCTTGAATAAGAAATCCAGTGACCTTCAGCAATACAGAAATCTGATAACTTCCAGCAGGTTCAGAAACCAAGCTAAAGTTTATCTACTTGTTTACTTCCAATATTTTCTTTTCATTAAAAATATCAAATTGGATTATATCAAACATTTACAGTCAATACAATAATATATGAAAGGATAAAAATAGCAAAAGCTATAAAAACAAAAAGTAAATAGCAAATAATAAAAAAATATATAATAATTAATAGAGTAGCAGGCAAAAAGATGCGTAAGAATATCAAAGGAGGGAAGGGCTAGGGGAGCAGATTTGTAATTTATTTTAAATAATTCATAGACTCAGATAATTGAGTTGAACCTTGCAATCATCTAGTCCATCCTCCTACTCAATGCAGATATCCATTAAAACATCCTCAACAACCTGCATTTAGGAGGAATTGTCATTCTTCTAAACAGACTATTTCAGACTACTGCTTAACAATTTTTATTCTCAGTCTGAATCTGTTTCTTGTAATTTCCTTCTATTGGTCTTTGTCCAGCTCTCAATTTTCACAGAAAATAGGTTCACCTATTCTTGCACATGACAGCTTTTTTGATAATTTTAAAATTGTATCATGACTCTCTTTAATTTTCTGTTTTGTATTCAAAAGGTGTCCAGCTCCTTCAACTGTACCTCAGACTCCTTAATATCTTCTCTTTAAACCCACTCCATTTCTTCATACGCCTTTAAAGTGTGATGTCAAGAGTGGTCCAGTTATTAATTATTGTACTTTGTGTGCAACACCTCTATTGTTCAGTTGTCCAACCAATTGCAAGTCCACTGGACTGCAGTACCATCTATCTTGGCCCCAAGGGTATCATGAGAGACCTTGTCAAATGCCTTGCTGAGATCAACAGACACTATATCCACAGCATTCCCTTGCTCTCTCACACAAAAAAGGATTTATCTAACATGCTTTTGGCAGACCCAATAATGGAAATAGTAGCATCCCCTTCCAAATGTGTGCAGACTTACTACTTAATAATTTGATATAGAACCTTAACCAGTATGTACATAATCTAAGTGATCTATAGTTTCTCAGATCCTCTTTCTTTTGAGTTTTGGGACTATGTTTGTTCTTTCCCAGTCTTCCAACACTTTGTGAGTTTTACAGTTTTCCAAGGTTAGAGTCAGCAATTCCGAGATCATTTCAGCCAGCTTCTTTGGCATCATGGGATATAATTTGGCTGGCTCTTGGGATTTGAATGCATTGAAGGTAGCAAATCCTAAGCTATGTCCCCCCACCTACCCTGCTTTTCTCACTCATATTGGGAAAGGTTGCTCCCTCTTTATAGGTCCAATAAATCATAGTACTTCATTTATAAACATACAATAATCAGATGTAGCTTGCAATTTGAACTCTTTTCTTATTTGTTGTAAAGCAAATGAAAAATAAGCACACACACTTTTTCCATCTCAGAATATATTTGCAGTTGAGCTATGTTATCATTCTATTACTTAAACACACCTGAAAATGTCATGAATTGGTCACAGTTTGGCAGCTTGCTGAATTTCTTGGGCACCCTGTACCTAACTGAGAATATAGTCCTTATTTCAACTTTTTGAATCTTCCTATCCCTAGTTTTTTTTTTTAGACTAATATGAAAAGTACCTACACAGTCCAAATGAAGGAGAATGATTTCTTATTCTTGCCTTATTAGTTTGACTCCATACTGGGTTAGTTGAAAGATTAAGTATGTAATGCAAGACCTGTTTTTAAATGGGTTCAGATACTTATACTCATACCTGCTAAATCACTTTTGACAGTTTTCCAGTCGCCTCCATTAATGAACACCATACTGAACTGAGTTCTACAGTCTTGAGGCAAAAGAGAACTATCACCTGGCATACTAATATATATCCAACAAAGCTGGTTAGCCATCTAGCTCTGATGTCTCATAAAGTCACTGGTGCACAGAATGGCTGTGATCGTGTGCTCATCCATCCAGAGGGTGCAGCAATTGGTAAACAGAAAATAGAGCTTATCTGTCAAGCACTGTATGTATACTGTGTATGTATACTGTGCAAATCATTCAGAAAAGTTGTGCTTTGGAACATGCAGGTGTGCATAGAAATACCTGCTTTTGAATTTTTAAAGCAAATCTCTCTCTTTTTTTAAGACTATCACATAGCTGCTTCATCTTTGCTGTCTCTGCATGCACATCCACTTTACTTCACATTTTCTCCAAGTTCCAAAGCAACCACGTTTGAAGGATTTGCACAACCCAGTACTTGCCCCCATACTTACACACATTACACATAGGATAGAATATACAGCAACACCCATGCAGTTAAGCTGCATCTTTCTTTTTTCTTGTCTGGGATCAGACCTCCCAATTTGCTGCATTATTACAAACTTTTCTAAACATACTGGTTGCTGTGAGGGGTTAAACTGGGATCTGAACATCTGTTGAAATGTTCTTACAACTTTTCACTGTGAATGCATTCAGTCTGGCTAACTCCCCCACTCCTAATCCTAGTTAGTATGTCTGGGGGAAAAGTTACAGAAAACAATCCACGAATGACTGTAAATTTGAGTTTGGTATTCTAAAGCAGGGTGGACCAATTGATGGGGTGAAGGCAGGCATGACCTGCAAACATTTTATCCGTATCAATCACTCTGGGAAAATTTAACTCAGATATGAAAAAAAAAAAAGGGTTATCATACTTTCCTTCAAAAGAAAAAAAAGAATGTGTATCCCCTTTTTTGATTGTGAGAAATTGTATGTTAATATTAAATCTGCCATTATTTTCTGCATATTGGTTCAACCTGTACAATATTCCACAATCTTGTGGACAATTGTGGGTGAAACAATATAGACTTCTAGCTTCCAGCCTTCACTGATTTCTGTCTTCTCCCCACCTCACCTTAGCCAGCCTATCTCACCTAATACTCCTTGTTCCAGGGGTTAAAAGAATCATATAAGAACCTATAAAAGGCTAACCATATCTACTTTCTATTCATTTCTGGATACCCGCAAACTAAGTACAGGGGTAACTGTCTTTTTTTTTTTTTTTTTTGCCTAAAATATACTTCCAACACCATTGCCGGGAATTCTGAAAGATGTTATACAATGTAGCTAGGGGACAACAGGTTGGATAAAGGCCTTAAGACCAGAGTAATCTTCAAAGAGACAGAAATTGGGCATACTGCTCTCAAGTATTAGAATTAGTAACCATAATCTTATAGAAACATCATAATAATCCTTTACTTTGAAATGTTTGCATTGCTAATGTAACACCAGTTATAAATAATAAAAAGGACAAAGCAGATTGAGGAGGGGACTATATAGACAGCTTTGTTTGACAACTGTAACATCAATGTAGCAGATGTTTTGCACCTTTTTAATATGAACCCTAATATCATCTCTTGAATTATAAGCTAATTACTGAGGTGCTCCTTGCCAAAAAATCTCCTTCTTTCCATGTTCTTTGCTACTTCATTTTAAATGCCAATAGAATGTTGGATGATAATGATGATGATGATGATATTTAAAGAGCATCATATAAAATAAGATAGATTGCTCTAAAATATCTAAAATATAATAAAAATGGTGCCTTTTATGTGGCAAGTTATATTTAAAAATCCACCAGCAGGTTAATTCAAACTGATTTTCTTCTTGCGATACAGTCCCTAAAATCTTTACCAGTTGTAGTAAACAATTGATATAAGCATTATTAGCCTAGGAAAAAATTATTCCTTAGCAGCAAATGTTACAAACAAAATGAGAATACTTGAAACTCATATTCAGCCCATGATAAGTGAACTATATTAACTAAAGAGTTAGGGAAAAGGCGTTTTAATAGTTTACCTTTTGTATGAAGCTGGTTGCATGATACTGTATCATGTTAGCCATTTTGATAAGTTGTTGGATGATTCAGAGCTTATGTAACGAATATTAGAAGCAGGTGAATAAATATTTTCCCCATAGCCAATAGATATTAATTTCTCTATGTATCTTTTCCAAGAAGCTATGACCGCCCAGAGTCCCTCTTTTGGGGGAGATGGGTGGTGCTAAATTTGAGCAATCAATCAATCAATCAATCAATCAATCAATAAATAAATAAATAAATAAATGAGATCTTGAAGGCAACCTTGTTGGACAAGGTCATTCTGAATCATGCATGGGGGGGAAAAGTCTAGGTAGAGATGAATGGATTATTGTGTTTTTGACCCCTTCCATTTCTGCACCCGCCTTCATTTTTAATACTATTTTACTATGTGCTATTTAATGTGCACTATTTTAACATGTTATTTACAAAATACACACTGATATATTTCTATCCTAAAATATGCATTTTGATGAATTTAATATGATACATATTATGTGTTTAATGTATATTATATATGTTACAGTTAACATCATGAAGAAAAAAATGCATTTTTTCCTGTGCATTCTTACTCAATGTGATTAAAAGAATTTGCTTTGAAAGGTGTATTGTGTTGTGTTTGTTCCAAGTTGACCAATGGGGACATTTGAAAGTCTTGATTTTCATTGTTCAAATTGTGCAAAAAGCCCCTGGTTTCCCACACTTCACTCGTATAGAAGGATTAGGTTACATGAAGTTACAAGTATTTTATTCCATTTCTGCCCTATCATGCTAAGCAAAAATGCCCATTATCAGAAACTTTAGACCACTATTTTGTAAATCCAAGAAACCAAGAAAGAAAGAAATTCTAATGTCACAAAAATCTAAGGGAGATTTCTCAGAAGATACAGTAAAGAAGACATTTATTGGGAGGAGGAATTATGTAGTGCTAGGATTTATACAATACACAAATTATGAATGATGAATGGGATCAGGAAAATGTCCTTCAAGAGCAGCAGAATTGAATCTTTGAGTCTTCAGTGAAAAGAAGATGAGCTCTGCAAGCAAGAAGGCAGAACCAAGGAGGCAGAAATCAACAATATTATTGTGATATCAGCTCCGTGAATGGAGGTGTGAGGATCTGGGACTGAAAGCCTAGCATGTAGTCATAGGAGGTTATGCAAGTGTGTAACAATATCACTCTAACCAGTTTAGAACCTTCACCAGTGTAGCCAAATGCCTGAATTGACTTAATTGTCCACAGTTTTCCTCCCTTGTGTATACAAAACACTGAATACAAGAAAAAATATGATTAATAATGTTGACCATATTTTTGTGAATGATTTCTGGCTTATCTGATTACACAAAAAGGCTAACATTTCCCTTTTCTTTGTTTTATTCGGGCTGCCAAAGGAATTGAACACCAAGAATAATAATTTGGAGAGAAGCGTGTTTTGTTTCGTTCTTTTAAAAAGTGGTTTCCTGGAGTCAGGCATTCAGGGCATCCCTGAGCAACAATGTCACATATCATAAATAAATAAATAAATAAATAATATAGTGGTGAGTTTAATTTTTAATATTTGAACAATAAATAAATAAACTGCCCAGAGTCCCCCTTTTTGGGGGAGATGGGCGGTGATATAAATTTGAACAATAAATAAGTAAATAATATGAGGAACCATTTAGAGATTTAAATATGATATTGTTCAATTAATTCACCTAAACATACCTGCATATTATTCCTGATCTTGTGAAGCAAAAAGTATATGTATTATTATGGAAGGAGGGAACCCAAGAGTTGTCAAGGGGATACTAACTTTGGGAATGAGTTTTTGAGTATAGCAGCCAAAGTCTTACACATTTCCAGAAGGTATCTGACATTTAGATGAAACATTGGAGGAGAAAAGGATATGAATTTTTATGTAAATGCAGGCAATCTGGAAGATGGTATTGTATTATCTCTTGCACTTGCTTCGGGGATGTCAAGAGAGATGCTTCAAAGCATAAGGAGCAAAAGAATGAGCTTGACAACTTGAAATATTGAAGAGAATTACTAATCATGTGGCTACATTTAATTGACTCCAAAATGAGCAAAGGAGAAGAGGGGGTTTTGCATAGGTGCACCTTAAAAATACCAGGGCTGAAGAAAATAATGATGTTGTGCAATCTTAGCTGACTTCTGAATGGCATGCACAATTCTTGCAGAATAATAGGTGGGTCATTAGTGAGCATCACCTTACCAGATATATTCCACAGAGAACAAAGGCAGTTCTGAACTAGAAACCATCACGGCGCAAATGAGCCCATTTTTTCTGCCACTCAAGTAGAGAGTGAGAGAGCAGCCAAGCCTCATAACGGCCAGGTTGCTGAAGGGAACTAAATAAATTTAGAGATGACGAATGATGCAAATCAATTGGTGCAGCCAGTGCGTATCAAGTTTAAAGTGCTATGGGCCCCATAATTATCTTCTTTGTCTTCCACATGCCAAAAGAGTAAAAGTGATATGTATATTGTTTCAGTGAATAAATCATTCCCTCAAAGCGAAGGGTGCTGGTCCATGCATAATATTCTTACAGAAGTAAGCAAAACCAGGTATGTTGCACAGACGTTTTGCTTCTGAATGAGCAAATGGGGACACTTAACAGGAGTTTCCCAGGGGAATTTAAAGGAGATTTTTTTCTTTTAAGTCAGGATTTTGTGCTTGGCTAACCCAACTGCTGGAGCAGGGAACAGAAGGAAATATAAGTCATTCTACTGGAAGTACTGTAAGAGGCCAAAGTCAAGATGGACAGGGGTCTGCACTGCAGTGCTTTGGACATGGTTATCTGCCTACCTTCTTATTTTGTTTAGCTTAGTAGAGAGAAAAGAAAACAAAAGTTGACCAAAAAATATGTCATATTGGGCATGTATATACAAACGTACTAGACCAGTGTTTCTCAACCTTGGCAGCTTGAAGATGTGTGGACTTCAACTCCCAGAATACCCCAGCCAACTATGGGAATTCTGGGAGTTGAAGTCCACACATCTTCAAGCTGCCAGGCTTGAGAAACACTTCACTAGATCGAAAGGAAAAAGAGACAAAGAAAAAAAGATGTACATAATTGTAAAAAATTCAAAATAAATAAATAAAACTATAAAAATAAGCAGTAGGTTTAAAATCTTCCAAAGTATTTCCCAGTAATTCAGGTAATTTAGTGGGACTGGATGCTGCTAACATACAGTATCAAGTCCAAATTGTGCAGTCTAAAGGTGTTTTAAGGTAACATATGACCATTTGGTGGTTTGCAGTAACCCAAATTTTTCTTGCACTACATCAAACGCTTTGAATTAAAAATCACCTGTTCAAGAGTATTAATATCATTTTCTGCCCAGATGTGCTAAAACAAAGATATCTTTTCAGTGTTCAAATTAGGATTATCCCAAACTGTCAGTTGAATAAATTGATAATTTACTATTTACCAAACTATTGTATGTTAGGCACCAAGATTGTTAATTATCACTAAAATCCAAAATATAATTTGTGTATTATAACATAGGCTTCAATTCAGCCACCTTCATACACCAAGAATCCTTTGCCTAAGAAAACAGGACAATTTTCCAATGCCAGATTAAATATAAGAGCAAATAAAGAACATTCTTGTTGAGTTCCATGAAACATCCTAACAGGAAGAAATAATTCTACTAATAATGACTCTAATAGATGCAAGTTAAATTTTTGAAACAGGTTTTGGGAAAATGGATTCTCTTCTGCTTTCAATAGATGAATTACATGGTATACTAATCCTTATTTATTTATTTATTTATTTTCTATCCCACCTTTATTTTTTTTTATAAATAACTCAAGGCAGAAAACATACCAAATACTCCTTCCTCCTCCTGTTTTCCCCACAACCACCATCCTGTGAAGTGAGTTGGGCTGAGAGAGAGTGACTGGCCCAAGGTCACCCAGCCGGCTTTCATGCCTAAGGTGAGACTAGAACTCTCAGTCTCCTGGTTTCTAGCCTGTTGCCTTAACTACTAGACCAAACTGGCTCTTGTTGATGGAAGTTGATGAAAGCAGGAGAGAATCCATTTTTCACTAAAACGTTTTCCAGAAATTTAACCTGTACCATATAATCAGATTAACCTGATTGTATTTCTAAAATGCCCACTGATAATACGAACTATCTCAAGATTATTGCAAGATGTGCTGGATGAACTATGGAAGGTAATATGTCTTGCAATCTCAATGCCAGAGTTACAGTCAAATTTTTTAACATCCACATTTAGTAAGGAAATTGGTCAAAAACATGCACATGCCACCATCTTTTCACCTTCAGTATTATATAAGCCTCATAAAAAGAAGCTGGGAAAAATTACAAAAGGATCTTGGTTAGCTTCCAAAAGTTTAGGAGCAAGGAACTCCTACACTATTCTACAAGAATCATTTGTTTTCCTAGTTGTCATGAATTTAATAATGCCTGTTATTTCCTTTGATGAAAATGGTATACCCAAATAAGCAATATGGTCTTGCAAAATGTTTGGAAGACTAGTTTTATTTCAAAATCATTAATTTGTTCATCAGAAACCACTGAATCAGCACTATGAAGTCAAGTATAAAAAAAAAAAAAATCCAATCAGAATTATTATATACTTTTCTCTGGCAATCCTTATATGTAGAAATAATATTATGTTGGTGTTGTTTCAATCTAGAAGCCAGTAATTTCCCCAGATTTTCACCTCTTTCCAGTAGTCTTGTTTTAAATGATTTAATGAATATGCAACATCAAATGCACACTGAGTTCCAACTTGGAAGTGATAGTAGTGTAGCACCAATCTGGGATGTCTCATTTAAATATTCAAAAGTTCATTAACTTCCTTTTTCCAAATGAATACAATAAAATTATTTTTTCTTCTTTTTCCATGAAGAACATGAAATCGTCTGACCATGAACATATATCTTAAAAACATATTGCATTGTTATTAAATTTTCAGATTATCTATTAATATCAAAATACATGTCAAAATCCTGTTTCATCTGGCTTACAAAATGTGTATCTTTTAGTAGCGATGTATTTAAATGCCATCTTGAACTGGTAAAATGAGTTTTCCTCACAACAATTGATAATGTTACTGGAATGTTGTTAGATTGGTAATGTTACTATTACAATTATCTACCCAATCAGCTAAAGAATGAGGTAACAGTCAAGAGTAGAACAGGTCTGGTGGGGAATTGAAAGCAAACAAAAAGACCCTATACTCTCATTGCAATGAGTTCAGATGCCACCATATATCAACCAAATTAAATTCTTATGAATAAGATTGAAGTCCATTTCATGTATGTAATCAGAATTTGTTTGAATTAATACTAAACTCTATAAAATGATGCAAAACTTGATTAAAAGCAGCAGTCATGATTATATGACTCATGCTTAATATGAAAATAAAGGCACAGCATCCATGGAAAATGTCTGGCTTATCATCAGTTGGTCTATTATAATTAATAAGGGCTATCTGAATATCTAAACATCTAATCAATACATATTCATTGCTTCAATGTCAGCTATTTTTGTTCCACAAACAAATTGGAAAACATGCATACAGTATAAGATTATTACTTCTGCAGCTGATTTTGAAATACGATGAATATGTCTTTCTCTCTATATTCTTGATATAAAATCTTTCTCATCAGAAAGAATATGTGTTTCTTCTAATACAAGAGAATATCTGTAACTCAGGGTTGAACTGTGGCATTCTTGGTGCTCTCTGAGCTTGGCTGTTTGCTTGCAGATGTTTCATTACCCAACTAGGTAATATCATCAGTGTGAGTGAGTGTGGAGTTTGAAGCTTGTCCTACCAGTACCCAGGCAACTTTATCAGCCCTGAGAAAGAACTCTTGGTTGTTGAATGGTCATACGATTATCATTCTGTTGTGATCAGGGTATTTGGAGTCCTGATATGAAGGAAAGAGTTAGAAAAGGTGAATGGTGCTGGCTGAGAGAGAGAGAAAATGTCTGACCAAGGTAACCTTTCCCACCTCAGTTCTCAGCAAAACAATTGTGTTTAAAAAAGAAAAAGTCCATAGAAAGGGTAATAATAAGCAATGACCGTTCTGAGGGACTCAGGGACAACAGATAAGTGAGATTCAGAATTTTTCTCTTCATTGTTTTTCTGAGTTATAGGGAAAATGAAGGTTAAACATAAATGCTACTAAGCTGTGCCCTTTAAATTTAAGGGTGGGGCATGTGAATCCTCTGAGCCCCTTTATTGTAATTCCAAACAAGGCCACCCAAATACAGCGAGGAAACTTGCAGATGAAGCAGAATTTAACCAGTAGCTTTTCTCAGAGCCAGCTGAATGAGGGGAAACAATTGAGAGACATCTACATTCTTCCCTCTGTTTGAAGTCAGTAGTTCTCCATCAAAATGGAGGAGTTGCATCAAATGTCTCCAAACCTGGATCCATGGAACCAGAAGTAGAGAAAGCAGAAGCAGGAGGATATCACACAATATTGCATCCCTCTTCAGTGACCTCCTTGTCCTTCCTGAAAAAAGTCATGTATTTGAGACAAATGTCAGTGGTCACATTAGAAGTGTCTACAAAATCTGACAGTTTTGTCAGGACAATGAAATGAGTGACACAATGTTTCAGTGTACCTTACAAATATCGGTGTGATGTCCAGTGCATATACAAAAGGGATGGAGATTGCAACACTCATGTTGTTATTTTCTCCCTTCCCCAGAGTCCCCCTTTTAGGGGGAGATGGTCAATGATAGAAATGTGAATAATTAATAAATAAATAAATAAATAAATAAATAAATAAAATGTCTATACTTACCAGGTAATTGTTTGCACTTTGTTTTGGTATTTTGTGCAATGATTTTTTTTTTACATGAAGAAATAGGAGTTCAATAAATGTTCTACAGCTTATGATCTGTAGTTTATGAGTTTCAAATTCTGAATCCTTTTCCTTCTCAGCATTCAGACAAATTTATTATACCACCACATAACCTAGAGAAAAAAAAGGAAAAAAAACCAACCTAAAATGTAAAAGATTTTAAATAGAAATAACACTCAAATCTATATATCTATATCTATATCATCTATCTTCAGCAAAGGATCATTACATTGTCATGGTGCTGGAGCTTGAGCACCTCAATGATGCCATGAGCTAAACCGTGAAGGGCCACCCAAGACGGGAAGGTCATGACAGAGAGGTCAGACTAAATGCGATCCCTGGGGAAGGTAATGGCAACCCACCCCAGTATTCTTGCCGTGAAAACTAAATGGATCAGTACAACCAGAGATATGTCGGTATACCATCGGAAGATGAGACCCCCAGGTCGGAAGATGGTCAAAATGCTACTGGGGAGGAACAGAGGATGAGTTCAACTAGCCCCAGACGTGATGACGCAGCTAGCTCAAAGCCGAAAGGATGGCTAGCGGCCAACGGTGCTGGCGGTGAACAGCGAATCCAATGTTCTAAGGATCAACACACCATTGGAACCTGGAATGTAAGATCTATGAGCCAGGGCAAATTGGATGTGGTTATTGATGAGATGTCAAGATTAAAGATAGACATTCTGGGCATCAGTGAACTGAAATGGACTGGAATGGGCCACTTCACATCAAATGACCACCAGATCTACTACTGTGGACAAGAGGACCACAGAAGAAAAGGAGTAGCCTTCATAATTAATAGTAAAGTGGCTAAAGCAGTGCTTGGATACAATCCAAAAAACAACAGAATGATCTCAATTCGAATTCAGGGCAAGCCAAGACAACTCACTCTGCATAACAAACACTCTCTTCCAACAACCTAAGAGACGGCTTTATACATGGACTTCACCAGATGGACAACACCGAAATCAGATTGACTACATCCTTTGCAGCCAAAGGTGGTGGACATCTATACAGTCGGTAAAAACAAGACCTGGAGCTGACTGTAGTTCTGATCACGAACTTCTTTTGCAAAATTTAGGATCAGACTAAAGAGATTAGGGAAGACCCACAGATCAGCTAGATATGAGCTCACTAATATTCCTAAGGAATATGCAGTGGAGGTGAAGAATCAATTTAAGGGACTGGACTTAGTAGATAGGGTCCTGGAAGAACTATGGACAGAAGTTTGCAGCATTGTTCAGGAGGCGGCAACAAAATACATCCCAAAGAGAGAGAAAACCAAGAAGGCAAAATGGCTGTCTGCTGAGACACTAGAAGTAGCCCAAGAAAGAAGGAAAGCAAAAGGCAACAGTGATAGGGGGAGATATGCCCAATTAAATGCAAAATTCCAGAGGTTAGCCAGAAGAGATAAGGAATTATTTTTAAACAAGCAATGCGCAGAAGTGGAAGAAGACAATAGAATAGGAAGGACAAGAGACCTCTTCCAGAAAATTAGAAACATCAGAGGTAAATTCCAGGCAAAAATGGGCATGATCAAAAACAAAGATGGCAAGGACCTAACCGAAGAAGAAGAGATCAAGAAAAGGTGGCAAGAATATTCAGAAGACCTGAATAGGGAGGATAACAATATCGGGGATAGCTTTGACGGTGTGGTCAGGGAGCTAGAGCCAGACATCCTGAAGAGTGGGGTTGAATGGACCTTAAGAAGCATTGCTAATAACAAGGCAGCAGGAGATGATGGCATCCCAGCTGAACTGTTCAAAATCTTGCAAGATGATGCTGTCAAGGTAATGCATGCTATATGCCAGCAAATTTGGAAAACACAAGAATGGCCATCAGATTGGAAAAAATCAACTTATATCCCCATACCAAAAAAGGGAAACACTAAAGAATGTTCGCGGTGGCGCTGCGGGTTAAACCGCTGAGCTGTCGATCGGAAGGTCGGCGGTTCGAAACCGCGCGGCGGGGTGA
Organism: Candoia aspera; assembly: GCF_035149785.1. NCBI lineage: Eukaryota > Metazoa > Chordata > Lepidosauria > Squamata > Candoiidae > Candoia > Candoia aspera. The sequence continues at coordinate 37,112,697 of NC_086154.1, forward strand.
GCTCCCGTTGCTCGTCCCAGCTCCTGCCAACCTAGCAGTTCGAAAACATGCAAATGTGAGTAGATCAATAGGTACCGCTTCGGCGGGAAGGTAACGGCGTTCCGTGAGTCATGCTGGCCACATGACCCGGAAGTGTCTATGACAACGCCGGCTCCAAGGCTTTGAAACGGAGATGAGCACCGCCCCCTAGAGTCGGACTCGACTGGACTTTACGTCAAGGGAAACCTTTACCTTTACCTTAAAGAATGTTCAAACTATGTAGAAAATGTAGAAGCAGTGAAAGACTTTGTATTTCTAGGTGCGAAGATTACTGCAGATGCTGACTGCAGTCAGGAAATCAGAAGACGCTTAATCCTTGGGAGAAGAGCAATGACAAATCTCGATAAAATAGTTAAGAGCAGAGACATCACACTGACAACAAAAGTCCGCATAGTTAAAGCAATGGTGTTCCCCGTAGTAACATATGGCTGCGAGAGCTGGACCATAAGGAAGGCTGAGAGAAGGAAGATCGATGCTTTTGAACTGTGGTGTTGGAGGAAAATTCTGAGAGTGCCTTGGACTGCCAGAAGATCAAACCAGTCCATCCTCCAGGAAATAAAGCCAGACTGCTCACTTGAGGGAATGCTATTAAAGGCAAAACTGAAATACTTTGGCCACATAATGAGAAGACAGGACAGCCTGGAGAAGATGCTGATGCTAGGGAGAGTGGAAGGCAAAAGGAAGAGGGGCCAACCAAGGGCAAGGTGGATGGATGATATTCTAGAGGTGACGGACTCGTCCCTGGGGGAGCTGGGGGTGTTGACGACTGACAGGAAGCTCTGGCGTGGGCTGGTCCATGAAGTCACGAAGAGTCGGAAGCGACTAAACGAATAAACAACAAAGTACCATCTGTATCTGTATCTGTATCTATGCATTTACATACCTTTCCCTTTCTTTAGTAGCATCTCATTTCACTCTGTTATCTATTAAGTTGTATCAGGTCAACTGTAATGGTAAATCAGTTCAACACTGGAAAGCTGTCATGCGCTGCCTACCTCCGAGTAATACACAGACGCTGATTCCGTGAAACAGGCTCTGGTTTATTCGCAGTGTAGATACAGTATAGGAAAAAAGCTGAGAGTGACAGGAGCGCGCCGGTGCGGGGTTTAAATACCCCGCGCCGGTCAGCGCCCCCTCACTCGCGGTTACGTCATCCCCCTTTGTCCAACACGCTGTCCTGCCGGTAGGTGAGGGGTTGCGAGGCCCCGCTGGCGTTCCGGGATCGCCCATCATCGGTTTCCCTATTCCTCCGGTGATTGCTGTCAGCTGGGCGATCTCCGTTGCGTTAGCGCTAACAGCTTGGGTGTGCCTCGCGATCCGTTTAGCCATTGTCTCTTGTCCTTCAGTCTTTGTAAGTTGATGGCTACTTATCTTGAGTCCCTTCCCCTGTTTCCTTGTTATTGTCATGTGTGCCATTGCGCTGATGTCTTCAGCTCAACGGCACTCATGACAAAAGCATTTGAATAAATGCCAATCCCTCAAGAGGCAGTTCAATGCAGGATAATGCACCTCATATCTAAGAACATTAAAGAATAAACCACTAGTCAAAATATTATATATATTTATATTTTATATATTTTATATATTTTTATATATTTTTATTTTTAGATGAAAAATAGAATAGAAGCACTGCATACAAACTAATAACACCTTCCCACCTCAGCAAATTACATTACTGCCAGTTACAGTCTACTACAATCAAGATATATCTGTACCTGTACCTGTATCCGTATCTGTATCATCTGTATCTGTATCTGTAACTATCTGTATCTGTATCTGTATCTACACACATGCACATACATACATATAAAATATATAAAAATTCCCTTTTCACCCCTATGGGTGATATGTGTCTTCCTCAACCTCAGGTCCTGGGACTCTGAGGGTTCTGTGCAGTCTCTTAGCTGTTCCTAGCACTGCACTCTTCTGGACAGAGAGCTCTGATACTGTTCCTGGGAACTGTTGGAGCCACAATCCCAGCTTGGGGGTCACAGCCCCAAGTGCCCCTACCACGCACTGTGGCCTTCACTTTCCACATCCTCTCTAGTTCTTCCTTCAGGTCCTGGTACTTCTCCAGCTTCTCATACTCCTTCTTCCTGATGTTGCAGTCACCACTGCTATCTTCTGGTCTACTATATTTCTCTTGTCTCATCTGGAACAAACCATACATGGATGTGTGTGTGTGTGTGTGTGTGTGTGTGTGTGTGCATTGTGTGTGTACACACCCACACCCACATACCATTCAATCATATCTGATTCTCAGAGACTGCCTGGTCAAGTCCACTACACCAAACTGGCTCTCTCTGTATTTAAATTATATAAATTTATATTTATCTATTTATATTTTATATAGAGTCAGTTTGGTGCAGTGTTTAAGACCCCAGGCTAGAAAGCAGGAGACTGTGAGTTCTAGTCCTGCCTTATTGGGCTAGGAAAGCAAACCTTTCTATTATGTTCCGGTGACATAAACCAGCCTTTAAGTGCAGGATGTTATGCAGATTTTATCATATATCTTTAGAGTTCTTAAAAATTCCCTTGCTCAGGTTGTGGCTTATTTTCTGGGTAGTAGTCAGTTGTATAGACAATTAGATATGTTTATAATGTTGATGGTAAAAGCTATTGCCAAAAGTGTACCTTACTAATTCTTGGGCAAATATTGCCTAGTTTTTAATATTATATTTTCAGTAACTTCATTCATTTTTTTAGAAAGGAAAATATGGAGATAGAACCTGTTAAAGGACAGCCTAAAAAAAATGTACCCACTGATAATATTTTCCATACACAACTGTAACAACCCAAGACTAGAAATATAGAAAGGTTAATAGATCAACTTAATAACAGGCAGAACATTTCAAAGTCAAGAAGTTATGAAGACAGGATTATAGTGTTTCGAGTAGATTTACTTTGTTTTTTTTTCCTGCTGTTCTTGTTATGCTCTGTACAGTAATAGATATGTAAACATCGCTCAGTCAACTATCCCATTTCATAACACCTTTAAACATAATGGCCTTATAAAAACAAAATAATTGGGTACACTTTTTTAGCTACTGGCAATGAACTAACAAGAATGAATTTACAAAGAGAAGCTGCCTTCTTTTAGCCTGTTTCATCATTTTAAAATGAATCCTTTTCCCTGTACTTAGCAATGCAAAGTGAAACATATTCCTCTGAAATATGAGTCTTGTATTGATTATCCAACCAAATAAAATTATTACTGGCAGGGAGGAAATAATGACTTAGAGATAATATTGGCTGTGAGTCAAATGAGTTATGCAAATGTCTTATCCCCAGTAACAATCTGATTTTGTTGAGATTCTTTTGAGTCTTCAGTGGTGGATGACACAATAAAAGACATTTATTTGCTTGAAAAGGGAGCAAAAACATTCAGGTTTTGCTTCTGAAGGCTTTCATACAATATAGGCATAAACGTTCATCTCTGAGGCCATGTCAGGGGGGGAAAGGAAACCCCAGATGCTTCACAATTAATTTCCTTCATTTGAGCTTTACTTATTTTTGCCCTCAAATTTCTGAATATGTTTAAAAGGCTAAAAAGATAAAAGAAAGTTAAAACCCATTTAGGCTGTCTTTAGTGTTTTGGAGAAAAGGCATAAAGGAAAAATAATTGATTAAACGATCAATTAAGGAAAAGGCTCGGTTCATCTGGTGTAACAAGCCTTTTTCAAATCTTCTTTAATCTAATAAAAAAAGATGTGGCCTCCCAGCTCTAGTGGATTTTTCTGAACTTCAGTTCAAGCCACATTAAACATTCTGGATACACATATAGCTCATGGCATGAAGCCTTTTAGAAGGTGGTCGCCTCATCCAAACAAGGTAAAAAACGGATGGGAAAGTCTGTTTGGAGAGAGGAATTTGAGAAGGAGGAAGGAAAAGGAAAGAGTTTGAAACAGAGAGATTATTCCTCAGCCATATCATTTACAAGTATACTGTTAGTGAATATTAATTTCACAGATATGAATAATTTAATATAGAACCTCTGCTTTTCATTCCATATGTTAGTGGTAGTTAACAAGGGCTTTTGTAATATTAGGACCCAGCTGGCCTTCTTGTATGTTGAAAAGGTGCAGAGGAGTGCAGCAAGCTGGCATAGGTGATTCACACAACCGCTCCTCTGTTGTTACTTCCATGCCACCTGCTGTCTCCCTGTTGGCCATGGCAAGCTCCTTCAAGTGCTAGCTAGCCAAAGACAACAAAAGTGCAGGACTTCTGCACAGGTTGATGACAGGAGGAGAGATATCATGTGGCCACCTAACTCCATCATATCTTTTGCTATTGCATTAACCAACTTACAGCCTGCAGTGAATCTGAAGTAAAGCTTGTACCTGAACGGACCTGGGGAAGAGAGAAGAGATATGCAATGCAGAAAGCCATATATTCATTTAGGGAGGCGGAGATACACAGCATGAGCTTCTTTAATTGTTCCAGAGATCCTATGGCCTGTCAGCATGCCCTCAAAATCTTCCCCTCTCCCCTTCCTCAGATAGGTTAAACATTTGGACAGCACTTTAAGATGTATTGGAATGTATTTCCTAGTTTGGTCATGAGCTGAACACATCAACTGCTTGGAAAGAAATTATGGTTTAAAATACCAATGGACTTTGGCTATGGAATCAGCTGGCTGGCTGGCAGAATGATTCTGTGAAGTGCCCTGAGATTCCTAGGGTTAGGAAAGAGAGGAGGAGGAGGAGGAGGAGGAGGAGGAGGAGGAGGAGGAGGAGGAGGAGGAGAAATGGAAGCAGTAAAGAAAGCCAGAAACCTGAACTCTTTTTATTGGAAGAAACCACAAACCAAATCCTAAGACTTACCTTCCCCCTTTACTAAATGGGTTAGAAGTGACTTCATTTGTGTTGCTAATGGCAACCAAAATTATGCTGGCTTTCCTCACTACCTCCATTTCTCACAGCAATTTGGCTTTCCTTTTCTGGACAGTTAAGAATGCAAGCCTCATGTTTAGCTATTTCCTCCAAAACAGAAGTCCAAACTTAGCTCAGCCTGGAGGATAATATCTGATATCATTCATATTCAACATAAATGGAATCTATGGGTGTCACATTAAGTACTGTATCCCATTTCATATGCATGTGAAAAATGCAGATGCCAAAACATTATTTTTATTCATTAAAGACAGACTTTTCTACTGAATAGATGTCATGAGTAAGGATGGCGAGCAGGGGGCTCCCATCCAGGCTGTAAAGCTCATGCGTAGCACCGAGGAATTAGGTAGCCATTCCAAGAGACACCGATCGGGCCCGCCTTAACCTTTGGGGTTTATAGGTCTGGGTTTTTCCCACGCTTCTTCAGTTTGTTAGGATTTCCCTGTTATGTAGCAACAATAAAACACTAGAGACCTGTTCCTTGTCTCAGCGTGGTTCCTGGCTGTTAGGACAATAGCAGAGGGTGCTGTGCTCGCTCTAACATAGGGTCCAAAGCACTTCATCTAAATCAATGTTGAAGCATACATGCTATCCATCCATCCTTCCATCCATCCATCCATCCTCTACCTACCTACCTCTCCACATTCTTAACCATCCACCAGAGTCTGTCATATGTCTTGCATTATGATAGCTACAGCCAAGTTCTGCTTGCTAGAAGCATAATCTTGCATACGTTCACTCAGAAGTAAATATAATTTTATTCAGTAGGGCTTACTTCCAGTTAAATAAGTACAGCATTGAACTACAATGTTACAATGTGGTTTCAGGAAGCCTGACAAAACCTAGTGACCGACATGGTTTTCCCTTAAAATTCTACTCTACCTTTTCACCAAGAACAGGTCGCAAAAATATAAATGCTATAATAATCTTTAAAGAAACCTGAGGCCATTGATGTAGTCCACAAAGATCATATTTAGATGAGTGTTCATGTTTTTCAAGGAGTCTAATAAGATTCTTCTATTTCAAATCTTACAGTAAGGTTCTCACATTTTTCAAATATTGTGATCAGTTTACAAGATGCAGCAACATATATTAAATATGAATTTTAGAAATAAAGAGAATTATATATTTAATAATCATTAAATGGAAATCCCAATGTGTCCTTTTAATGGTAATTCAGGTGGCTATGGAGTGAAACAACTAACAACAATGCACAACTAACAACAATGGAAGGGAATGGAAGGCTATTTGGCACATTGTCTTTAGCGATACCCTGCATAATGACAAGGAAATAATTTGTGGTGCCACATCAAATGGAACTTTCTACCAGACTGATCTTCTTTTCTTTCACTGACACTGGCTAGAGGAACAGTAGCTGGAGTAGCCTTCTCAGAAGGAACTTCACCCATGAAAGAAGAAAAGCAGAGGCCAGATCGGCAGCTTCAGTTCTGGGGAGCCAGGCCCAGTACCGGGGTTGTAGCAGAGCCAAACCCCATAACTCCTGACACTGTATCCATAGATTCTGACTCGCTACAGTGAGACTCAAGGAGTACAGCGACAGACACAGGCTAATTTCTGTAGCAGCACTCCTTCTAAATAGTAGTCTATTTAGGAAGTATCATCTTGGACCTGACAATTTTTACTCTATCCATGGACTTTGACCACTTGTTTAGGACTTTATAATTCTTGAACTGTAAGCCTAGCAATTCCTCAAAGAGTACCTCTTGTAATACTGACCTTGGATATTTGACTACTCTGTTAACCTTCGTTACATCATGTGCCCTGCCTCCCCCAATCTAAACTATACCTCCAATTTGGTTCATGTGTGTGCAAATTTGACACTATGGTCAAGCCAAAAAAAAAAAAAAAACCCACAGAGAATGATTCCCTTGTTTAATCAGAAATAATACCCTTATGCACTAAATAGAGTCTGGCAAACATGTCTAGTTGCGACAAGGACCCAGCTTGAAGAAAAGTGAGGTGCCTTCATGGTGCTTTGTACAGCAATGGTGCCTGTGTACAGCAATTCTAGTAGCAATGAAGAATAAAAATGATGTTGGAAAGAACCCAAGGATGACCTTTTCAAACTAAGATTGTGCAGACATTTCTCCTCAGCTCTTCCTATTTGCACTATGGATTGCTGGGTATTGCTAAAACAATACCAGATGTAGCAAGAGGTTATCTGCATCCAGTCATGTTGTCCGAGCCTTGGGCTATTCCTTTTGGGAATCAGTGATGGATATGAGCTAGCTATACCCTGCTGTTGCTTTGCTGCTCCCTTTTCATCTCTCCTCATAGCTGATGCCACACAGGAGAAATGCAGATCTTTCCAGCTGAACTTCTGGGATGAGAAATAATCTGTGTGCAAACTGCAAAGAAAAGATGGTACATTCCTTGCCTCTTTCTTTCTCTAACCCAGAAACATTCTGTGTGAACCCAGAAACATTCTGTGTCTATGTGTGTGTGTGTGCGCGTGAGTGCGCGTGCAAATACTACTTGTAACATTCTCTCTCTCTCACACTCTTTTTTGTTTCTCTCTCTCCTATGACAGGAAACCAACCTCCAAAATCTGGCTTTTTTAATTGCAGCAAGAATCTCTTCTCCTGTAGCTGAACTCCGTACACAGTAAATTACTTCTTTAAACTTCCCCTGTCTCCCCAACTAATCTCTGAACTCCATGCCTGCATCTTTCTCTGAATTCAATGTATTACTCCAAACTCTGTGCTGTTCCCCCACGGAATAAAATGAGTTACTCTCGGAACCTTCTGGTTTTCTCCCCTTGAAACAAATATGCTGCTACCCTCTGAACACTTTGTCTTTCTCTCACTGAAATGAGCCATGTGTTTAATTCTCATAGAATATTACTGCTTCTTATGTGATTGCTTTGTAGGTTAGCTTTCGATATTATTTGGGCTACAATCCCCACACATTGTCCAAATATTAGTTAATAAATTGTGTGATGGGTTATTAATTAGAGTTTCATTTTTGGACTTTGGGAACACATAAGCCTGTTTAGTAATCTATAATGTAGAGATTCCAAGAGAGTTGTCATGGTGGCAGGCCCCCATTTGTAACACCTCTGAGACAAAGCTATAAATACATTGCCCCATTGTCGTGTTCTGAAGGGATAGAAGAGGGCTCCACCATTCCCTGCCTTAAAGGTGATTCATGACTACTGATGCTTTCTCTTCCATACTTATCATAAACACCATTTAATTAATGTAATTTACATCTGAGTACTGTGTAGAATAGTACTGCATAGGATTGTGCTGTGATCTTCTCTTGCATGACATGAAGAATTAGTTTAAAATAAGAAAGTTTAGGTTAGGTCCCTAAGGTATGAAACATCTCATAGTTTGGACTGGATAAGTCAGTCATCTAAGCCCTTCTGTAGCAAAACAGTGGCTTGATATATGCCACCACTTAAAAGTTTTGGACACTATTGGTGTTCCTTTCATGCATGTCTCTAATATAAACTCTCTGAGATCTTGTTCTGAGCATCTGGAAGGGAGAAAAAATAATTAATTTTGTCATTCTTTTACATCCCATATGCCAGACTGCTAGTTTTCATAAACTGTCATTTGAAAATCTAGTTTTTGAAGAAGCATACAAAGGTCTTTCATTTGACATATCATGATGGTATAATTGTACTTAATTTTTTTTTACATAGTAAGATAATTACTAAAAGTTATATATTTCCAAAACTATCACCAAGTCCAGATGTGTTCTTTGACTCCTTATTTAGCTAACATACTGTACATCTTCAACATTCCCATGATATTTGTTATAGAATGAACATTAATTTAAACTATCAAGAATGTTGTGCTTGATTATAATATATTCAATATTCAATATTATTATTATTGTAAACCACCCAGAGTCACTCTTTGAGTGAGATGGGTGGTGACTAAATTTGAAATATAAATAAATAAATAAATTTATGAACTAGGTTCCAGCTGAGAAAGTGCACAATGTGTCCTATGTTTCAAGTGTGTGTGAGTGAGAGAGAGAGAGAGAAAGAGAGAGATTACAGAAGAACAAAACTGCAAGCAGTGAGATTAGAGGAAAATGAAACACAAAAGTATATCCTGTGAAAATTACATTAAAGCTTAATAATAGTATCCAATTATCCTTTCTGACAAAGAAAGGGATTCTGTCAGTCAAAAAGGAAGGGGGTGATTCCTCTCTCCACTACAAGTTCTTTGCACATTCTAAGAAACTGTCCCAAGAGTTGAGTGACTCTGCGGGAATATCGTTGTTGCAGGAAGATGGGTTTATTGGAAAGTTCCATTGAGTGAATGGAAATTTGTTAGCTTTGCTCATGGTGATTTCCTGGAATACATAGAGAATCTACTCAGGGCACAAGGCAGAGGAGGAGACATTCCCCAATGGTCTTTGGAGATGTTTGCAAGCTAAGAAGAAATGGCACCGCTTCAAAAAGGAGAGGATGAGCAGTCACTGTCCTGGAAAAAGTCATGAGAAACTCTACAGAGAAGCTGAGAGAATTTGGTAAAAGTCAACCTCTTGGAAAGAGAAATGCTGAAAAAGCAAGGAAGTGATTAAAGGAAGACAGAAAAGGAAGAAGAACTGTGCTAACATAAGGAGGAGAATTCCCTGAATGTGGGCAGAGAAAAAAAAACGAATAGGCATCTAGAAGGAAGTATAACTAAAAATTAATTATAGAAATAAAAGTAGATTTATTGCTAAGTTTGTATGTAAATCCATAATGTGAACACTTAAAAGATTAAAGAGATAACTCCTAACAATGTAGCAAATCAGAATTGACAACCTGACCTATCTAAGCATCCAATTTATTTTGTATTTAAGTATATACATTTTTGGTAATAAAAGTTATCTATCCAGGCTGGTTGCCACATTCCTTAGAAAAGACCTATAGTACCCTACAGGAGCAAACATGGAATTCAACTGGAATCTGTTGGCTTTCCTATTCAGCCTGATGTGAAGATGAATAATTTGGTATCATCAGCATACTGTGTATCATCTCCACATTCTGTGTATCACTCCCAGTCTCGTTTCCAGAACTTTCTATTGCACTGCTCTTGGAGCTCTTGTTACTCTCCCTCACAGAATTCAGTTTCAAACACTCCAGATCGTTTGCAAAGTACTTTCCAAGCATTGATGCCTTTGAACTTTGATGTTGGAGAAGACTCCTGAGAATACTGTGGACATCCAAGAAAACAAACCAATGGATTATTGAACAAATCAACCCAGAATTCTCACTCAAGGCACAAATGACCAGGCTCAAATTATTCTACTTTGTGCATATTATGGGAAGACCAGGAGAAGGCTCTAATGTTGGGAAAGGTGGAAGGAAAGAAAAGAAGAGGACAACCAACAGCAAGGTCAATGGACTCTGTTACAGTGGCAATGAGCACAGTGTTGGAAGACCTATAAGACCAGGTTAGGGACAGGTCTTGGAGAAAATTTATATATGTGATCACTAAGAGTCAACAGTGACTTGATGGCACATAATCAATCAATTTATCCTCATCCTTGATTGCGCATGACTACAAATGTGTGTATACACACACATTTATTTAGGGAGAGGTTAATTTTTAGAGGGTGCAAACTTTCTTTTTTTTAAAAAAAAACATTTAAAGCCTTTTAAAGTCAGGATTTGTCTTAAGGTTCATGGGGATGGGGTGCAAAGGAAGATTCTGATCAGGGAGAAGAGATTCTATTCACACTGGAAGCAACATACATGCAGTGTTTTAAAACCTTTAAAAAAGAGAAAGCTATTCTATGATTTGCCATGGCAACTGCCATAAAACCAATTGTTCCTGTTCTTTCTTCCCTTAAATTTGCCCCCTGAGAATTGGAGGTGGGCTGAATATGTAAGGTCATTTTGTTTCAGCCCTAGAAGGTATGATCCAAACTAAAATCGTATCTTATGGAGAGAGGAGATGACCATGTTCTGTTTTACCTGGTTTAGAGTTTAAACTAAAAACCGATTTCCCTACTTCCATTTCATTGTATGATTCCTAAAAATAATGCGTTAAAGTTTGCACACATTTCTCCTAATAAATGCATTTTGGCACACACTTCCTCCTAATTTACATAACGTCTTACACATTTTCTGCCATCTACACTTATTTGCAAGACTTGAGTTAATGTTTTGATTCAACCAAGTTTGGATGAAGTTAAAATATTGTAGCAATTTCAAGGGCCTGCTTGAAAGTAGCAAGGCTCTGAAGTGTTTTGTAGCCCTTTAAACTGTTGAACACAATTTACTTTATAGTGGTATAAGTTCTATATAGGAGGATTGAGGGGGGATGATGTGATGTGATGATGACGTGATGAACTAAGTGATGTGACAGCTGCTTGACGTGGACATGAACAGTGAGGCAATCAGTTTTATCACCTCATTAAACTCTCTGCCTAGTAGAGCTCTTTTGGGTGACAAGACTAGCACTGCTTTGTGTTTGATTCACTTTTCTAACAAGGCCAGCTGCGAGGCTTAAGTTTGCTGTTTTCTGTGCTAATGGAGGGATCCACAGCTCTGCTGGCTCTGCCAATGCAGCTAAGACAGGGTTTTTCAACTTCGGCAACTTTAAGATATGTGGACTTCAACTCCCAGAATTCCCCAGCCAGCATACTTCAATTCTGGGAGTTGTAGTCCACACACCTCAAAGTTGCCAAGGTTGAAAAACTCTGAGCTAAGAGATCAGGTCAGTTCTTGGAACTCTGAATATAGGCTCAAGATAGATCAATCCAGTATACATTCTTGGGTCAAAACCTACTTTTACATTCTGTATGATTGAGGCAGACTTAAGTCTTTTAACATTTAATAAATCAGCGTTAGGCTAAGACATACAGGTGCTGGCCTAAACATGAATTCTCCTATGGCCTGCAAACTCTGGCACAGCTGGTCATACTGTCCCAACCTGGTTCTGCTACTTTGCTAATTAACTAACAGCAGTAATTCTTCAGTGCCATGTGAAGCCTGGCCCCCTAGAAAAGCAAGTGGAAAAGTAAGAGCTTACCTTAATATAGTTTTTAAATGTGTTTAATTTTAAGTTGTGATAGGACACTTTCTGGATTGGTTCAGCTCACTAGACTGCTTGCTCAAATATCTGGAGACAGCTGTACTTGCCAGATCTGCCTTAAATGAGTTATATGGGTCATATTTTTATTGTGGAGAAATATTTAAAGATATCCAGCTGAAACCAGGCAGTGCCAATGCCCTCTAAGAAAGTACAATTCCTACTAATCTTATCCTATTTTGCCAAAAAGATGAAGTAGTAGCAGGCATTCTGGTGCTTCCCCATTACAGCCAATGGGCAAGTTTGCTTTAAATCGAATCTCAAAGGGTCTCCAATCAAATCTGTTTGCCCATGGATCACAATTCAGATTAAATCTTGCCCTCTTCAAATCTCAGATGGCTAGTTTGTATCAAATCACAATTGATTTGAACACCCCCAGTTTTTATGCACTACTTGGCAAACAATATCTTTGCAAGCAGTTTCCTTTAATACATTATTTTTTTGTCTGCATTTGGCCCTAGTTCTACTAATCTGGTGAATTGCACCGCAAAACTCAGAACAAATGAGCTTCTTCATATAACATGCATGTTCAGAAAGTATGAACTAGATATGTTCTTGTTAAAAAAAGATGTTCTACTCATTCCTTTTGTTCTGTAAAAGGTTTGTGATATGGAAGAGAGGTGAAAGTCCACTACAATCAGGAGAATCTATTTTAATAATTCCAAACCACTTATCAAAATACAATGCTAGAAGAAGGGTAGCTTCTACTTTATAATGATATAAATGGTACTTTACCATCATTTCCCTTTTTTTCCCATGAAGTAGCTGTAATGTTTCTTCCTGCAGCATATTTATTTCTTAAAATACCTTCATACCTGGGCTCAGCTCAGTTTTTCAGTTGATCTGAAGCCCAGGGGTTGCCAATAGAATTGTTTGGGCTTATACCACTGAGGGGCTTGTATCAGTCAAGTGACCCCTTCATCTGTGCATCTACTCAAGAGTGACATTAATAGGAATCCCTAGTGATGCTAAGACATTGGTAATATTTATATATAAATATATAAAGTGAACCAAAGATAAAGCCAGCTTTGGAAATCTTTTAAGGCTAAAACTCGAGAAAAAAATGAAATATAAGAATGGAAATGCAGAAAGTAGTTTGGTACAAAACAAGCATTTGGCAGTTTTATTGGTTCAAATAATACACTGAGAGAAAAATAAACTTAAAAGTACTTAGTTGTTTATTTGTGCAAGCTTCTCTGTTGTTGAATGTGAAACCTCTGACTTGAGGCCAAACAAGGAACTGTTCTTTGCCGCCAGAGCAAAGGAGAGATTGTCTACAGAAATTTATTTCTCCTTCCTTCCTTCCTTCCTTCCTTCCTTCCTTTCTTTCTCACCCACCCCCTCACAGAATGAAGATATTGGAGAGGAAGGAATTTCAAGAGAGTAAGCTGTTCACATAGCATGCCTGCGGCTACCAGCCCTGGGCTGCTGGTGTGATTGCATGGCTTTCAATGTGTACAAGACTCGAGCATTCCAAAGGGTGGGGAAGCAGACAAAAGCTGAAGGTGTGAAACTGAGGAGTCTTGTCTCTTTCCAGCTGGAAAGTACAGTCGTGGTCATGTGATTTCCCACTTAGTGACCACTTTGCTGAGTGGCGGAGTTGCCAGTCCCAGTTGCACATTGTTAAGTGAGGATTGTACATCTCTCCTAATTTTATCCCTACAACAACCTTGTAAGGTGGGTTGGACTGAGAGTGACCAGATCAAAGTCAGCCACAGAGCTCTCATGTCAAGTAGGGCCTGAACGTAGTTATCCCCTTCAACAACACAAACACTACACTGGCTTTCCTCCATCTCCATGTCTGAGTAGCACACAGGGATATACAAATGCAAATGAGATCCTTCCAGTTACTCTGCATATACTGTTCGTGCTATGAGTGACAGAACCTTCTGCAATATCACTGAGATTTGGACATTTTTAATTACATTTTTTTTTCTGTTACTATGTAAGATACAGAATCCCATTCTGAACTGCAACTTCCTTCTCTAACTCAACAAGAAAATGACCAACCAACCAACCAAGCAGTCCTTGACAGTTAGAGACTTCTTGACATTTTGTTAAGACTTCTTGACAAGCCTCTTCTAAACCTCTAGAAGAGATGCTTCAAAGTGGCATCATCCAGTATATGCAATAATGGGGTCTGAGCTGTCTATAAATTACCAGGAAAAAGATCTTGAGATCAAAATGCTCAATAAAGATGTCAACTCCATCTTCCCAGTTCCCACTTCCCAACTAGCAGTTGGAAGAAAGCAAATTCCATGCCTGGAATAATCAAGAAAGGACTTGAAAATAAAAAAAAATGTCAACAGTGTAATACCCTTATACAAATCTATGTTATGTCCATATCTGGAATACTCTGTACAGCTCAGGTTGCCATTTCTGAAAAAGATACAAAAGAGCTGGAAAGAGTGCAGGAACAGAGCCCTTAAGCTTTCCCTGTAAGATAAGACTTGAATGTTTGTGACTCTTTAGAACAGATATGATTAAAGTGTATAAAATCATGCTTGGCCTGGAAAAAGTCCTCAAGAAGTCTTTCCCCCTTTTCCAAAAGGTGAGGACCAAGAGTCACCCCATGAAGCTGTTTGGAAGAAGATTTAGAACTGATATCACAAGATGGACGTTCATTTGCTGGCTTTGATATGTTTATGGAAGACATGTCTCTCGAGAGGCATTAATGTGGAAGATTCAATATTACCTGGCAGCACCTGCCCTATGGAAGAGCACCCCCCACCCCCAGAGATGGTTAGCCTTTCCTAAGGTACTGAAGACCTGGCTTGTTCCCCAGGCCTTTGGGTCAGGAGGTTAGGAGAGTTCTGCTGCTGTTGGTGTAGGAGAGTTTGGGTCTCTGCGTGTGAGAGTGAAAGTAGGGTTATTGTTTTATAGGAAATTGATGCCACCATCTTGGTGGACTTAAGTCTGAGCTTATTTTGCCCCACCCAGAAACTCACAGCCTTCAGACATTGGTTCAGGATTTCTACTCATAGCACTTACCCATCTGTGCATCACTGAGAGTCAAAATTTGCTAATGCCATTCATGAATCTCTCTGGTACATAAACAAAGAATCTTACAACTTAAAAACATGTTGTTTTGTGCACAACAGGCATCAAGGTACAGACTTCAAATCTGTCAGTGGAAGAAATGAAAGCAGAGAGAATTTTTCTCCCTTCTTTTCAAGAAAGAGATGTTGAAGCAGATTTATAATGGAAAGCAAAGTCCACATGCAGGAGTGCTGTAAGACACACTTATAAAAGTTTTAGAGAAAGAGCCTGCATTTAAGCAGATTTTGCACTTTCTAGTTTAGTATGCTAAGTTCTATGTAAACAGGGAGAACGTGTTGGTAAGAGCTTCATCCATCAGATCTGTGATGAATACTGGAATGCAAAATAGTCACTAAGGAAACCTGGATTTCAAATGTTCGCTAACACAGCCCTGAAGAGAATAATGATGTTAAAGCTTTTGTCCTCTGCTTTGGAGCCTAGAGTGAATGACATTATCTTGTTATTGCTACTCTACCATTATTTCTCACTGCTTTATTGTAAAGAAGGCAAGCACTTTGCAGGAAAAAGGTACAGTTTTATGTGAAAATACCTATTTAATAAGAAATACTGTAGAAAGAAAGGGACCAGCAAAGCAGAAGCCCAGCACAAATGCACTCACACAGAGTGTTGGGTGAGAATTTCAATATGTGTGCCTCAGCCTGGAAGGGGTTGTGGGAGGTGGGAGCAGGATGGGGGACCTGAGAGGACAGGCATGACCATCATGACAGTGACAGGCAAAGGAAAGTATGGTGGGAACCTAGGGGCAGGATGTACCCAGGGACACTGGGCCCACTGCTCAAAAGCAGTCCCACTGTCTGGCCCTTGGCTTTCCCTCTCAGTGCCTGACTATTGGATCCTTGGTGGTCCTGGGCTTTGGCTGGGGCTCTTGAATGCCAGGTAGGTATATAACATAGCTGATCTTATCATGAATTAGGATGCCCACCTGGTGGGGTGTGGAGGGGAGTGTAACCTTCTCAGAATTGTGGCCACCTGGATTTCAGGTTGTGCACCAGCCGAAACCCTGGAGAGGGGAGCAGGGGTGGCTGTCTTCATTTGTGAGTCCTTAAAGGGACTCAGAGCTCTGCTCTTCAGATAACTGGATGTGAGGTATGGAACAATCCCAACTGTTCCATACAGCCCAATTTCTGATTGAAATTGGGCTGTATGGAACAGTTGGGATTGTTTCTGGTTTCTGTTCTCACTGATGATCAGCAACATCCTTCCCTGATCTGTTGGATTATGTTGCTGGACTGGCAATAGAAACTATTAATGCTCAGGGATTTCAGTCTTTTGCTAGGAGGCATCGAGTTGGGGTGAGTTAGGAGTTCAGGGACTCCATGGAAACCATGGATCCACAGTTACTGATAACCCAACATACACCAACAGCCACACACAAATCTTGTTTTTATCTCAGGGAGGTTGTGATCTGGTAGTGGAGATTGTTAACTCCATTCCACACCTTTCATCTCACTGGTGTCACCCCTCCCTGCAAGGATATAGTGCCTATACGATTGGCCTACCACAGGTGACTGATATACCCTGTGGTATTCCAGAGACTGCTTGGGGTTTTCTCTGAGGATTTCATGGGCAGCTGAGGCATTAGTCAGTGCTGGAAATGGGCGGGTGGTTGGGGCCTTGCACTGCATCACCCCTATGTGACCTCTCCCTGTGTGTTGGTCCTGTGCCTTGTGGTTTACCAAGTAACTCTGGGACATGAAGTGCCAGAAGAGGCGTTTGGAGCATTGTTGGAAGATTTGGAAGAAGTCTCATCAGTCACAGGTAAGAGCCCATATTAGGGATAATTTTGTGGCAATAAGAGTGGCAAAATGTTGATATTCGTCTGCAGATCCACTCTGACTTTGACTTCAACTGGGCAGGTCCAGCCAAGGTGGACCTAGTCTTGTGGTGTGATCTGGGCTGATTTTGAACTGGTGACTCCTAAGGAAAAGGAAAAGGTTCTCTGTGCTGTCAGTTCAGCCACCTGTTTATTGGACCCAGTCCCACCTGGGTCATGAAAGCACCCAGGGAGGTGATTGTGGTTGGGTCCAGGCTGTAGTGTTGAGGGAGTGGATGGTACCTCCTGTCTTGAAGAAGGCCATCCTTGGACCAACAATTTTAGATAATGATTGTCCTGTTCCAAATTTCCCTTTTCAGGGAAGGTTGTTGGTCTGCAGTTGATGAGAACCCTGGAGGAAACAGATTATCTAGACACATTTCAGTCAGTATTCAGGCCGGGATTCAATATGGAGATGGCTTGGTTGCTCTCGTAGATGACCTGTCTGGGATGGTGGTGGTGCATCCATCCTTGTGCCATTTGACCCCTCTTGTTTACCACTCCCCCTCAGCAATCTCAGACAAAGGGAGATTTTTATTTGGGGCAAATGAAGTTAGCCCAAATGCAGGAGAGGATGCCAAAGTATATACAGCCACGCTGTTAGAGGCATAGAGGGAAGAGTTTAACTGATCCCAGACCATTTTGTTGACTACATTTCATCAGTGGGATTTAGATATAGAAAAAGATAACTCCATCCATTTTAATGGTCTAATAATATTTGATTTTGTACATTTTCTGAAGCTGGACAAGTTCAGAAACTGGATGGTTAGAAGTTCAACATGTGCATTAGAAT
Source organism: Candoia aspera (assembly GCF_035149785.1). Lineage (NCBI taxonomy): Eukaryota > Metazoa > Chordata > Lepidosauria > Squamata > Candoiidae > Candoia > Candoia aspera. The sequence continues at coordinate 37,130,358 of NC_086154.1, forward strand.
ACTGTTACCATCTTGACCTGATGATGTTTGCTTATTTAGTTAGGGTGCATATGCCAGCCTTTCATAAATGTCCAAGATCAGACTACAATAAAATTCAGTGAAAAACATACATTTGCTAAAGTGAATATTAAAGACTGCAAAGTGACAACTAAGAAGGCAGAAAACTATACCTTTTTCCACTTTGTACAGGGTCAAGAAACAACATCATAAGAGATCCAAAGGAGGATCTTCAAAGAGCAGTACAGCCATTGGGTAGTTTGTCAGCACACCTCTGCCTCTTTGCCATTCTGAGGAGCTCAGCCTATCTATAATTTAGATTTAAGTATTATTAAAAAGTACAAATTATGCTCCATCAGTTACTTTGTTACAACAATGATAGGGTGCTTTGTGGTCTTTCCAAACAGCATGACATTTATTATAATTAAGTATCTGAATAGCAGCAATTTATTAGTGAGTATAATGGAGGTATGTTTGGCTGTACATGAAAACAGCACCCTGAGGGCGGGGGGGAAACAACAATGGAAAATACGGTATTGAGGAAGTCAAAAAGTGTTTCCACAAAGTCAGTAGCAAGCAGTGCCATTTTAATTGTATGCTTAAAGTAAAGAAGCTAAACAGAATGCTTTCTGTTAAAATTACAAGAACTCCATGATGCATAAAAATCTGAATTTTACCTCAAAACCATTTATAGTTCTATATACTGTACAAGAGAGTATTGTTTTCACCAGGCCTTCTCTACAGGGCTTCCCCTGAGTTTAACACCTAAGTGTTTATAATATTCCTTTACCGATATGGTACTATCTGTGCATCTCTATGGCTGTTGTTTTCCTAATGCAAGTAAGAAAATGAGATTATTCTTATCTATTCAGAACTAGAAGGTGGGCATTTTTCTTGCTGGATACCCTAGGAGAAAGGGGGACCCCCCCCCCCTGCGCAAGAGCCTCCCCAGCTAGTTGAAGATCCAGTGATCAATTCCTCTTGCAGGATAAACAAAGTAATAACCTATGTCATCAGTGTCAATCAAGATAATTTTGACAGAAAAGGTAGGGCCAAAAACTGTGTATCTATGGCTGAAAAAGATTTAGCATTAAGTAACATTAATGTAGTACAGCCTTGTGTGGCACAGAGTGGTAGGCAGCAGTATTGCAACCGAAAACTCTCCCCATGACCCGATTTCGATCCCAGCGGAAGCTGGATTCTCTCTTGGGTAGCCGGCTCAGGCCGACTCAGCCTTCCATCCTTCCGAGGTCAGTAAAATGAGCACCCAGCTTGCTGGGGAAGGTGACGGCTGGGGAAGGCAATGGCAAACCACCCCACTCTATAGTCTGCCAAGAAAACGTTGTGAAAGTGGCATCCCTCCAAAGGGTCAGACATGACTCGGTGCTTCCACAGGGGACCTTTCACCTTTCACAACATTAATGAACTAAAACTGAGCTTTAGACTTCACTTAAAATGAAAGGAGTTTGAGAGACCCTGCATGGGAGATCTTTGTGGGAGCCAGTGCCTTGAACCCAGAATATATCTAGCTTTAAAAGAGGAGATACAGGCAGACAGCAGAAAATATTAGTTGATCTATTTCTGGGTATCTTCTAATTGGAAAATAATCAAAACAGCTTAAAATGTAAAAGTCAGTGGATTAAGGATGCCATTCCACACAGATCTGAAATATGCACCACTGATCCCAGGGCAACCTGTAAGCAGAAATTCTACAAGCGCTCAATGCATTAATGTTACTTAATGCTACAATCTTCTGAATGCTTTCCTAGGAGTATGCCCTACTGAACACAGTGGAAATTCATGCATAGAAATTTACCAACAAAATGTGTGTGCTGTTATTCAACACTGCCCCCCCCCCTCCAAAGGCTTGCCTGCTGGAGCAAATTTGACATATTCTGCTAAATCGCTTTCAGCCATAGATACAGTTTTGGGCCATACCTTTTCTGTCAAAATTATCTTGATCAACACTGATGACATAGCTAATTACTTTGTTTATCCTGAAAGGGGAATTGATCACTGGATCTAAAGCAAAGCAGAATTTAACTGATCAGCATGTACTACAGAAATTAACTGCAAGGCCTGCATCTGCAGAACAGACAGTTAATTAATGAGACATGCTTTTCAAAACAAAAGAACAAAACAGCTCTAAGCAGGACAAACATTCCAAGAAGCTCTCCTCTGGATAGCTGGGCTCACAGTTTCCACAGAGTTCAAAATCTGTGTGAAGCCTGGATGCATCGGTGGGACTTGAGCGCCCTTTGCCCTAGCAGCAGCTTGGAAAGGTCCCAGTTTGAAAAACCGGGCTACCTTTCATTAGCCTTATTATAGCAAAACCTGAAAATCGAGGTTAGCATATTATAAATAGTTTGCAAGGGACTCAGATGAGGAATTGTTTACACAATTTTACACTCTGACTTCCCTAAGCAGCGGAAAGCTCAGTTTTAGTTCAGTTATATTTACCTGAAGAAAAAATAGGAATATGGAAGATTTGATGCTATGTGAGCAGGCATTATGATGCTTAGACAGTGCCAAATTAAGACATTGTCTAGTGTGTGTTGAATAACCAGTTTTAAAGATGTACTACCTGCATCACTAACTGTCCAGAAAACCAGGCAGATTGAACTCTGGGAGTGAAATATTATCTCTAGGTAGCTGTAACATTTTGTGATAAAGTATGGAGCTGGCCTAGATGATAGGTAATATCTAGAAAAGTTGTGGTTGGAAAAAAGGCAAAATTCCACTCCTTACTGTATATATGAGTAAAGCCATATTAGGCATTTATAAAACTGTTCCATCATATCATTATTATCATTAGTATTTTTACCATGAATATTTTAATACCGTACATAGTTTGTATGTTTACTGTTAACTGCAGCGGGTCCTTGGAGATTACAGTGGTACATAAATCAAATAAAAAATAAACAAGATTCCATCCATTCATTTCTTTGATAATGTTTCTTCCCTCAATCAGTCAATTTGTAGGCCCACCTTTTCTGCAACATCCCATCAGGCAAAATCTGAAAAGGAATTTTATTCAAGTTATTCAGGTTGGAAACAAACAAACAAACAAACAGAACCAGACTGTGTGTGGCTGCATAAACATTCTAAAAAATGTAATCTAAAGCATATAATCTAAAAAAAATTAAATAACTTTAACCCCTGGACAATATAGGCATGGTCATTTGTTATTCATACATCTCTGAATCCATACATACAGTCCATACGTACAGTCTATGGAACTGTACTTTGCACATGACAGGATCTCTGTGTAGATGAAATACTTGAATTGGGTGCTTTATATTAATTGTCTGTGACTTATTTCTCCTAAATAAGTGACATTACATTTTTATATATATTACCTTCTTTATATATCTTTCAAAACAGCCATCACTAAATATATATTATAAATCAGCAATAACTCAGAGTTGGAAGGGCCACAGCTTAATTATCTGGAATTCATGTGTGATTCTTTTGTCTTTGTCTTTATTTCTGCTATAGAATTATATTTATTTATTTATTTTCCCCTTGTTTGTATAAACATATTTATCTCAGTGTTCACAAGATATACGCCAGGCAGCTACAAGTGAAATGGAATTCTAAGTTGTGGATAAAGTAATAATAATAATCCCGTGAAAATTCCAGTTTCATCAACTGAATATATAATTAGCAATCCTGCCTTCTAGCATTTCCTTACAATTTCAATTCTGATCTCATGGATGTTTGTTTGTTAATGTTAAAATAGCCACATTGCTTGTTTCAATATTATGTCAAGAGTTTCAACATAATCATCCTGGCTGAGGATTTCTAGGAAGCCAGTATCCATGACACCTGATTGAGGCAGGTTCTGACTCTGGAAGAATAAATTCTTGTTAGCACCTTGGAGAGCTCATTGTTGGAAACTGCAGGCTGGTTTAGCACTCAGCCAGGGTGTGTGCTTGAAAGGAATTATCCCATCTGGTGTATTACACTGAAACATTTGCAGATAGCTGCATTCTGATCAAATACATTTCAGTTTTCCATGGGTTGCTGAAAAAAACCCTCAAAATGTCCTGTGCATTTTGGCCATAGGAAACAAGGGAAACACTGAAGAAGCCTTTTGCTCCCTTCTTTTAACTCTAAGTTCGCAACAATAGATGAGGTGTTGTTTCATGCTGAATAATACCAGTGAGCCAGCTTTGGGGGAAAAGAAAATTAAAATACTTTGGAAAAGTCCCATATGGATGCATTTGTTGCATTGCCTTCCTACGCTGCCTTCACCAGAAGTCAAGTACCAGTGTATCCTTCTACCTTTGCCCTGGGGCTACGCTGATTGAAAGGAATGTAAAGAGAGATTACTAGGCGCTCTCTCCCCTACCTTTTAAAGACCCAGATATTTTAATCTTACACACATGCTCCAAGGAGGAGAAAATAAATTCTAGTCAGTCTATTTACACAAATTAGGTTTCTCTCAAAAATGTCTTAAAATAGAACTGCCCTTAATCTAAGTTGTCTATGCCTAAATTTAACTTTACAGACAGCAAGAAACCTGGACTGTCTCTTCTTTCAACCCCATATTTCAAGGGTTCAACTGCAAGAACTCCTCGCCGCCGCCGCCTCCTCCACAACTTGGCTGCCAGAAGAAAAACAAAGAAACAAACAACAAAAAAGAACATCCGTTTCCACCTAGTAGAATGAGAATATTACCAAAAGAAACAAGAGCTGCTGCTTGGGAGAGATGCCCAGAGAAATACGAAAAATCTTGCCTGCCTGTCTGCCACATGACTTGTAATCATGCGTTATGCACATACCCTTGCTTGGTAAAACAATTCATCTTTTTACCTGAAATATAAAAAAGATTGAGAAGCTGCAGCAAACAGGTAAACCAATAAGTACCTTTGCAGCAGCACTATGGCCTGCACCAATGGTGCTCAGGAGCACTGAACTGACAGAACACAGATATCTTTTGCATTTTTAAATCTCCACCAACGAGGGGGCAAAATAGAATGCACAGAGTCCAGTGACTCTAAAGATGAAGACTAACTGCATTCCAGTCAGCAATAAACGTAGGCATTGTCTTTTCTCTAATCAAACAGGTCAATTTGGCCATCTCAGCAAGGTCTATCATCTTCACCAACCATTCCTCTGTTGTAGGTATTGCCAGATCTTTCCATCTTTGTGTGTGCAATAATCTTGCTGTGGTTATCATATATAAAAGCAAAGTTCAGTGACTTTTTTTCCCAATTGTTTATCCATAAATCCCAAGAGGAAAAGTTCTGGTTTCAGTTGTATATTAATCTTTAAAATTCTCTGAATCAGTATAAGCATTTGAACCCAAAATCTTCTAGCTTTCTCGCACATTCACCAAGCACGATAAAATGACCCTTCTTGTTGTTCACATTTCCAACATAGATTTGAAGTACTTTTATAAATTCTGGATATTTTTTCTGGTGTTGTATACCAATTGTTCATCATTTTTATAAAAGTTCCCTTTAACATTATAACATACTGTAAATTTCAATCCTTTCAACCACATATTTTCCCATTGTTCCATCTGTATGTTATAACCAAAAATTTTAGCCCACTTTATCATACATTCTTTCTCGTGTTCTTCTTCTGTTTCAAATCCCAACAAAAAGTTTATACATTTTAGCAATCACATGTTCATTATTTGTACACAATTCCATTTCAAAATCAGTCTTGGAATATTCAATACCATAAATTCTTTTGTCTACTTTGAATCTTTCTGATAACTGTAAACAGGAAAACCACTGACAATTATGTCCCCCTGCCATCAGTTGATCTCTTGATTTCATTTTATATTCCTCTTGGTAGAATTCTAGTATCTCATGCTATGTTAATGATCTGTGCTTGCCTATTATTTCTCGTCTATAAAATGCTTCCTGTACTGAGAGGCACAAAGGTGTTTTGGGGCACAACATGAGTTTGTATCTATTCCATATTCTGGTTTTAAACACATTTCAATTGTTAATTAAAAAGGTACATATAATCTGTTTCACATATAACCTGCATGTGCATAACAAACCCTGTCTTTCCCTCCTTTCCTCCCCCCACCTCATCCCAATTTATCTCTTACATCAGTCTAGTCACTCCATCGCATGTTATGAAGTAAGCACAGTTCACAAAAGTTTATGTCTTGATAGATAGATAAACACACAGACAGACAAAGATAAGATGTTACCAGGCTCTTCCTGCATTTAGAAATTATATTGTAAACTTATAAATATATAATGTACTTATTTATTTATTTAAATGTATAAGGCCACCCAGCTCTGTAATGTCTCTGGGTGGTATACAACACTAGCAGAATACAGATAAAATATTAATGGAAATCCCAACTGTCTGGAAGAAAACAATAATCCCAACAACAAAACTACCATATCCATATATATATATACACACACACACACACACACACACACACACATACACATACGTACACATACATACATACATACATACATACAGAGGACCCACTGCATATTCAGTCCAAAGCTTGGGGGAAGAGACAAGCTTTCCAGGCTCTTTTAAACACAGTCAAGGTGGGGGCAGATTAATCTCAGGGGGTGATATGTTCCAAAGAGCAGGTGCTGCAGCACAGAAGGTATCCTGAATCCTAAAATCACCAGGACCCAAAAGCATGTACAGAATGTACACAAATCACTAAATTCAGCAGGACAATTAAACCAACATGCATTAGTAATTTTTCTATTTGCATTTGCTCTAAAATAAACTCCATAGTCAGGTCATCCAACTCAGCTTCAGCCTGGTCCTTTCAGTTGTATCATCCCAAATATGCTTCCCTGTATCCATAAATCAAAGAACTTCATCAAGGTGCATGTCACTGACATATTCATACATGTGTGTGTGTGTGTGTGTGTGTGTACACAGAGAGAGAGACACATACAAACAAAGAGAGAGAGAGACATATGGCATGCATCAATGATTACAAATTATAAATAGAAGTCTGATACATTACTTACCCCATTGATTCATGAATTAAAATAACACGCTTTGTGGCTTGTCATAGTTTTTTCCACCCCGCTACAGCTACTTAAATAGTAGCTACAGCTATTATCCAGGTAGCAAGGTCTTATCTGACAGCCTCCTCAATCTGATTTCATCCCATTACGTTCTCATCCTTTGGCCTATGAATAGCAGCTATCGTTCAGCCCACGTTCATTCTTATTACATTTTCTGATCCTCATTTTACATTCATTAAGCACCTGCTATGGTTTGAAAGCAAGAAAATGGTCACTGCGGAAAAGTGTGCATGTGCCTCTTCCTCTAATGCGTCAGCTCGGCATAAACCAGTTTAATGAAGAAAGTGCTGACAAACATCTACCACACCATTTGCATAAATGATGGATTTGTTTCTTGCTGTTGATTCTTTCCTTAGTGTTGCCTTCAAGCAGGCAGACTGGCATCTCGTCAGATAATGGTGAAGCATATCTTCTGTTCTTTGAAAGAAGGCCAGAGAAGCATTTATGATGCATTTATTACTGTTACTAGAGTAGCACACAGCTCCTCCAAGAAATACCGAAAGGAGGATTTTAGTTTCACTGAACTGAACTGAACTGAACTGACTAATAGGCTGACAGCAATGAGACTGACCTGTGGAGGTTAAGAAAATTATATTGTGAATCCTGCTGGGAACAGATTTGGGCATTTCGTTGCACTGCATCTATGGCAAATCCATGGTGAGATGAACAGTAACCAGAATGAAGGCTGGTTAGTGGCTGCCCTTCCCTGGGACAAGAACCCTTTTATCAGGGCTAGTGAAAGGTTGCTTTTATTTTCTAAACTTTCTAATGATTCAGAGGCTTCTTCTATCTTTTTGTTTTCACTTTTACTTTTTACAATCCTGGAGCACTTACAGCAGCATTGGATTCTTTCAAGGATAGAGGCTTCTTTCTGGCCATCTAACCATGCAGCAATTTAAGCACACATAAAGTTTAGAAAGTAAGTGTAATCTTCCAACAGAAGAGAATCCTCTAAGTGTAATCTCTCCCATCCCAAGACTACTCTGGTGAATTTTGTGTAGAGGTTCTTTTGACTGTGACTGGACGCACCACAGGTGGAATGAAAGTTTTATTTCATTTCACACTTTCCCCAATACAAGTCCTTTACTGTGACTAGACAGGGTTAGCTCCACCCTCCCTATTCCAATGAGCTGGCCTAGTCACATAAGCATCCCTGGGCTTGGGCTTACTCAACCCTTTTCTCTCTGTTTTATATGGCTTAAAGCAGCATATAGTCTTGGCCTCCCTTCAGAGTTGTTTGCCCACACTGGGAATTTTGTGTAGCCTCAGCTTGGTTGATATATACTGTGTGTGTGTATATATATCCATATCCATATCCATATCCATATCCATATCCATATCCATCCAGCTGCAGGGCAGAGGTGCTGCCAAGCTCCAAGCTGAGCTCTAAGCAGAGCTGCTGCTGAGTGCCAAGCTCAGCTTCCAAGCTGAACTCTGGGCAGAGGCTAACAGAGTTATGACCGGTCCTGGCAGCTGGATGTCAGAGCCATGTTTATTACCTTGCACTGGCTTCGCAGAGAGCTCTTAACAATAGATGCCCCCTCAACACCATCTTTCTGGGCTCCCCTTTTCACTGCTAATGGTACCTAGTAATTGCTTCCTACTTCCTCATTCAATGGCAATTGTTTCTTCTTTTCTTGTCTTCCCAATCCCTCACATAACCTCTCAGTTAGTTTCCCCTTTTTTATATTGAAGGCATGAATGGGTCAAGGCAGGCTAAGGTAGCTGACTGTGGATGTCAGCATGTCCTTGAAAAGGCCAGTGGGTGGCCAAACTTGCCAGCTATGCATGCAGTTACACCTACTAAGAAACTGAAGGTGGCCAACCTGCTGGCTGGGAACACCAGCATGGCTGGAGGTGAGGGGGTCTGTGCCTGTCAGTCTACCTTTCTCAGCAGGCTAGGAGGATGGAGCCAGGATGAAAATAACTCTCATGTCTCTTTTGTGTGCTCTGTGTGTGTGTGCGTGTAATAAGCTGATCTTGGCTTCAGGAAGTGGTGGTGGGGAGATGTTTGTGCATACCAGCAGCTGCCCCAGTCATGCAGCTTCAGTGCTGCCTCTTCCAAATGCAGAGGGATGTTTCTGACTGCACTCTCTTTCCCTCACAGTTTAGCTACATCCTTTAATTTTAAAAAATCAAAATGAAAATTTGATATATGAAAAATCTCCAAATCCAGATAGTTAAATGGAAGTCAGTGTCTCTAATAAAAATGTGAACATAGAACACTGATGTACACAGGCTGTCCCTCAACATCTTGGTTTCTTTACTCTTGTGGATCTCAATATAAATGTCTGGGTGATTTGAATTATGAGTTCTCTGCTGCCGCATCTATTGGCTTTAGAAAAGGTATCCTTGGAATACCTTCTAGCTTTCTGAAACAGCCTCCTAAACCTTTCCACATTCATTTGCAGAATATTTGTTTTTCCATTGGTGTCCTTCTTTTAATCTCTATCTTATGCTTTATTGCTATATATACAGGTAGTCCTTGTTTAGTGACCACAATTGGGACTGGCAACTTGGTTGCTAATCGAAATCACAACTGTGCTTATGATCTTACTTCAACTTTCCTTTGCTTTATAGACCTGTGAAGGTCATAAATGTAAGGACTGGTCATAACATTACTTTTTCATTGCTGTTGTAACTGTGAATGGTTACTAAACAAGGCAGTCACTAAATGAGGACTACCTGTATGGTCCATAACTGTGAACCCCTTGGTGTGGATGATACAAGCTTTATTCTGGTCCTTAAATATTCATGAAGGAATTGATACTTTATAGGCATCCAGTCCATGGTGTAGAATAGTTCTGTTTTCCCCACAGACCATGTTTTGGGGTTCATACACTAGTGACTAGAGCCCCCAAATATCCTGTCTTCCTTTCTCTCCTATTTAATCATTATTCTACTCTTTTATGCTCTTCCTCCCAAATACAGGTCCCTAGTCATCTATGTTTTTTTTTCTCTCTCATTCACACTTCTCTTCCCACAGAAATACTCTATTCACAATCCCGCCTGTGCCATTTATCAGCGCACAGACAGATTTTTCTATCTGTGTATAATCAGCTCACTTGCCTCTTGTCCTGGGAATGTGCTGTAATTTGCATCCGGTGAATGGGCCATTGATTCTCCAATTCTGGTCTGGGTAATTCCTATAAAGCTTCAGAAAAGTTGGGAACCACAATTTTAGTTAATCTCAATGCCCTGTAATACTCTGTAGAGGCATCAATATCTAGCTGGCAGCACCTAGCCAACCTCTGCTGAGCTTGAAAAAGCTAAGCCCAGTTGGATGTAGTTAGTACTTAGGAGATCACTAGAGTATAGCAGGACTGCAGGCTAGGAAGTTGAAAAAAAACATCCTGGAAGTAGGATATGTCTTGTTGCTGCCAAGAAAACAACACGGAGTCATTCATAGTCAAGTTCATGGCAAACTGCCCAGAGTCCCTCTTCTGAGGGGAGATGGGTAGTGGCAAAAACTGATTGATTGATTGATTGATTGATTGATTGATAAATAAATAAATAAATAAATAAATGAAAAACAAGATTTTACCTGTTTACCATATCCTGTGGTATGGTGATCACAGGAATGGATAGTTATTTTGCTTTTGCTTTCTCCCCATTATTCATACAGTTTTATATCTCATTTTTTCTATAATGTGTATTTTTAATTGATTTTTTTAACAAATGAGCAGAATTGGTTGTTCCTCTATAGAGGCTGAATATAACAGGCTTGGGTATTTTCAGCATGGAGGGGAACATGTGGTACCTCACTGCCTTGTACTTATTACAGATGAGGTGTCAGTAAAAAAAAAAAAAGCGGCTTTAATTAAGCATCATAGATATGACTGAATAGATAGGAATCCATGTAACAGAAAGTAGCAAGTAAACATGATCTGCTATCCTGTAACATGATCTACCAAACATATAAACTTTATAAACTCATCTGAAAAAGTGTGAAGCTGGAGCAGATAAGGATTTTTCACATAGACAGAGCTAGAAAATAGACTGATCAGCTGACAGGAAAAGAATTGGGGTTGTTGGAAGTAGGAAAAAGATCATGGCTGGCAAATGAAGTCAGATTTAGGAAGTTTAGTTGCCGAAGTTCATCAGGTTCCAGGGTATACTGAAGATCATCTAAGAGTTCTGGAGGGATGGGAAGACTGTTGAAAATGTAGGAAGTTTATCTTCAAGAATTTATGTCTCCCTGACCAGAGAGGAAATGATGGCCTGAAGAAAAACTCGGAAGACAATCAATTTTCTGTTGCCACAAGAGATTGCCAGATAAGTGTAATTAAAGCCTTTGATTAACTCTAATAAGGGGGAGAACTGGAATTGCTATATACACTGAGATATAGTTAAGCTGAGAGCCAGTTTGGTGTAGTGCTTAAGGCACAAGGCTAGAAACTGGGAGACCATGTGTTCTAGTCCTGCCTTGAGCACAAAACTAACTGGGTGACCCTGAGCCAGTCACTTTCTTTCAGCCCTAGGAAGGAGGCAATGGCAAACTCCTTCCAAAAAACCTTGCCAAGAAAACTGCAGGGACTTGTCCGGGCAGTCTCCAAGAATCGGACACAAATGAACAGATAAAAAAAAAGAAGATTAAGTTAGATACACATGGACATAGTAGCAGAAACTTTACTTTGCTGGCAGGGAACTACAGTATTTAATCACAGAACGTTAGAAACAAATTAGAATATAACTTTGCTGCTTTATTGAAAAGCCAGGTTTTTAAAAATCAAATTCAGAAGGCAGAGGGAGAACCAGTATCTGTTTATTTGCTTGAGCTAAATATTCTTTCATGATTAGCCTTCCATGGCTCATAGAGCAACAAAGGGTTTTTGTTTTGTTTTTTTATCCTTGAGTTATAAGGATAAACCTTTCAGTTTACAAAAAGATCTTTGCACGCTGGTGTTTGTCTGAGTGCCAAATTAAAGTTGATTTAATTTACTTTAAATATGAATTAAAACTAAATTAACCTAATACAGTTACTATGATCACTCACAATGTTTTTAATATGCTTGCTAGGAGATGTCATTGAAGGCAGTCCAGAGCTTCAAAGGGTCCTGATTTGTTGAAGCATTGATTGAATCCCACCTTCAAAGTAGCTCTGTGGATCAAAGCACCATTCCCTTCAATCAGGATGCTGGAAAGGGCTTCCGCTTACACAGAGGAGTTGTTGGAATTGAATCTGTTCATTCCGAAGCTTCAGTTCAAGGTGTTGAGACAGAGTGATGCAATTTTCCAACCTGAGGTACTACCTTAAATCAGATTACTGCCACAATCTGGATTACAGCAAAACAAAAGATTGGAGGTGGGCAATAGGGGGGGGCAGGGGGGAGGATGAGAGGAGAATCATATTGTTTGACAGCAAGCCCAGTGGTGCAATGCTCCAATTCAACTGCTTTTTGTTTCTGTATTGTTTATTTGTTTATTGCTTGAACCACCAGTGGGCAAATGCATACAGCATAAGAAAGCATGCTTACAAGGGCAGAACCACATCCCCACATTGGGGTGGGGGGATCATTGAAATTCACCCAGTGAACTGAGATTGATCTATAGTTTGGGAGAGAAAAGGGTCCTTCCTTTAAGGTTCTAGATTTTAGAAGCTTGTCAGTGTTTAGAGAACAAGACTTTTATCCTCATCGCAAATGTGTGGAATACATTTAGGGAAGAAATCAATATAAAATCTGCATCCACTCAGAGACATAAATCTTCTCTGATTTTAGTTTAGTTTAGTTAACATAATATTTTAAATGCCTAAGTTAACATAATATTTTAAATTACACTGCTAGAAATAAACACAAAGAAGAATATAAAATCTGTTTTCTGTCACAGATATTTGTTTGATATATCCTACCTAAAGAATGTAATAAAGAATAACAGAAGAACTAACATTTGGAGGTCAATCTATCTTCTTGAGCTTGGGCTAAACATGACTATACTGATTCATAACCTACAAGAATAGAAGAAAGTATATTTTTTAATCCAACATCTCAAAATTGATCATGGTCAAAGAAAAACATACGGAAATTCAAGTTTCAATATTTCGCAATTACAAAAATATATGAGCTTTAGTCATATAATATAAATTCAATCATGTAACTAACGCTAGAATGAAAAACAACAAAAATTATGGAATGGAATTAATTTGCCACATCCAAAATACTCAGTTCAAGTAAAATGCCATAAGTGACAATAATTTTTAATCTTGCCATTTAACTCTAATGAAACTAGCAATAGTTTTTGCAATTAGAGACATATTAAAAATAATGCACTATACACTGGGCATGAATATTGATTTCTATCAATGAAGGATTTTATAACTTCTTAATTTACATTTTAATTTAGTTTTTCTTTCATTTTTGTTTCCTCTCTCTACTGAAGCTTGCAATAAAATAATTCATCCTAAAAATAATTTACTATAAGATAATTAACACATGAAAAGATTTTAAATGACAAAACACATAGTTAGAGAAAAGGACAACACTCTAAATTTTGTATTAATGGTATCAGCTATTTACCCCATCGGTAGATCAATAGTTCTCCATTTATTGGCAAGTGAAAGGTGGGAGGCAATTCATGATCTTTATATGAACTTCTTAGAGATTGCTCTTTTTGGGATAGAATGCCATTGTTTCTTGAGCACATATATATGGTCATACTGTTTATTCAGGAAATCTTTCTAAAGCTGTTGCACCCTGTAAAAATTACTTCCATTTGCAAGAAAGAAAATGAAAGAAAACTGTTAGATTTTATTTTTAGATTTTTTAAAATCCTACCTTGATTATTTTTATAAATAACTCAAGGTGGTGAACATACTTAATACTACTTCCTCCTCCTGTTTTCCCCACAACAACAACCCTATGAGGTGGGTTCTTACCAACTGAGAAGCAAATCAAATTCTTCCAGTTAAATCTTGGGGGAGGGGGGTGATCAGAACCCCTCCCTCCAAAAAACTTTGAAGTGAGCCCAAGATTGGCTCAATTACTGAAAATAAAAATTATAGGAAAAAAAAACTCAGTTAGAATTCGGTACATGTAGATTTATCTAACTCTGTGAGCTTTCCAATCCACAATTAACACGTTGGTGTTGTGTCTGGTTTTCTCTTCCTCGCTGATTCACTGAACTCCCTACCTGCTGGTTTCCCTTCTGAGCTTCCATACATATAATGGGAAAAACCTTTGTTTGCCTGAAACTCAAGGAAACGTTGGCAACTACTGTTCACAGCAATAGACAAGGTGAACCAATTTTCTGGCTCGGTATACGTCAGTCTCCAGACTCATTTTCTAAGCAGCACTGTCCACAGACATTCATCTGCACTGCAGTCATGCCAGTCACACCAGGTCCCTTTTTGTTCAGGAATGCATGCCGTGGAAGTTGTAACCTGGACATTTGGCACATAGCTATACTGATTTGTGTCACATTGCAACATGCTGATTTTTGTATTATTAGTATTAGGTTCAGTTGTCTCTAAAATGGGTACGTATAGTATAAAGAATACAAGAGATTTAAAGTCAAAATGGATGCATCTGTACATGTGCAGGTAGTATATTCAAAACCTACATGATATGACTGGGAAACCACAGTAGTCAGAGTCCTTGTGCTGGTCTGAATATGATGGTTTCATGCTATTATCCTTGCTCCTGGGACAGAGTATTAGTTCTTCTGAACAGAATCTAAATTCCTATATTAGCATTATTATGACAGAGCATCTGACACATTCTCCTAAAGATAGAAGGCACTGGCTTAAAAACAATGGAATTTACTTTTGTGGATATTCAGATAGGCAGGCCAGTGTTCTCAGGATAGGTTCTCAAAAAACAAATGTGTTTATTTATTTTTATTTGCTATCCCACCTTTATTATTTTTATAAATAACTCAAGGGAAGGAACATACCTAATACGCCTTCCTCCTCCTCTTTTCCCCACAACAACAACGCTGTGAGGTGAGTTGGGCTGAGAGAGAGTGACTGGCCCAAGGTCGCCCAGCTGGCTTTCATGCCGAAGGCGGGACTAGAAATCACAGTCTCCTGGATTCTAGCCCGTTGCCTTAGCTGCTAGACCAAACTGGCTCTCATTCTTGTTCTCATCATATTTAAATCATATTCTCATCATATTTAAAGTTTAGATGACCACAGTGTTGTTTGCTTTTTGCATATGAAATGATTGTTGCAACAATCATAATATAGGTAGTCCTCATTTAGCGACTGCCTTGCACAGCAACCATTTGCAGATAAAACAGCAATGAAAAAGTAATTTTACAACCATTCCTCACAACTGCCATCTTCACAGGTCTGTAAAGCAAAGGAAGCTGAAGTAAGATTGTAAGCACTGTTTGGTTCCATTTAACAATTGCTTCACTTAATGACTGAGTGGCCAGTCCCAATTGTGGTTGCTAAATGAGGACTACCTGTCTTGTATGTTGGATGCACACCCACTGTTGTTTAAAACCCTTGTTAATGAGATGTATGCTAATCAGTCTCTTAAAGAGCAAAATATGAATTAAAATGGCATTAGTCAATGGATAAGATAGGAAAGAGAAGGCAATGTATTTTTTCTTTCTATGTGTCCTAAGAAGAAAAGAAAGATAGAGCCTATCAGTGATTCTACGTGCATGTTCTTCTTTAAAAAAAAAAAAATTGTCCTCACAAATAAGTGATGAGATATCTCTTTATTTATTACCTCGGGGGATTTATAACATCTGACAAGGTGTTGTTGCTGCATGCCTAACAGAAGAAATACGTCAAGTCAATTAAGAGACTTACATGCAGACTCTAAGACTTACTTTGGCAGCAAATACATTCTTAAGATTTTGAAATAATTGGATCAGATTGGCAACGATAGAAATTTTCAGGTCTTTCTTTTTTAAAAAATTATAGATGATGTTTGTAGTTATGTTAATTTAAATATTGTGTTGTTGTTTATTCGTTTAGTCACTTCCAACTCTTCGTGACTTCATGGACCAGCCCACGCCAGAGCTTCCTGTCGGTTGTCAACACCCCCAGCTCCCCCAGGGACGAGTCCGTCACCTCTAGAATATCATCCATCCACCTTGCCCTGGTCAGCCCCTCCTCCTTTTGCCCTCCACTCTCCCTAGCATCAGCATCTTCTCCAGGGTGTCCTGTCTTCTCATTATGTGGCCAAAGTATTTCAGTTTTGCCTTTAATATCATTCCCTCAAGTGAGCAGTCTGGCTTTATTTCCTGGAGGATGGACTGGTTGGATCTTCTTGCAGTCCAAGGCACTCTCAGAATTTTCCTCCAACACCACAGTTCAAAAGCATCGATCTTCCTTCGCTCAGCCTTCCTTATGGTCCAGCTCTCGCAGCCATACGTTACTACAGGGAACACCATTGCTTTAACTATGCGGGCCTTTGTTGTCAGTGTGATGTCTCTGCTCTTAACTATTTTATCGAGATTTGTCATTGCTCTTCTCCCAAGGATTAAGCGTCTTCTGATTTCCTGACTGCAGTCAGCATCTGCAGTAATCTTTGCACCTAGGAATACAAAGTCTTTCACTGCTTCTACATTTTCTCCTTCTATTTGCCAGTTATCAATCAAGCTGGTTGCCATAATCTTGGTTTTTTTGAGGTTTAGCTGCAAGCCAGCTTTTGCACTTTCTTCTTTCACCTTCATCATAAGGCTCCTCAGTTCCTCTTCACTTTCAGCCATCAAAGTGGTATCATCTGCATATCTGAGATTGTTAATGTTTCTTCCAGAGATTTTAACTCCAGCCTTGCATTCCTCAAGCCCAGCTTGTCGCATGATGTGTTCTGCATACAAGTTGAATAGGTAGGGTGAGAGTATACAGCCCTGCCGTACTCCTTTCCCAATCTTAAACCAGTCCGTTGTTCCGTGGTCTGTTCTTACTGTTGCTACTTGGTCGTTATACAGATTCTTCAGGAGGCATACCAGATGACTTGGTATCCCCATACCGCTAAGAACTTGCCACAATTTGTTATGGTCCACACAGTCAAAGGCTTTAGAATAGTCAATAAAACAGAAATAGATGTTTTTCTGAAACTCCCTGGCTTTTTCCGTTATCCAGCGGATATTGGCAATTTGGTCTCTAGTTCCTCTGCCTTTTCTAAACCCAGCTTGTACATCTGGCAATTCTCGCTCCATGAACTGCTGAAGTCTACCTTGCAGGATCTTGAGCATTACCTTACTGGCATGTGAAATGAGTGCCACTGTTCGATAGTTTGAACAGTCTTTAGTGTTTCCCTTTTTTGGTATGGGGATATAAGTTGATTTTTTCCAATCTGATGGCCATTCTTGTGTTTTCCAAATTTGCTGGCATATAGCATGCATTACCTTGACAGCATCATCTTGCAAGATTTTGAACAGTTCAGCTGGGATGCCGTCGTCTCCTGCTGCCTTGTTGTTAGCAATGTTTCTTAAGGCCCATTCAACCTCACTCTTTAGGATGTCTGGCTCTAGCTCACTGACCACACCGTCAAAGCTATCCCCGATATTGTTATCCTTCCTATACAGGTCTTCTGTATATTCTTGCCACCTCTTCTTGATCTCTTCTTCTTCTGTTAGGTCCTTGCCATCTTTGTTTTTGATCATACCCATTTTGGCCTGGAATTTACCTCCAATGTTTCTAATTTTCTGGAAGAGGTCTCTTGTCCTTTCTATTCTATTGTCTTCTTCCACTTCCACGCATTGCTTGTTTAAAAATAATTCCTTATCTCTTCTGGCTAACCTCTGGAATTTTGCATTTAATTGGGCATATCTCCCCCTATCACTGTTGCCTTTTGCTTTCCTTCTTTCTTGGGCTACTTCTAGTGTCTCAGCAGACAGCCATTTTGCCTTCTTGGTTTTCTCTTTATTTGGGATGTATTTTGTTGCCGCCTCCTGAACAATGCTGCCAACTTCTGTCCAGAGTTCTTCTGGGACCCTATCTACTAAGTCCAGTCCCTTAAATCTATTCTTCACCTCCACTGCATATTCCTTAGGAATATTAGTGAGCTCATATCTAGCTGATCTGTGGGTCTTCCCTAATCTCTTTAGTCTGATCCTAAATTGTGCAAGAAGAAGTTCGTGATCTGAACTACAGTCAGCTCCAGGCCTTGTTTTTACCGACTGTACAGATGTCCGCCACCTTTGGCTGCAAAGGATGTAGTCAATCTGATTTCGGTGTTGTTCATCTGAGGAATCCACGTATAAAGCCGTCTCTTAGGTTGTTGGAAGAGAGTGTTTGTTATGCAGAGTGAGTTGTCTTGGCAAAATTCTATCAGCCTATGTCCTGCTTCATTTTGTTCTCCCAGGCCATGCTACCTGTAATTCCAGGTGTCATTTGACTGCCCACCTTAGCATTCCAGTCTCCCGTGATGAAAATAACATCTCTTTTAGGCGTGTTGTCCAGTAGGTGCTGCAGATCCTCATAGAACTGCTCTACTTCAGCTTCTTCAGCATCTGTGGTTGGGGCGTATATTTGGATCACTGTGATGTTAGATGGCTTGCCCTGAATTTGAATTGAGATCATTCTATCATTTTTGGATTGTATCCAAGCACTGCTTTAGCCACTTTACTATTAATTATGAAGGCTACTCCATTTCTTCTGTGGTCCTCTTGTCCACAGTAGTAGATCTGCTGGTCATTTGATGTGAAGTGGCCCGTTCCAGTCCATTTCAGTTCACTGACGCCCAAAATGTCTATCTTTAATCTTGACATCTCACCAATAACCACATCCAATTTGCCCTGGCTCATAGATCTTACATTCCAGGTTCCAATGGTGTGTTGATCCTTAGAACATCGGATTCGCCGTTCACCACCAGCACCGTCAGCCGCTAGCCATCCTTTCGGCTTTGAGCTAGCTGCGTCATCACGTCTGGGGCTAGTTGAGCTCATCCTCTGTTCCTCCCCAGTAGCATTTTCACCATCTTCCGACCTGGGGGTCTCATCTTCCGATGGTATACCAACATATCTCTGGTTGTCCTGACCCATTTAGTTTTCACGGCAAGACTACTGGGGTGGGTTGCCATTACCTTCCCCAGGGATCGCATTTAGTCTGATCTCTCTGTCATGACCTTCCCGTCTTGGGTGGCCCTTCACGGTTTAGCTCATGGCATCATTGAGGTGCTCAAGCTCCAGCACCACGACAAGGTAACAATGCTTTGCTGAAGTTAAATATTGTAAAGTTGAATATTATTAATCTGTTTTTGCATGATGATGATGGATGATAATTTACTTTAGGTGCTGAGTTTCATATAGAAAACAACAACAACAACCCCCAAACAATATCAACCCCTGTCTAAAAATAAAACTTGCTTACATGCTGACTCTAAGGCAGTGTTTCTCAACCTTAGCAACTTTAAGATGTGTGGAATTCAACTCCCAGAATTCTGGCTGGGTTCATGCTGGCTGGGGAATTCTGGGAGTTGAAGTCCACGCATCTTAAAGATGCTAAGGATGAGAAACACTGCTCTCAGGCATACTGCTTTAGCAAGTGCCTGGAGTTCCAGAACAGAGTTGCTGGAATATTATGCTACCATAATAAACGATTATGCTGCTGTGGTATGCTGTACATAATCTGAGTGTGCTGTATATAATCTTTCCTTCATTCCTTCCTACCCTACTCCACCCTATCTCTTGGTTTCTCTACATTTGTAGACATGTTCCATGATTTCTGTGATACTGAAATGTTCTGGTTACAAAAAGGCTGATTTGAGTGTTCTGAGCATGGAACAAAACGGTATTCTACACTGAGGTGGGAAGTGTGGTGCAATAGAACCTCTGGTATATCGTTATACCAGCATACAAGAGGACAGGGAAGAGTGTACTGGAGGAGATTTTGCTCACTGTATCAAGGACAGCATAAACATCTAACGTTACTAGAACATACTGGAAGTCCAGATTCCTCCATGGAGTTGCTAGATCTAGGGCTGTTCTTTCTTCCTCCTGATCAAAATCTCAAAGTAATCTTGAGATGGTTATTAGTTATTAGATGGTTATTAAAGAAGTTCTGGTGCATTAGTAGACCATAATAATAGACTACATTCATTTATGCTCAGTCATGGCAAACTCATATGTCCAGATACCTTAAATGTCTGTGCCTTCAAATATTTGGTCTTGGAAATAACTAAAGCAGCCTTTCTCAACCTTTTGACCCTGGAGGAACCCTTGAAATATTTTTCAGGCCTCAGGGAACCCCTGCACATTCAGGCTAGAAGTTACAAAAATTATTAAATTTGTTTCATGGGTAGGCCTGTATATATGCATGAACAGTGTTCTTAAACGAAAAATAAAGAATGAAACTTACCTCGTTAATGTGAAGTTGCCCGCATTTGAAATGATTTTTTAAATAAATTGTGATCTCCCAGGGAACCCCTAGTGACCTCTTGTGGAACCCGAGGGTGCCACAGAACCCTGGCTGAGAAATCCTGCACTAGAGAAAAGGCAACCTCTGACTTAATCCTGACTGGGGTCTGCTGTAAGATGTATGTATTGCTGAACCAATATGGACCATAAAGTTATTACTAAATTGAAAACTCACTGTCAAAACTTCCTAAACAAGACATTCATGTTTGAGTACAAAAGGTAAATCTTTAAATGAATAAACAAACAAACAAACCAACAAATAAATAAATAACGGAATTGATGAATATGAAACTGAAAGAAAAAGTCAAGAGGGCCAAAACTCTTCGTAGTGTCTGGAGATTATTTAAAGCCACAATAACTGAAGCTCAACTAGAATGTAATCCATAACATAAGAAAAAATCAGCCAAGGCTAGGAAAAGGTCAGCATGACTTTCTAGCAGTGTCCAGGAACTTGTAGAATTAAGCTTGTCATAATAAGTATGAGGAAAAAAGAAATATGTGCTCTCATAGAAAAAAAACTGCAAAGTGATAATAAAAAATGCATAATAATAGCAATAATAATAACAACGTTTAGCAAAGTAACATATAAACAGTCAAGAACCATTAATGAACCTATAAGCGTATTTGAAGTAGATAACCAGTCAGGGAAGCAATTGAACCATTAAATGATCAAGGAGTGAAAAGGATGCTCAAAGAGGATAGGCAACCAGTAAAGCAGTCACTCATGCCCTAGTCACCCCCAGATTGGACTGAAGACCACTTGGAAGATATAACCTTGGTATGCCCATGTGCCTCCATTGCTTCAGCTACACAGGCTACCAATGGATTTCCAGGGCAATTCTTTAAAAACATGGAGGTTCTCCCAGCCCTTCAGGTAGGGTGGTTGTGGAGCCCATTAATGTCTTGTTGTTTGGATGCCTAGTTCCTTTATACAGTTTTTCTGTTTTAAGCTGTATGCCACCCAGAGTCATCCTAGAGTTGAGTGACCTCCATATTCAATAAATAAATAAGCTGTCAATCTCTACTGTGGACATTCACCAGTACAAAGCTACAGTATAGTAGTAAGCCTAAAGATTAAACTAAAAGGATTAAAGTAAATAACAAAGGGCAAGTATAAAATTGTAATGTTAACTAAAGGAAAATTTAAAAGTAAAAAGCTTGAACTAAAATGCAAGAAATTTTCGATATACATTGACAAGTCAGTCCTAAACTTAGGGCTAAGTGTAAGTGGTATCCAGCAGACCATAATCAAGCAGATTCCACTGCATTCGATTACAATGTGCCTTATCTTACATACAACCATAGAGACCCTGGCTACATTATGTGTTATTTCAGGCTTGGTGTCAAATATCAGAAACTGTGCATATTGTTGCATGGTAAATCTTGTAATATTATTCAGTGGTGGAATAATTAGGGCTCTGTGAAGCACCCATAAAATTGATGATAGAGAAGGACATGCTCAATAGATTCTGTGTGTCCAAACTTGCAGGGCCAAGGCAGGTATGAAGATTAATAAAAACCTGAATATATTCTTCACATCTATCCTTACTACAAAAGATAGTACGATAGATACCTGAGCCTGTATTGATCCCCCCCCCCCCCAGGGAGAGAATTAGAACAACCAAAGTGAATTGAGATCACAAGAGAAGATATTCTAAGATATCTTAAGACATCACACAGTAACAAATCTCTGGGCCCTGATGAACTTCATCCAAGAGTCCCTAAAGATCTCAGACACAGACTTGATTTCTTAGCAAACATAGGTACATATGTCCATATTTTTGTACAACGTGACTCCTGTGCCAGGGCAATGGAAGCCAGTTAGTATGACATCAACTTTTTAAAAGGGACGTTTCAGACCATGACCATTTACTCATGGACAGCCTTCCAAGGAGACTGAATAAATTAAAGGGTAACAAGTCTATTGAGAACTATTCTGAATTTCAGTGCTACTTTTAGGTGGGGGCAGCGTGTCTCCAGATCCCAGCTGCAGGGCAAAAGGACAGATGAGGGTTGTGTATCCACTTACTACTTGCAAGCATCGTAGAGACATCTGGTTGGCCACTGTGAGAATATGAAATTATAATTTTAAACCACTACCATTTTACATGCCCACAGATAGAGCACAGATATATACTGAGTGAGTAGTTACTTGCCTCTGTAAGATGATATGAGAAACAAACTGTTGAGCTAAACTAGGATGTGGCCTAATCCAGCAGATTATTCTTACATTCTTATGTGGGCAAGTACTGTATACTCTGCTCCTATTCTTATGTTCTGTTGTTATTCTGCTTTCAAAGTGCACTTAACAATGGCTTGAGCTTGTCAGATGAATATTGGTGTGTTTGTATACATGTTGGCCATACTTGCCTTGCTGAAATGTTAGTATCATTCCACTAAAAAGCCCCACACTCTCATTTTGGCAGTCAGCAACCACCCCTTTGTGTAAGCAGAACTATCAGTGAAGATCAGCACACTTGCTTTTGCCAGCTTCAGAAAAATAAAGCCAGATCTGTCGCTTGGTCTTTCTAAGTAGGTAGAATGGCAATGCCTACAGTAAAATTGGCCATGAAAATGATATTGTAATTTTTGATTTTAACAACATTAAAAAAAACAACCTCATAGGAGTGGAATTAATTACTGTTCCTGCCTGCCTGCCTGCCTGCCCTGGTTATTTATCTTCAGACTGGGAGAGGGGCTGTTTGAAAGGAATCTGAAAGAGATTGGGTGGTTTTGCCCTGTTAACAATGTGGTTTAGCAATCCAGGGTTCATTTAAAGAACA
The DNA here is from genome assembly GCF_035149785.1 of Candoia aspera. NCBI lineage: Eukaryota > Metazoa > Chordata > Lepidosauria > Squamata > Candoiidae > Candoia > Candoia aspera. The sequence goes on from NC_086154.1 coordinate 37,153,495, forward strand.
AAAATGATTTCCCTACTGCTACAAGAAGCAGGCAGTTCCGATTACGAATGCTAATATAAACTAGGTTATTCTTTGGTACCTGACAACTGAATACAGGGATTTGTTTTAAAGTTTTCAAGATTGTTTGGAAAACATCTCATTGGCTAATCTTTCTGCAAGGCTGTGGATTGTATCCCCCTGGAAAGCAGCCAACCCCACATGTTTTTGTAGAACATTTTCAGTTGGACTGTTTTGTTCTGAACTTGAAACATGTTTTCTGCTTTCTGCAGATCTATACTCTCTACCTCTCTGAATGAGCAAAGGATCGAGTTGTCACTCAGCTCTCTGAAGCTATTTTAGACTATAATAAATTCTGAAGCAAAATTTGGAAGTTGCTTCTCAGGAGAAATTACAAGGACTACATATTCCTATCTAGACAGTCTAGGAACAATCTAAATCATTGTTCCTAATAAATAGTAATAGTTCTTAGGAGGAGTCTATGCTTCTCTATCTTCCTTGCTGGCTCAGTCAGCCAAGATATGCTTCTAGCTGACACACATGGCTCTCTTCTTTCTCTCAGTCTTGGTCATCACTCGGCTGACATGTGTCAGGCACCCATCTTCCTCCAGCCTCAGTCCAAATCCCCTGCACTCCCATGTTGCCTGCTTCCCTGGAGGTGTAGGAAGGAAGGCCAGTGGGGAGAAAACCCTCCTGCTTTCTCTCTTTCAGCCCTTGTACGTCTGTGGTGTATATGTCTGTGTGTCAAGAAAGTCAATATGGTGGTTGTGGCAACATAGTTGAAGGCTCAGTAGTGCATGTGGTATCAACATAGCTATAAAAAGGACTGGCCCTCAATCAGGCATTCATGACTACCATCTTTTACTTTTTTGATTCCCTCCAACTACCTGGACACACCTGGTCTTATAAGTTGTCTTTTGTACCTCCCTCTTAACTTCAATTCTTTGTCTTTTCTCTGAAGTAAGCTTTTTGTTTCTTTCCCTTTAAAGCTTTGATTCTATATACCTCATCTGCTTAAGCTGCCTCTTCTAGTTAACTATTTTCTTTTGTTTCTCCTTTTCCTAGCCATTGCTTCCAGGCTAATTTTTGCTTCTCTTCTTTCTCCTCATGTGTCTATCCATGTCCAGTGGAGTTCTTGTGCCAAGTGCCTTGGGCCCATCCTTTTTAAACCCATTCTCGGTTAAAAAAATTGTTTCTCTTAAGTTCTTGGGGACAATTTTCCCCTATCAGTGGGAAGTCTCCAATTCTGTTTCCCTTGCAGGCTCCTAAGAAGCCCCTTATCTCTTTCTTGTGAACTATTTACCTTTATTCCTTCCTATTAACCATTTAATATCCAAGGATCCTGGGTTTTTTACTTCTGATTCCTTCCCATGACATTCCTCACTACAAGGATTTGTAGCACTTATATTAATTTCCTTGCTTTTCATGACAAACATCAACCAGTTCATTCATTTTCCAGTTTTACAGTAAGTGTTTTGCTTTGTTCTGTTTTAATTATATCTTTAACTTGTTCACACTCAGTATGTTATTTAAATGCTTCTCTGCCCTTATTGCATCTGCAGAATGCCACCCAATGGCCCTGTTTAAAATCACTCAATCCCTTTTGGGGAAGGTGGGTGCAGTGACCCACCTACAGGGCCATGCAGAGGAGTTTTCAGAGCATCTGCAAGACAAAATCGCTCAGATCTGCTCTATGTTAGATTCCAAGCATGAGGCATGGTCTGTGGAGATACCAAGGGATCACACTTACCATGTTATCTGGGAACAGTTTGATCCTGTTGGACAGGATCCTCCAGACAGTAAATACCACCACTTGTCATCTAGACCCATGTCCCTCCTGGATGGTGAAAGCAGCTCGGGAGGTGACATGTGGCTGGGTCCAGGTGATGGTCAATACATCCTTGAGGTAGGGGGTGTTTCCAACTGCTTTTAAGGAGGTACTGGTACAACCCCTCCTCAAGAAACCATCACTGGACCCCACTGTACTGGATAATTTTTGTCCAGTCTCTCACCTCCCCTTTTTGGGGAAAGTGGTTGAGAAAGTGGTGGCATTGCAGCTCCAGAGGGTTCTGGAGGAAACAGATTATCTAGACCCCTTTCAGTCAGGTTTCAGGGCCGGATATGGGATGGAAATGGCATTGGTTGCACTTATGGATGATCTCTGATGGGAACGGGATGGGGGTAGTGCATCCATCCTTGCTCTTCTTGACTCTCAGCAGCTTTCGATACCATCGACCATGGTATCCTTTTGGGTCGGCTCAGGGAGTTTGGGGTGGGCAGCATGATTCTGCGCTGGTTCACCTCCTTTCTCCAGAGCTGATCCCAATTGGTGTTGATAGGGAGTGAGAGATCCGACCCTCGACCCCTCCTTTGTGGGGTGCCACAGGTTTGGTTCTCTCTCCTCTCCTACTTAACATCTACATGAAACCACTGGGTGAGATCATCCGTCACCATGTGATGAGGTATCATCAATATGCTGATGATACTCAATTGTATATCTCCATCCCTGGTGAGGTAAGTGATGTTGTGACTGCCCTCTCTCGGTGCCTGGGGGCTGTAGGGGTCTGGATGGGGAACAACAGGCTTCAGCTGAACCCTGGTAAGGCAGAGGGGCTGTGGGTTAAGGGCTTCTCCGTATCCAGGACTTTGTCATCTTTGGTTCTGGATGGGGTTGCACTGCCCCAGAAAGACCCGGTGCATAACTTGGACTCACGGCTTCTGCTCGAAGAGCAGGTGGCAGCTGTGGCTGGAAGGGCCTTTGCAGAGCTTTATGTTGTGCACCAGTTACGCCCTTTCCTGGATCAGGAGGCCCTTCAGACAGTCACTCATGCCCTTGTTATCTCCCATATAGACTATTGCTATGCGCTCTACATGGGGCTACCCTTGAAGAGTATCCGGAAGCTTCAGCTGGTCCAGAATGTGGCTGCGTGGGCTATTTTTGGCACCCCTAGAAGGACACACATAACACCTTTGCTACACGAGCTGCATTGGATACCAATTTGCTTCCAGGTCCAATTCAAGGTGTTGGTTATCACCTTTAAAGCCCTACATGGCATGGGACTGGGTTACCACCTCTTCCTTGCATCATCAGCCCGTCCCACCCGATCATGCAAAGAGGGCATGCTACAGACCCCGTTGATAAGAGAATTCCATCTGGCGGGGTCCAGGAGGCAGGCCTTCTCTGCAGTAGTGCCTACCCTTTGGAACATCCTGCCCCCGGAGGTGAGATTAGCCCCTCACTCCTAGCCTTCCGGAGGAATTTGAAGATCTGGCTCTGCCACCGTGCTTGGGGCAGGGAGGAGAATAGTCATACTTGGGGCTGGCTAGTGCCTTGAAGTGCCCCTCCTACATAATGACTGAATGAGACCACAGCCATCTGGATTTTATTATATTTGGTAGTTGAGAAATTGTTTTAGAGTGTATTGTATTGGAATTTTATTATATATTTATTGTTTTATGTTGTAAACCGCCCAGAGTCCCTCCGGTCGGAGGAGATGGGCGGTGACAAATTTGATAAATAAATAAAGAAATTAGAGATAAATTACAGCTTTTTTTTTTTTAAGTGGAATTTCAGCTCACATATTAGGATTTGTGATTGTACACCAGAAACACATCTATATAAAAAGCTATAGTAGAAGTTTTCATATTTCTTATTCTCCTGATTTTTTCCCCTTGCCTTACCTTCCAAATTGGTCCTCACTCCAATCCTTTTTAAATGAAAAAGGAATTATGAAGACTAGAGACTGATCCTGATTTATATAGATAAGAAGCAATAAAATTGAAGTGAATAGACAGGCTTCAAGGTGAAAGAGGACAAAAATGCTAACATGATGCCACTGATAAGCTAAGTCCACAAAAGTGAAAAATAAACCAAAGAGTGACTAAATTTATGGTACAGTGGAAATGAAAAAGTGGTAGCAAGACCAAAGGTTGTCAGCAGCAAAGACAAGAAAATGATATAAGGTATTTGCAGAAACCTCTGGAGTTACATATGAATTATAGCAGAAATAGGTTGCTTCACATTAGGGCTTGACCTTTCTTCATCAGTGGACATACTGAATCTGTGTTTGTGAAGGTAAGTAATAATTATCTGGCTGACAGTCATTCTCAAAATTTGCAAATGTGAATATTAATGAAGGCAAGTTACATACTAATTTGTCATCCTCTGTAAAGCAACCAGAATAACTGGCAGCATTGAACAGATCTGGGCTAATCTTGAAAAATCTAAGCAGACCTAGAACTGGTTAGTATTTGGAAGGGCTTCTACCAGGAAAAAACAGCTTTATACTAAACTGGGCAATCTAGAAAAAGGCAATGGCAAATTGTTTCCATGCAGCTTCTAAAAAAACCTGGGGTTAATCCTGACTCAAGGAAGTCTTTAAATTAAAAAACAAAACAACCACCATCTCACATTTTTAGAAAATTTCCACATGCTTGCTTGCTTTTTTTATTATTTTATTTATTAAATTTATATCTCATCAACTCCATAGAGACTCATTAGCAATCTGCAGGATTTTATTTTCATTTTAGTATACCATTTGTTTTCATAGCTGCGTCATGTTAATTTAAATTTATTTCATTTTTTTTAAATGCAATTTTTACAGTACACTTGTTTCATTTGGGTGCTTTCTTTTTCTTTCTCCTGTCATCTAAAATGTTTGTAATAGCAAAGCAGATACAATGAATGAGACACAATCTCATACGATTGATTTATAGACCGCTTAGCTATGAGAGTAAGCCCCACTAAACTCAATGGCATGCTTTCCCTCAAACAAATATGTATTACCAGCTGTTTTTAAATAACAATTGCTCCAAAGTGTCAATTTCTCAAGAGAGGCAAAATATCAAATTTAATTTTTATGCCCACTAAGAATCACAATTAGTGCTGGAAATGTAACTTGATTCCTTCGATAATTAGAACCAAAATCTTGCCGGGATTGTAAAGTGCTAAATGATAACTTTCAAGTTCCACCTGTAATGGTACATAGACAACATTCTTTCCATTCCACTATATGGCTGAATTTTAAAAATAAGCCCAATGGTATTGTTTAAAATCTAGGAAATTAAAACCACCATCATCATAATAAAGACATAGGTGCTAATCTCAAAATATACATCAGTATTGATGCAAAATTCATTTTCACAACATTAAATCTTCCACACAAATATAAGAATGTTTTCATCCATCTGTTCATATCCTTTTCCATCAGGGTGATATGCTGTATTTTGAAATCTTCTTACATACTAAAATATTTTATTGAGGATAGTAATCCAAGTATTTAATAGTTTCTGGACAATTAAAAAAATCCCCTACAACCTTTGGAAAGTTATTTAGGTAAAGATTGATGAATCTTGAGAAACTGATTAAGTAAAAAATAAATGATCATTTTTAAAATAGAAACCAAATATCATCTGCATATAGCAACATCTTATATTCAAATTTAGCTAAATAAATCCCTTTAATTTCAGAAGTTTGTCTTATTAGGAATGCCAGTAGTTCCAATACCAAATGAAAGGAGATAAGGGCTATCCTTGATAGGTTCTCATTGCGTTTTAATTACTGGTGAAATAATCTCAATGGTAACTATACAAGAAGAAGGATTTAGATAATAAATTATAATCCAAAAATACATTCTATAGGAAATTGAAACTCTTCAACACAAAATCCTGATTTGAACTATATCAAAAGCTATTTCTGCATCCAACAAAGTTAACTGCAGTTTCTTATCTATCAGCATACAAGACTATTATATCAACCAAGGGTCTTATATTATCTGAAGCCTGATATCCTTTCATATATCCAGATTGTGAGGATGAAATATTGCCAGTAATATCTTCTGTGATCTTCCCACCAATATAACTGTTAAAAATCTTAGCATCAACAATTTAACAGAGATATCAAGCAATAACTTGTATGCTGGGTAGGATCATTTCCAGTCTTCGAAATTATAGAGGAAAGCTTCATAACTTGAAGCTGGCTGGACTTTATTTTCAGATGTTGGAAATATTTCCAGATGTATAGGAGCTATTTTCATACTGTCCTATGATTTATACCAGTCTATGGCCACCTAATGTGAAGAGAGGACTCACTGGAAAAGACCCTGATGCTAGGAAAGACTGAAGGCAAAAGGAGAAGGGGACGGCGGAGGATAAGATGGTTAGATAGCATCAGCAATGCAATGAACATGACTTTGAGTAAACTCCAGGAGACAGTGGAGAACAGGAAGGCCTGGCGTGCTACGGTCCATGGGGTCACGAAGAATCGGACATGACTTAACGACTGAACAACAACAAAAATGGTTATTTCATATTCCATGGTTTACTGCTTCTTTTATGAAGTATATTTTAATCCTACTGCTCAGGATTCTTATTTGATTGTGATATACAAATATTCCAAATTTATGACTGGTTTTTCTCTGTTAAATAAGTGTGTATATTTGCTTAATGCAATGTCTTATATTTCACAAGGTATATTTACCAGGATTCTACATCTTTCTTATATTTTCCTTTTTCTAGTCATAATCTGGTTATATAAGGAGCTGTTATGGTAATGCAAGAACACCTGAAGATATATAAACAAGAAGGAATAGATAATGTCTGGGGAAAAATACCTTAATGATTTGCTCCCAATGTTTCAATGGTGTAGGGGTGGGAGGTAGGGGAAGAAACATTTTTTAAAAATTAAAAATAGTAAGGCTGAGATGAGAGTTCCCCATGTCCTGAAATGTCTGAGGTAGATGATGGGGTCTCATCTACCTTAACATTTTAAAAAGCTCAACATGCTTAAAACAATGGTGGACTCATTGATAATTGAAAGCTTCTTTACCAATGCTTCTTGTATTGGCCAGATGAATGATGTTGAAATATTTGTTTAATGTTTTAGACATTAAAGAATGAGAGAAGAAACCTCTCATCCCAGAGAAACCTTTTTGCCTAAGATTTGATCCAGTGAATTCAATATTAATTAAAGATCGGTATGAAAATTTATCAATTCAGAAACTCCCCAGAATAGATACTTAAATGAAACAGACCTACCAATATCCTCTCTAACTTACTGTTGAGATTCTACTGTTATGTCTCTGCTGGAGATAGTAATATATATTGTCTCATTTTTTAAGATAATGAATCGTTTTTTAAAAAAAATATTTTGATTCATACAAACTTAAAATGAGAAATACTTTGCACTTAAGAAGCACTTGAGCTATTTTAGTTAGTAATAGTGCAAGGCATTATTTAATGAAATTTAAATGTACCTTTATCTCAAAAAATGGCACAAGAAGGCTTACAAAGACAGCTCATGACTAGTAAAATTAATGTAATTTGAAAATTATGTTCTTATGCATCTTATGCATTCAAATTTCTACTTGAGATCATTTCATTTTAAAAGTATTATACTGCAGTTGCATGAATTGAATAGAGCTTTCAGACCTTTCTTCAGGGATGGGTTATTAAATTCCAGCATAGCAATTGGCACAAGAGAAGCATTAATTGATATTAATTATGCCAATCCAGAGAAAAAAGAAATAATTGAAGGGGGATAAATTATAAAGAGTATGATATGAATGTATTGCAGACATTAATTGGTTCAGAAGGGTCTCTTGTATCAATTCATGCTTGATTTTTAAGAAGTCTTCCAGCAAGTGAATGTCTTTTTTTATTGCTACTAAATTTATTGGTTAGAGTAGGGGTCAGCTCTGCAGATGCTGCTGAACTATTGCTCCCAGTATCTTTCACCTATGCCTATATCAGTCGGAACTGCTTAAAATCACATTTAAGAACCATGTGGAATGCCACAAGTTCCCCATTCTGGGATTAGGGGCTATTTGATCAGATACCTCACCAAGTTTGATATGTGCATATATGTCCATGCACCCATAAGCACATATACAGCAGCAGCATCAGGTTGGCTTAGGAATTTAAGTATGTTTATTCATTGCTTTATGAGTATTGCCATTTTTAAAGGATCAAACAAGCCTTTATTCCTCACTTATGAGATTGACATGTTTGAACTGTGTGAACAGGAAAAGAACTTGGGGGCAGTTTGTAGTATTTAATAGTAGGGTTGATGTTATTAAGTCCTGCAAAAGAGTTGTGAGGTTTTAGCCCGCGTCTGACTCAAAAAAAAACTTATCCAGAGTCAGAGGGGGAAACGGAAACTGCTCAGGAGAGGCTTGACAAAGCAGAACCAGGAAGTGACTCAGCAGAGCAGGAGATTTGGCAAATGGGGATTGGACAAGCTCTGGTGGGGGATTTGAACTCTCCAATCAGCATGCGAGACAAGAGAGCAGAGAAGCACATGAACCAGAAAGCAGCCCGATAGGCTGCTGGAGAAAAAAGGCGCAGAAGGGATCAGCATAAAAGGCAGACGCGTGAAGAGCAAGCTGCCAGAGACAACTGATTCTTCGAGCTCACAGCCCTTGCAGAAGAGTCCTTACCTGCATTGGAAGGCTCGCCTGTAGCCAGAGTGGAATCAGCACCAGTGTCTTCTACCTCTGCGGAATCACCTTCTGCACCAGCTGTTCCACAGGATCCTCCTCTTGCCATCCCTGCTGAGCAAGCCTCACGTCTAGCTCCGGACCTTGTTGCTCCATTCCAGCACATTCCAGGTGTGTGCCCAGCCTTGCTCCTAGCTCTCAGGCTTGCCTAGAATCTCCAGTCCAGTCCAGTCTTGCTTCCAAGCCTCAGTCTTGCCTAGAATCTCCAGTCCAGTCTTTCTTCCAAGCCTCAGTCTTACCTAGAATCTCCAGTCCAGTCCAGTCTCTCTCCAAGCCCACAGCCTCACCTAGAATCTCCAGTCCAGCCCAGTCGTGCTTCAAGTCCTCAGCCTTGTCCAGGATCTCCAGTCCAGTCCAGTCTCTCTCCAAGCCCACAGCCTCACCTAGAATCTCCAGTCCAGCCCAGTCTCTCTCCAAGCCCACAGCCTCACCTAGAATCTCCAGTCCAGCCCAGTCGTGCTTCAAGTCCTCAGCCTTGTCCAGGATCTCCAGTCCAGTCCAGTCTTGCTCCAAGCTCCCAGTCTCGCTTAAGAATTCCAGTCCAGTCCAGTCTTGCTCTAAGCCCGCAGCCTTGCCTTGAGTCTCCAGTTTAGTCCAGCCTTATTTCAAGCCTGCAGTCTTGACTCGAGTCTCCTGTCCAGTTCAGCCTTGCTTCCAGTTCTCAGCCTTGCCTGGAATATCCAGTCAAGCTCAGCCTAGCCTCCAGAGTCAAGCTTTGTCCAGTGGTTCCAGTTCAGTCTCGCCTAGCCTCCACGTGTCAGTCCGGTCCTATCTGTGTGCCAGTTCACAGAACCTTGCCTCCAGCTTCTGCTTTGCCATGTACTCTAGCTTCACCAAGCCTGACAGCTTCAGTCAGAGAGCTAGCTGAATTCTGCCTTGCTGTTCTGCCACAGTCTGACCCTGCAGCCATGCCCGTTCATCCGTCATTGCCTGGGTGGTCTTGATTAGAACTACCTTGCCGTATTATTCACCAGGGCTCTGTTACTGTAAATAGTTGTTTTAAATAAAGAGTTTTGAGAATAATTCTGTCTGGCTGTCTCATAGTCTGAACAGGACAAGAGTTTTGTGATTAGTTATCAGAACAGGGTAGATAGTTCACAAGAGTTATCTCAAGATCGTGCATGTCCTTTAAAAGAATGAGATGTTGAGGTGGATACAGCTTTTATACCCAAAGCCTGAGCAGCAGTCTGATTGGAGCTAAAAAATATCTCTGCTGGACTTAGCAAAGTTGTAGAATGGAATTAATTCAAAGCAGTATGTCATTTCTATGGGGCTTTCCCCAAGTTTGAATTATAGTGCTATTCAGCCATCCTGCAAACAAACAAACAACCCTATACAACATGAAATGTTCTGTCTCCATTGGTAATCATTATCTTTTGTCTACTGCATTGGTTGTGAGTCACTGCTGAATGATGCCAAACTGACTTTGAATGGGCATCATGTGATAACTGAAACCATTGGTTGATTCCTCTGGTTCTGCTGACTCCCCTCTTCAAAATGTCACCAGCTGGTAGGAAAAATATCTGTCAGTCACAGAGCTGCAGCCAGAATAAGTGGGTCTGTCTACAGGGCTCTGTGCATCACTTCTAAACTCCTTCCCTCCTACACTTTCCCTCCTTCATTCTCTTCTACTGTAACCCAAATTGAATAATGTTAGAGAACAAACAGAGATCAGAGTCATGAAGGTTGTTGAGTCAAAAGTAGCCCTTTTATTTAGGATTTCTCTCCCCTTTCTTTTTTTATATAAGCAACAAATGCTGTATTTCTGTTTGCTTCATGCTTTGTTGGGAGGCAATGGGATGGGGTTGAATCCACAGCATTGCACAGACCTACAACTGAATAGATATAAGAGCATAAATCCTCCTGCATTTGTTGTTGTTCAGTCATTCAGACATTTCTGACTCTTCATGACCAAATGAACATCATTTTGCCAGGACTGTCTGCAGTCAATGCTTCTTTCAGTGCTTGGAAGCTCATGCTTGTCAGTGATTGTATTTAGCTGCACCATCATCTGTTGACCTCTTTTATTTATTGCCTTCAATTCTTCCAAACTTTGGGAGTTTTTTTCTGATGATTCTTGACTTCACGTTATGTGTCCAGAACATTTAAGCTTTGACTTCATTATTAGCTTCCAGTTAGCAGTCTGGTTTTACATCCCCCCTACACACAGCCTACCCATTGCATAAGAGCGTCTAAGGCTGAAGCAACTCCTCCAGATCACATTTTGGGTTAGGGCTAGGTTGTTTTCCTATAAGTTTTCCTGCTGGATGTAGTTATAGGGAAAATTAAGATACTTAGTCCACGCATGAAAATCAGTCTTTTCAAGAACTTAGTACTAAGTGTTCAGTCTTGAAACTGAAGGGAGAGTGAAAGTCAGATGGGTAAATGATACCGAAAATAAGATTTATTTTATCTCAAATGCTATGAATAGCATGGAAATATTTGGTTTATCAGAATCAAAAACTACTTATCACAGCGGAGGAGAATGGAACAAGTAAACAAAGCAATGGAGAAACTTGCTGTAGAACAGACAACAGGAGAAAGAAGAGGTAAACCACAGCATGTCATGAAAGAAAAATAAATCATTATGAGAAGAAAATTTTCAGCAGGTAATAAGTGATTGCATGAGGAGATGGATCAATATCAGACATGGGACTCTGCAGGAAAAGAGATGCTGAACATATTATTTGGACTCCCCTTTTAATAACACAAGCCACCGAGGGAAGAAATGTGCCCTCACTGTTGGATCCTTGAATTGTTCAATTCCTAGTACTAGGAGAAAACCAAAGACTGGGGTGGGGGTGGCGGGTGGGTGGGGGGAATAATAAAGAGTCTAGCATGCCATAAATAGTATTTGAAGCTATGGAGGTAGAAATTCTTGTAGAGTCAGGAGAACAGATGTGTTTAATATTAGACTCATTGGTGAAGCATTTCTGTCTTTTAAATGTATGCAAATATGGAGGATAATAGATTCTTTATAATTGTTCTGTTCAGAATGGACCTTTCACAACACTTAGAATTATAGAATTCTGATATGCATTTGCCTAAATTGCACATTCCAAACTGTGGAGTTCTTAGTGGTCTCTGGGCTTGGTTGTTTGCTTGCAGACGTTTCGTTATCTGACTAGGTAAGATCATCAGTGCGAGTGAGTGTGGGGCTTGCTCCCTGTTTATACACATACAGTTGCTTGCCCTGCCAGTGTTGGTGGGGGTGTGGTTTTCTCCTTGGTAATTCCTTGATTAGGGTATTGTTTTCTGCTTGATTGGGATTACTAGTGCAGAGGGTGAGATCAGGAGAGATGGAGAAGTAACTGTTCAGCATGCCTTCAAATACAATGCCCTTGTCCCTGGATGAGCCAAGGCCAACCCAATTCCATCATCATGAGGGTGGAATGCACTTTTTTATTTTCCTTTTACTAAAATGTCCTTTTTATTTTGATTTGTTCAGGGTACCTCTGCACTCTCTCAACTGCTTATATTTATCTGGGTGTCTAACTGCTGAAAATTAGTTCTGTCACATAGAGGGAAGGTGCTACCAGTCTTATTTATTTATTTTTATTTTTATTTATTTATTTATCATATTTTTATTACCATCAATCTCCCCCATTTGGGGGACCCTGGGCGGTTCACAATAAAACAGTATAAAATTCAATAAAATCAGAATAATATCAATAAATATAAATATAAAATATAATAAAATCCAAGCAATGGCAAAGGGAACCCAAAGGGAACAAGACTGGTTCCAGCAGAACTAGGGAACCAACCCACCCCAAGAGTGGCTCTTCCTCTCCCCACTCCAGGCATGGTGACAAAACCAGGTCTTCAGCTGTTTTCTGAAGTCCAGAAGAGAGGTGGCCTGTCTCACCTCGGGGGGAAGGATGTTCCAAAGGGCAGGAGCTGCTGCAGAGAAGGACCGCCTCCTGGACCCCACCAGATGGAATTCTCTTGCAGACGGGGTCCGCAGCATGTCCTCTCTACATGACTGGGTGGGACGGGTTGATGTAATGGGGATGAGACGGTCCCTCAGGTAACCTGGACCCATGCCATGTAGGGCTTTAAAGGTAATAACCAACACCTTGAATTGGACCTGGAAGCAAACTGGCACCCAATGCAGCTCATCGAGCAAGGGAATAATATGTGGTGATCTTGAGGCACTTCCTGTGCGGCTGCATTTTGGACCAGCTGTAGCTTCCAGATACTCTCCAAGGGTAGCCCCATGTAGAGCACATTACTGTAGGCTATATGGGAGATGACCAGGGCATGAGTGACCATTCAAAGGGCCTCTCTCTCCAGGAAAGGGTGTAACTGGCCCACAACACGAAGTTGAGCAAAGGGCCTTCTGGCCATGACTGCCACCTGCTCTTTGACCAGGAGTCGTGAGTCCAAGAGGACCCCCAAGTTACACACCGGATCTGTCCGGGGCAGTGCAACCCATCCAGAACCAAATATGGCAAATTCCTAGGAGCCAAGAGGCCATTAACCCACAGCCACTCTGTCTTACCAGGGTTCAGCTGAAGCCTGTTGTTCCCCATCCAGACCCCAACAGCCCCCAGGCACCTGGAAAGGGCACCTGGAAAGGGCAGTCACAGCATCACTTACTTCCCCTGGGATGGAGATATATAGTTGAGTATCATCTGCATATTGATGATATCTCATCCCATGGAGACAGATGATCTCACCCAGTGGTTTCATGTAGATGTTAAAAAGGAGAGGGGAGAGTACTGATCCCTGTGGCACCCCACAAAGAAGGGGCTGTGGGGCTGATCTCTCCTGTCCTATTAACACTGACTGGGACCGGCCCTGGAAAAAGGAGGTGAACCAGTGCAAAACTACGCCACACACCCTCAACTCCCCGAGCCGCCCCAAAAGGATACCATGGTTGATGGTATCGAAAGCCACTGAGACATCAAGGAGAGCAAGGATGGATGCACTGCCTCCATCCTGCTCCTGCCAGAGATCATCCATAAGTGTGACTAATGCTGTTTCTGTCCCATATCTGGGCCTGAAACCTGACTGAAAGATAATCCACTTCCTCCAGGATCCTCTGGAGCTGCAGTGCCACCACCTTCTCAACCACCTTCCCCATAAAAGAGGTGGGAGACTGGATGAAAATTATCCAGCATGGTAAGGTCCAGTGATGGTTTCTTAAGGAGGGGGCACACCAGCACCTCCTTAAAGGCCATCGGAAACACCCCCTCCCACAAGGACGTATTTACCATCAACTGCACCCAACCACACGTCACCTCCCGAGCTGCCTTCACCAGACAGGAGGGGCATGGGTCTAATTGACAGGTGGTGGCATTTACTGTCCAGAGGATCTTGTCCACTTCCTCAGGTCCAACAGGATCAAACTGTTCCCAGATAACTGGGTAAGTATGTTCCCTAGGCATCTCCCCAGACCCTGTTTCATGCTTGGAGTCCAACTTAGACCAAATCTGAGCAATTTTATCCTTAAGATGCTCTGAAAACTCCTCAGCACAGCCCTGTAGATGATTTTCTGGGACTCCTTTCCCTAACAGGAATCAAGTGATCCTAAACAGGGCTGTGAGAGGGATAATATGGAGAAGCACTGTTTAAAGAAAAATGCCCTGTATGTGCCTCAAACTCATGGCTGAAGGGGGGGGGGGGTTAGCCACAGATAGGTATCAGATAAAATTGTTTAGGTTAGGAATTAATAGCTAAGGAGATGGGTGTCAGGTAAACTTGATTAGGTTAGGAATTTATAGCTGATTGTGTTCGAGTAAGAACAGACTTTAAACCAAGAATGAGATAAGGGCTGCGGAAATCATCCCACAGACCCATAGATAAGTAACTAGTAACTAGTTTAACGGGGTACAGGACAATGCAATATGTTTGGGAAAACAGGAAGATTGTGAGCTGAGCCCTCGGAGGAGGGGGAGGACAGATAGGGTATAAAACTACTGGCTTTGGATGCATTCAGGGTTCCTTCGCCCAGGAGGGAACCCGCCTTTGCAAACGCGTTACAAATAAACTCTTTTCTCTGAATCATCGAACCGTGTACGTGAAGCTCTTTTGTTTCACCGCTGACAATTTTGGCACCCTCTCCGAGGAGCCCTCGGAGAGACGCCGGTCCGGTAAGACCCGGGTGGGGTAAGTGCGCACCGCTTCCCGTTGATGAAGTGACTTCGCCCAGTCCTCCTAGATCGGCTCCCAGGGTTCCGATATAATGAGACAGTCCAGAGAAAACGAGGCAACTCCGATGGAATAATTAATCAGAGTGGGTGATCAGATCTGAGTTTGAGAGTCCAGTTGAAGATCCCCAGGGATCCGCCTAGAGGTCGAGTGGAGGGATTCGGAGCATGTAGACGCCAAGAGGGTAGCCATAGGCTAAACGGCGGGAGGAGTAGGTTTGAAAGTTGACCATGGGAAAGGGACAGAGTAAACTGCCTAGGAAACTGGAGGGTACTGGTGCAAGTGCATCAGGAGGGGGGCCCAATCCGGACGTGCCCCTGGGTCAGGTAATTAGTCAGTGGAACATGCCATGGCTGAACAAGTATACTAAGGGACTAAAAAAAGGTAAAAACGATAAGGTTGTGTATAAAACAGTGGCCGAAATATCCTTTGGTATATCCCGACCATCCATATTTTTGGGACCCGAACGGGATGTCTGATGGATATTGGATCACTCAGTTAAAGAACTATGTGATGGGACATGGTCTTACGGACCAGATCCCCTATGTGGAAGAGTGGTATCATGTGTCCTGGGAAGGGCCAGACCCGCCTGTGGATATTTTTGTAAATAAAGGAGATAGTAGTGACGAGGACTGGATTCCGAGACCCATGCCGTCGGCACCAGTTCCTCCTCCTCTACCTCCTCCTCAAGCAGCACCACAGGCTCCTGCTGCTCGCCCGGCTTATCTGGGCTTACAGAAGGAACTGGCCCAACTAAATAAAGACCTAGAGAATTTGCCTCTAGGAGGAAGACTGGACAAGCCTGTTCTGGCCTTCCCGGTCAGAGAAGTCCCAAATGGGTTAGATGCCCAAGGAGCCCCGGTCACCGTGTTTGTGGCCATACCTATAAAACCTGCAGAATTACGGGATTTAAAGAAAACTCTTCCAAAACTCCATGAGGACGCTCACGGGGTAGCGGAACAGTTGGAACTTTTCTTGGGACCAGCTGACTATACCTATCAAGAGTTGATGTTTATTTTGGCCCACTTGTTTACCCCCGAAGAAAGAGAATTGATCAGACGCAGTGCGATGGTGGTGTGGGGAAGAAGAGGAGGTGGGGGACCACAGGCAGTGGCTGCCGATGTCAAATATCCAGCAGCAGACCCTGGCTGGGACATAAATAACGCCATCCATCGGGGCCATATGAGGGATTTAAAAGCTCTAATTGTAGAGGGAATAAAAACTGCCATACCCCAAGGGAAGAATTTGACAAAAGCATTTGAAATCAGCCAGGGGAAGGATGAATTCCTGGGAGATTTCTGTAATAGGTTAAGAGAAGGTTTGACAAAGTATTCAGGTATTGCTCCTGAGTCCCCTGCCTTTGAGAGTATGTTAAAGATGCAATTCGTAACAAAGGCTTGGCCAGATATTCAGAAAAAGATACAGAAAACGGATGGTTGGACTGATACGGGGATCACTGAATTGTTACGAGCAGCTCAGCAAGTATTTGTTAACCAGGACTCAGCAAAAGCCCGGCAGAAGACTCAGATGATGATGGCCGCAGTTCGAGCTACCGCCAAAAATGAGCTAGATAAGGGACTTGGTGGTCGGGAGGGATGGAGGAATGAGGGGGATGGGCCAAGGGAGAATTGGGAGAGGAGAGATCAAGGAAGAAGAAATATTGGGAGAAGGGGAGGGGAGGAGTCCTTTGCCTGAAAATGTTTTAAATGCGGAAAGGAGGGGCATTATATATGCCATTGTCCCCAGTGGAAAAATAAGGAGGGGGATGTTGGGGAGGGAGCTTATGCCCTATATGATTAGGGGAGTTCCGGCTCCCCAAAAGGGATCCATGGGGAGCCACTGGTAAAACTGTTAGTGGGTCCCGACCGCCAGGAATGGACGTTCCTGGTAGACATGGGTGCTAGCCGAACTTCGCTTTGCGAGCTGGTGCCTGGCAGAGAAAAGGTTCAAGGGAAAAGTCTCAGAATTGTGGGAGTTAGTGGAAATCCACAACCGGCTGAAGTGCTCAAGGGGGTGGAATTGGAAAGGGGTGAAGCTCATGTATCTGTGGATGTATTGTATCTAACCCAGGCAGGGATTAATTTGTTGGGAAGAGATTTGTTGCATGTGTTTGGATTTGAACTTTGGAATAGTAAGGAGGACACTCAAATGTGTCCTTTAACCGAGGTGGAGGAGGCCAAAATAGATACAGGCATGTGGTCAGAGAATGGGGGAATAGGAAAAATGAACATTCCCCCTATCCAAATTATGGTTAAACCAGGAGTCACTAAACTTTGGACCCCGCAGTACCCCTTGAGTAAAAAGGGAAGAGAGGGACTAAAACCGGTGATAGACACTCTTTTGGAGCAGGGGCTGTTGGAACCAACTATGTCCCCTTTTAATTCTCCTATTTTGGCAGTGCCCAAGAAGGATGGGAAATACCAGCTGGTGCAGGATTTGAGAAAAATTAATGAGATAGTTGTGCCCCGCTTTCTCTTCCCCCTTACACCATTCTGGGGCAGATACTGGTAGAGGATAAGTGGTTTACTGTTACAGACCTGAAAGATGCCTTTTGGTCCTGCCTGCTCGATGAGGGCAGTCAACCACTTTTTGCCTATGAATGGAAAGACCCGGAAACAGGGAGAAACCAGCAGTTGAGGTGGACAGTGTTGCCTCAGGGATATACCGAGAGTCCATTGTTGTTTGGACAGGCGTTGGAAGAAAAATTACAGGAATTTGCAGAGAATACCGAGGGCGGGGTAACGCTGCTCCAGTATGTGGATGACTTGTTGTTGTCAGGGAGAAAGAAAGCTGAAGTGACCGAAAGATCGATTCAGTTGTTGAATTGGTTGAAAGAGCAGGGATTGAAAGTGTCAAAGGAAAAGTTACAGTTTGTGGAGAAAAAGGTGAAGTATCTGGGACATTATATTTCCCAGGGGATCAGGTCCCTGGACCCCGAAAGGATAAAAGGGATAATGAGTTTACAACCTCCACGAAATAAGACTGAAGTGAGAAGGGCTTTGGGGTTGTTGGAATACTGTTGTTTGTGGATTGATCAGTATTCGGTGCTAGCTCAGTTTTTGTATGGGAAGCTGACTGAGAACCAGGGAGATCAGATTGAGTGGACCGAACTCGATGAGGAAAAGTGGGAAATGTTGAAAAGGGCGCTGACTTCGGCTCCGGTGTTAGCTTTGCCAAATTTAAAATTGCCTTTTCATTTGTATGTTACTGTAAATGCTGGAACCGCCATTGGGGTCCTAGCCCAGAAGAGAGGAGGTCGTTTCCAACCTGTGGCTTTCTTAAGTAAGCAACTGGACCCCGTGGCCCAGGGATGGCCCGCTTGTGTGCAGGGAGTGGCGGCAGCTGCAGTGTTGGTGGTCGAAAGTAAGAAATTGACTTTTGGAGGGGCGATCATAGTGCATTCCCCTCACCAGATAACTTCTGTGTTAAGCCAGCAGCTACCACTTGGATGAATGAGGGTCGAATCTTGAAGTATGAAACCTTGTTAAGAATGGACTCTATGATTGTGGTAGGGACAGACAAGAACTTGAACCCCACTGAGTTCCTGGTGGGAGAGAGAAAGGAGTGGGAACCAGAGGAACATGATTGTCAGGCTTTGATTGATTTACAGACGAAGGTTAGGGCTGACTTGGAAGAGGTGCCCTTAAACACAGGGGGAAAATGGTTTATTGACAGATCAAGTAGAGTGGAGGAGGGAAAGAGAAAGTCGGGTTTTGCTATTGTAGAAGGAAATGGAGAAGTGGTAGAGAAAGGAGCCTTGCCACCTGCGTGGTCAGCGCAAAGGTGTGAACTTTTCGCCCTGGCCAGAGCTTTGGAACTGGCCGAAGGGATGGAGGTCACTATTTGGATGGACTCTAAATATGCATGGGGAATGGTCCATACCTTTGGTAAAATATGGCAAGAAAGAGGGTTCATAAAGACTGATGGGAAACAGGTGGAGCAGGTTCAGCAGGTGGAGCAGACTTTGGAGGCATTAACCCGGCCTCAAAGGGTGGCAGTGGTGTATGTTCCTGCCCATCAGAGAGGCCAGAGTCCAGAGGTGGTAGGAAATAGGTGGGCAGACAAGTGGGCAAAGGAGGCGGCTGGACAGGTGGAGCTTCAAATGGCTCTAATACCGGTACTTGAGAAGCCTGAGGAGCCTGCCTGGGAGCCCAGTGAGAAGGAAAGAGAGAAATTAGAAGCTGAGGGTTGTGAAAAGAAAGAAAAGGGGTGGAGGACAATGGATGGAGTAGAAGTGATATCCCCAATGACTATGAGAGGGATTTTGGAAAAAGTCCATGAAGGAGGGCATTGGGGAACTGATGCTCTGGTTGAGGCTGTAAAAGGAAAATATTGGAGTTTGAACATGTGGACAATTGCTCATAGTGTGTGTTGGAAATGTTTGATATGTTTGAAAGTGAATAAAAAGGCAGCAAGAAAGAAAGAGGCAGGAGGCAGACCACTGGCCTCCTGGCCGTTCCAGAGAGCACAGATAGACTTTACGGAGTTACCAGAAAAAGGGGGGTCGAAATATTTGTTAGTTATAAAAGATCAGCTAACCGGGTGGGTGGAAGCTTACCCTACAAAGAAGGCCACTGCTGCAATAGTGAGCAAAATCCTCCTGGAACAGATCGTTCCTAGATATGGAATGATGGAGTGCTTGGACTCCGATCGCGGAACACATTTTGCGCAAAAGGTTCTGCAGGAGGTGATGAGGGCCGTGGGGGTGAGATGGGATCTACATACCCCCTGGCATCCGGAGTCCAGCGGAAAAGTAGAGAGAGCGAATGGGGAACTGAAAAAGCATCTGACCAAATTGCAGCTGGAAAATGGATTGCCATGGACTAAAAATCTCCCCATAGCACTCCTACGAATGAGGACCTGTCCCAGGAAAGACGTGGGGGTGTCTCCTTTTGAAATGCTAATGGGCCGTCCCTACTTAGCAACAATGGGAAACCCTATCCCAGAGTTCCGGGATATGTTCCTCAGAAAATATTTGCAGGCACTTTTGTGTTCTTTGTCTTCTCTTCACAAACAGGGCCTGTTGGCACAAAGACCTCCACTGAGCGGCAGCCAACATCCTCACGAAGCTGGTAGTTGGGTTCTGATAAAAACCTGGAAAAACGAGAAGCTGCAGCCTAGCTGGGAAGGTCCGTTCCAAGTCTTGCTGACAACTGAATCAGCTGTTTGAACCCGGAAAGGGGGCTGGACGCATCACAGCCGAGTGAAAGCTGCCCCCAATCCTGAGGCTCGATGGAGGGCTATCCCAGTGGAAGGACAACCACTAAAAGTGACTCTTAAATGATGAAAATATTTGTATTTTTGTTGGCAATAACCCTGCCCCTGATCTTGTCTTATGAAACATGGAGGGAGAATAGTTGGGTTAAGTTGATGGAAAGGCATGCTCGGCTCCTGAATAAAAGTGAGTGCTGGGTTTGTGGAAAGCTGCCCAGTGCGGCTGATCAAGGAGTTCCCTGGGAAGCCTGGCCAATGGACTCTCAGTCAAAGGAATGGATCCCAGTTAAGGTGGATTTGAATCGGATATGGTTCTATAAAGGTAACAACACTGTATCCCTAGTGGGAAACCGAAATCTTGTGATTGCTCAAGTGTGCATAAAAAGTGAAGGAAATGGGAGTATGAATTCCAGCTTGCTGATGGGAGACTATCCTTTTTGTAATCAAACTTGGATAGGTATTACCGAACGGAACTGTGAGAAAATGATCTGTAATAACTCTGTGGGAGGTGTATTTGAATACAACTGTTCCAGTTTACCCTTCTTTAACGAACTTAGTTGTCCAAAAACAAACCGGAGTTGTGCCGTTCTCCCAGAACAATTGAATCAGGCAGTAGAAATTCCCATGTGTCGAATTCTTGGAGCCATGCAAGATATATCGAATTATTCTGCTGACCGATACAAACATTCCAACATGGGATATATGTCCTTACCAAGGGGATATTGGTATCTCTGTGGGTACCGGGCATATAAAGGATTACCCCCAGGTTGGAAAGGAACATGTACTATTGGAAAGGTATCCCCTGCTCTAAGAATTATATCCCAATCCCACCTCCCTAAGGGGGTTCGCTTAAGAAATAAAAGAGAAAATAGTCCGTTGTCCAGAGGGACAGGTGAAGCTATAGGCAGAGCAATTTGGGCTAACCTTGGAGTAGGCCTAAACTATAGGGATATTCTCCTCTTAAGCAATTGGACCGAAGGAATGTTCAACTCATCCATTAAGAATTTTAAAGCTTTGAATCAGGAAGTGGGACAGATGAGGCATGTAGTCCTTCAAAATCGGGAAGCATTGGATCACATACTGGCTGCCACTGGAGGAGTATGTGCACTCCTACACGAATACTGTTGTATTTATATATCAGATAACCAGGCCAATACCACCCACACGATTAAAGAGATGGAGAATTCCATTAGTCAACATCACAAAGAGTGGTTTTCGCCCAGTGAAGGGGGTGATTGGAGTTGGTTGTGGAATTGGTTACCAGGGTTTGGATGGGTGAAACAGCTTTTGCTAATTATAATTATCGGAATTTGTATTTTTTTGTGTACGTGTGGCTGTATCCCATGTGCTCCATTATGTATTCAAGGCCTAAGGGATTGTTGGGAGAATTGTTGTACCTCTTGGAAAGATGAGCAAGCTATGTTACTTGAGTTTGAGGCAATGAGGAAGAAGAAAAAGGGGGGATTGTGAGAGGGATAATATGGAGAAGCACTGTTTAAAGAAAAATGCCCTGTATGTGCCTCAAACTCATGGCTGAAGGGGGGGTTAGCCACAGATAGGTATCAGATAAAATTGTTTAGGTTAGGAATTAATAGCTAAGGAGATGGGTGTCAGGTAAACTTGATTAGGTTAGGAATTTATAGCTGATTGTGTTCGAGTAAGAACAGACTTTAAACCAAGAATGAGATAAGGTCTGCGGAAATCATCCCACAGACCCATAGATAAGTAACTAGTAACTAGTTTAACGGGGTACAGGACAATGCAATATGTTTGGGAAAACAGGAAGATTGTGAGCTGAGCCCTTGGAGGAGGGGGAGGACAGATAGGGTATAAAACTACTGGCTTTGGATGCATTCAGGGTTCCTTCGCCCAGGAGGGAACCCGCCTTTGCAAACGCGTTGCAAATAAACTCTTTTCTCTGAATTATCGAACCATGTACATGAAGCTCTTTTGTTTCACCGCTGACAGGGCCACTGGGCAGCATTCTGCAGATGCAATAAGAGTGGAGAAATACTGACATTTTGCCGCTCTTACCGCCACAAAGGTTCTTGGGAATAACCCCCAGCTCCCTCTGAAGCCTCATTGGGTCCATCAGTCACCAGGGGCAGACTGATCAAATAGGTCCTGCCTCCCTGTGGATGGGGGTGGCATATGAGAATCTCATGGTCACCAGGGCATGATCTGACCATGATGAAAGGGAAAGATGTAACTCTCTCCTTAGATCACATTGCCAGTGCTCTGACAAGAAAACCAAGTCTGGTGTGAGGCCACTGTCTTGAGTCGGGTCCCAAATAATCCGAGTCAGGCCCATGGCTGCTATGGTGGCCATGAACTCCCAAGCTGCCTCCGAGGCCCACCCCAGGGATGGCAGATTGAAGTCCCCCAGAACCATAAGCCTGGGGAACTCCACCACCAACCCTGAGACAGCCTCCAACAGCTCAGACAGAGAGGTTGCTATGCAGTAGGGAGGCTGGTACAACAGCAACACTCCCAACTGCTCTTGGGCACCCAACTTGAAAAATAGGGTATCACAACCAGCTACTTGTGGAGCAGGGCCCCTGAAGGCCACTAGAGACTCTCTGATGATAACTCCCACCCCTCCTTCCCTGCCTTGGCATCTTGGCTGGTGCCACACCCGAAACCCGACTGGGCATATCTCCAACAAAGCCACTCCTCCTTCTGGGCCCAGCCAGGTTTCGGTAATACACACCAGGTCTGCCCCCTCCTCTGTGATCAAATCACATATGAGGGGGGCCTTGTTGTTAACTGACCTGGCTTTAAGCAGCAGCAGCCGGAGGCCAGGGCCCTCACAAGTCTGCTGTCCAGGGCCTAGGTTTAAGCCTGGGGGGTCAGAACACACCACAGGTAATAAACACCTGGGGTGTCTTCCTCTATGATGACCCACCCTTCAGCTTCCGTCATAACATGAAACCTGTTCTCTTCATACAGAAATCTTTCAGCCGTACTTTAATGCTACTATCATACCAATTTCATCAGATTCTGTCCTCAGACAACTAATTTGCCCATACTGTTGAAACTGATTACCAAAGTAATAAAAAAAAATACTAAGCTAATACTGATGACATTTGACAGCCTTGACACTCCATAAATATCTAATTTGCCTACAATTTCATTGTATTCTACTGAGATACTAATAATAATAATTACAGCAGCAGCAGCAGCAGCAACAACACTTGTACTTATCCATGCTAGGTAATGATTTGGGTCACTTCCAAAGTTCTGGATCAGGCCAACAAACTGAGATTTGTGATCCAGGCAACTCTTTAGAAAATAGTATTCAAAAATACAAATAAGTATTTCTCATTAAAAGTGTATATCAATGAAATTGTTTCTTTTTCTACTAGGTTCGAGAATAGTTTGTTAAGAAACTCATGCATATGTTATGAATGTTAATTGCACACTTTATAGTGTTCATGGTGTTAATTTTATAAAATTCAGTCAATTGGCAGTTTATTAAAAATACTGAGATGATTTTATGGTAAGCATACATAAATTAAATACAGTATCAGATGATAAATAGGCATATTACTATAGCATGACATCATTTGAAAGTGCAGAAACTTTTATTGTTAACATACTTATTATGACAGCTACTGGTTTTCCTTTCTGTCTTAATTAAGATTTTTGCAGCTGAGGTTCCCACAAACCTAAATTTGTTTGTTGATTCAGGTGTGCTGAAAAAGCATTCAAAGCATTCATTTGGTCAATTTGTGGAATTTGATTTATTTGTAATCTTTGTGAATTCCCCCATTCATGAAACTGATTGGTATATAATAAGGTTTGAAAAACAGGAAATAACAAGGAATAAGGAATAAAACATAAAAAAAATATATCTCTGTCTCTGTTTCTGTATCTGTATCTGTATTTCTAATCTCAAGATGGATTCCCACAATCAGTCAGGGCTAAAGACATGGTAGACAGGAATGTTTTCATTGTCCTGGGAAAAACCAAGGAGGGAAGGTCCTACACATATATACCTCCAGGAGAAGCATATTCTTATGCACGGGTGCCACTACAGAGAAGACCTGCCATCTAGTCCCACGTACTTCCGAAAGTGGCAGAACCCTTAGCAGGCTGTCTTGAGATGGGCAGACTCAACTATGGCAAGATGGTGCCTGAGTTAACCTGGTGTTATACCAGAGATTTGTAGATGACAACCAGCACTTCAGACTGGGCCTGGAACCCTACTGGATTTCAGTGTATAGACAATGAAATTATTGTTAACTTGCAGTGGGAGGGTTTGCCTTATCAGAAGTCTGGCTGCTGCATTCTGGACCAGCTCTAGCTTCTGGATCTCTAAAGGCTGCTTCTTATACAATGCAACTGCATGGTGATCAAAGCATGAGCTACCATCACCAGGGCATCCAGGTACCAAAGGCCCACAGCCACAGCATTCACTTGCAGGAGCTGTGAGTCCAAGAAGACCCCAAAGTCCTTTGGGAGAACACTAGTCCATCTAGAAAAATTACCAGGACCAAAGTTATTGGATTGTCTCAAAGTTTATTGACAAAAAGCAGCTGAGTCTTGGTAGGATTTAATCTGAGCTTGTTTGAGCCCTTCCAGATCTTAACAGTTCAGGATTTCCATAGCATCTCTGGCTTAGTCTGGTGTGACAATGTATAATTAAGTGTCATCAACATGCTGATGACAACTAACTCTGAACTGATATATCATTTCTCCCAGAGGCTCCATATAAATGTTAAAAATAGGGAGAGCACTGGAGAGCCTCATACTGGAGCAGTCAAGGACTTAATGTTGATTGGCTGCTGACTGAACTACCCACTCAGGCAAGAGTAGAACCACTGTACAACAGTGTCCCCAACTCCTAAGCCTTGTAACTGTTCCAGCAAGATACTGTTTGATGGTACAGAATGCCACCAAGAAGTCTAACTAGACCAAGAGTGCACATTCCTTCACCTAGGTCATTGATCAGGATAAGTAATGAGTTTCTTCTAGGATCCTCTGTAGCTGGGTTCTCTTCTCAGTGACCTTTCACTAAAAGGGGAGATTGGATACTGAGCAAAAATTGTTAAAAACAGCAGGAATGGCTCCTTCAAGAAAGGGCACAATATTGCCTCCTTCAAGGAAGGTGGCATTTCTCCCTCCCTTGGCAGATTCAGCCTTTGAGACTCACTTGGCCACCCAAAGGAGCCATGAAGTATGTGAATCTAGCCCAGGATTCATGCCACAAAGGATCCTACCCACTTTCTCAGGCTCTACAAGCTCAAAAGAATCTCCCTCAAAAGTATACCACTGTGAATTCTGCCTAACTAGTATCCAGCCCAGAATGGATGACAGTGACTTTATCCACCAAGAAACCGACAGTTTCATCCACGGAACCTGCAAACACTTTGTCCTACCCAATTCTCTAACAGGGTCTGGATAATTCTGAATAAGGCTACCAGATGAAATCTGGGGATGCAGTAAGTGCAAAGGAGAAGAGATGCTTCCCCATTCTTATCACCACTGTGTAGGCTCCAACATGACATCTTACCAGTGCTTGGTTATATCCATTTCTGGTTTTCTGCCACCATTGCCCTAGGCATCTTCCCGACTGCTTCATTTCTCAAGAAGCCCCTTGATATTTGCAACTGATCAGAGACCTCCCAGGAGCAACCTCATCCAGCGTTCTGGCTTTCTCTGCATTCCAGAGATCGGACAGAGATTCATGTATCTTGCTCCCTTGTCTGTCAATTCGTCAGTGACATTCACAACACTCTCCTGACATGGTGATGACACAGATGATTACTAACAAAATTATTTGTTTTGCAGCAGCCAGAAACAAATAGCAGAACTGACAATTGAGGCCAACTGCTCTGAGGACACATGAGACAAAAGGGAAAGGTGCCAAGAAGCAATAGCTTTAAGGTGAACACAAAAGCGCCTGGCAGAAATATGAATTGTTGATGAATTGATTTTTTTTTCCTGAAGAAGAGTGCATTTGCTTTTGTACAAAATGCAATTTTTAAGCTTGAAATGATTTGTCTCTTGTAGCTGACACTTCACTATCAGGCTTCCTGTTTCCGATATAGTTTTGCTTGAAGTCTTTAGAGTTTCCAAATCATCATGGTCCATGATGATGATTTGTTTTCCAAACCATGCTGGGCAATATATTCCAGAGCTTTTCAATGTTTTGCTCATTTAAGTTCAAGTTTTTTAAAAAAAATTATTGCAAGCAATTTATGTGCTGCTCTGTTCTAAACCAGCTCTGAGCAGAATATAACATGAACAAAAACTGAAAAGAGCAAAGACAAACTACAGTGTCACGACAGTGGCTCCATCCACCAGGGTAGCCCCAAATTTAATGCCCCCAAATGCTCTATTAAACAGCCATGTCTTCACAGCCCTATAGATTTCATCAGGGAGGTGGTGGTCAGGATGTACACACTATACTGAGGTAGATTGTATGTGTGTGTGTGTGTACCTTCAAGTCAGTGTGGGTTCCTGGCAACTGCCTGGACAAGTCTCTGCAGTTTTCTTGGCAAGATTTCAGAAGTGGTTTGCCATTGCCTCCTTCCTAGGGTGAGAGAAAGTGACTGGCCCAAGGTCACCCAGCAGAACTAGAACTCATGGTCTCCTGGTTTCTAGCCTGGTGCCTTAATCACTACACCAACCTAGCTCTCATAGCAGGTCTTAGAGTAGCTTATTCAACTGCACACAAGCTGAGAAACTATCTGCTTTAATATTGTGGGGATTTCAAATAGAGAAGCATAGACTCCTCCTATGAATTATTACTATTTATTAGGAACAATGATTTAGATTGTTCCTAGACTGTCTAGATAGGAATATGTAGTCCTTGTAATTTCTCCTGAGAAGCAACTTCCAAATTTTGCTTTAGAATTTATTATAGTCTAAAATAGCTTCAGAGAGCTGAGTGACAACTCGATCCTTTGCTCATTCAGAGAGGTAGAGAGTATAGATCTGCAGAAAGCAGAAAACGTGTTTCAAGTTCAGAACAAAACAGTCCAACTGAAAATGTTCTACAAAAACATGCGGGGTTGGCTGCTTTCCAAGGAGATACAATCCACAGCCTTGCAGAAAGATTAGCCAATGAGATGTTTTCCAAACAATCTTGAAAACTTTAAAACAAATCCCTGTATTCAGTTGTCAGGTACCAAAGAATAACCTAGTTTATATTAGCATTCGTAATCGGAACTGCCTGCTTCTTGTAGCAGTAGGGAAATCATTTTTGCTCTTTAAATGAATCCTGGATTGCTAAACCACATTGTTAACAGGGCAAAACCCTGTTATATGACTTGATCACAGATGAGGGGGCAGACCTGGCGTGTATTACTGAAACCTGGTTGGGCGCGGAAGGAGGTGTTGTTCTTTTGGAGATATGCCCGGCTGGGTTTTGAGTCTGGCATCAGCTGCGATCTCAGGGCAGGGGAGGAGGGGTGGCTGTTGTCATCTGAGAATCCCTAGTGGCCGTCAGGGGTCCTGCTCCACAAGTGGCCAGGTGTGAGACCCTGTTCTTCAAACTGGGTTCCCGAGAACAGTTGGGAGTGTTGCTACTGTACCAGCCTCCCTGCTGCATAGCAACCTCCCTGCCTGAGCTGCTGGAGGCAGTCTCAGGTTTGGCGGTGGAGTTCCTCAGGCTTATAGTGTTGGGGGACTTCAATCTGCCTTCCCTGGGGCGGGCCTCGGAAGCAGCCCGGGAGTTCATGTTCCAGATTATTCAGGACCCAACTAGAGACAGTGGCCTCACCCTGGACCTAGTTTTCTTGTCAGAGCAGTGGCAAGATGATCTGAGGGGAGAATTACATCTTTCCCCCTTGTCCTGGTCAGATCATGCCCTGGTGGCCTTGAGATTCTCTCGTGCTGCCCCCCTCCACAGGGAGGCAGGACCCATTTGATTGGTCTGCCCCTGGCGACTGATGGACCTGGCTGAGTTTCAGAGGGAGCTGGGGGTTATACCCAAGTCTCTCCTGCACGGTCCAGTGGAGGCCCTGGCTGCTGCCTGGAATAGGGAGGCGGCCAGAGCCTTGGACAGGATCACACCTGTGTGGCCTCTTTTGCCCACCCAAACCCGGCACTCCCCATGGTTTACAGAGGAGCTCAGAGTTTTGAAGAGGGTTAAGAGAGGCCTAGAGTGCTGCTGGAGGAAGACAAAAACTGAACCCGACCGAACACAAGCTAGAGCTGCTATTAAGGCCTACCTTGTGGTGGTAAGAGCGGTGAAGCGCCAGTACTCCTCTGCCCTTATTGCATCAGCAGAAAGCTGCCTGGCAGCCCTGTTTAAGATTACCCGATCCCTTTTAGGGAAAGGGGAGTAAGAAATCCATCTACAGGGCTGTGCGGAGGAATTTTGGGGGCACCTGCAGGATAAAATCACTCGAATCTGGACCGAGTTGGACTCCAAGCATGAGACAGAGTCGGAGGAGGTACCCAGGGAATGTACTTACCAGGTTATCTGGGACCAGTTTGATCCTGTTGAACCCGAGGAAGTGGACAGGATCCTTCGGACTGTAAATGCTACCATGTGCCAATTAGACCCATGCCCCTCCTGGCTGGTGAAGGCAGTGCGGGAGGTGACATGTGGCTGGGTCCAGGCAATGGTAAACACATCCTTGAGAGAGGGGGTGTTCCCAGCAGCCTTTAAGGAAGCACTGGTGCACCCCCTCCTCAAGAAACCATCGCTGGACCCTACTATACTGGACAATTTTCGCCCAGTCTCCGACCTCCCCTTTTGGGAAAGGTGGTTGAGAAAGTGGTGGCTTTGCAGCTCCAGAGGATTCTGGATGAAACGGATTATCTAGACCCCTTTCAGTCAGGTTTCAGGCCCGGTTATGGGATGGAAACGGCATTGGTCGCACTTATGGATGACCTCTGGTGGGAGCAAGATGGAGGCAGTGTATCCATCCTTGCTCTTCTTGACCTCTCAGCGGCTTTCGATACCATTGGCCATGGTATCCTTCTGGATCAACTTAGGGAGTTGGTGGGCAGCGTGGTTTTGCGCTGGTTCACCTCCTTCCTCCAGGGTTGGTCCCAGTCGGTGTTGATAGGGAGCGAGAGATCCGGCCTGCAGCCCCTAGTTTGTGGGGTGCCGCAGGGTTCGGTACTCTCTCCGCTCCTTTTTAACATCTACATGAAACCACTGGGTGAGATCATCCGTCCCCATGGGCTGAGGTATCATCAATACGCAGATGATACCCAATTATACATCTCCATCCCGGGTGAAGTAAGCGATGCTGTGGCCACCCTTTCCAAGTGCCTGGGGGCTGTGGGGGCCTGGATGGGGGACAACAGATTGCGGCTGAACTCGGGGAAGATGGAGTGGCTGTGGATTAATGGCTCCTCGATTTCTGGGAAATTGTCATCTTTAGTTCTGGATGGGGTTGCACTGCCCCAGACAGACCCGGTGCGTAACTTGGGGGTCCTCCTGGACTCACGGCTCCTGCTCGAAGAGCAGGTGGCAGCTGTGGCTAGGAGGGCCTTTCTGCAACTTCTTATTGTGCACCAGTTACGCCCCTTCCTGGAGCGAGAATCCCTTCAAACGGTCACTCATGCCCTGGTTATCTCCCATATAGACTACTGCAATGCACTCTACATGGGGCAACCCTTGAAGAGTATCCAGAAGCTACAGCCACGCGGGCGATCTTGGGTTTCCCAAGATCAGCACATTTCACCCCTTTGCTCTGCGAGCTGCATTGGTTGCCAGTATGCTTCCAGGTCCAATTCAAGGTGTTGGTTATCACCTTGAAAGCCCTATATGGCATGGGTCCAGGTTACCTAAGGGACCATCTTCTCCCCATCACATCAACCTCTCCTACCCGGTCGTGCAGAGAGGGCACGCTATGGACCCCGTCTGCAAGAGAATTCCACCTGGCAGGGTCCAGGAAGCAGGCCTTCTCTGCAATATCACCTGCCCTTTGGAATATCCTTCGCCCGGAAGTGAGATTGGCTCCGTCCCTCCTGGACTTTAGGAAACAGCTAAAGACCTGGTTCTGTAATTATGCCTGGGGCGGGAGAGAGAGTAGCCATTCCTGGGGATGGTTAGTGTCTAAGAAGGACCCTGCTCTGCCTGCAAATCATAAAGAACTTCCAGCCATCAAGGTTTTTATTATATTTATTTTATTGTGTATTATAGTGTTTTACAGTTTTATATTTTTATTTATGTTTTATTGTAAACCGCCCAGAATCCCTTTTGGGAGATGGGTGGTGATAAATTTGATAAATAAATAAATAAATACCCCAATCTCTTTCAGATTCCTTTCAAACAGCCCCTCTCCCAGTCTGAAGGTAAATAACCAAGGCAGGCAGGCACAAACAGTAATTAATTCCACTCCTGTGCGGTTTTTCTTCTACTACACTACAACACTACACCAAACTGGCTCTCAAGCTAGATTAGACAAGTATCATTTCCTAAATTATGCCTAATTAAAAGGAACTTTAAAATGCACCTAGTCTACCTATCCATCAGTTTGCCTGCTTCATCTCCTAGCATGAATCATCCAGGGTAGGCTTAGACTGCATCATCAATTACCAAATTTCTATCCAGGAAAAAAAAACAAAAAAACAACTGCTGCACAGATGGGGCTGCACATATTGATTTTCACCTGATGCTCTGGGGACCAACATGCAAAAGCATGAGAAGGCAAGTGTGCCCTTCCTCTCTTCCAAAGCTATAAGTCATTACTGGCCAGGTAGTAGAGAAGTATTGCCCATTCCTAACCCATATTAAGTGTTTTACTTGTTATATATAATGGATAATTGTTGAACATATGGATTTAAAAGAGGGCAGTATTCCAGTTGCCGATTTCTATTACAATTTGAAATCCTGTCTGGATATGGGTTTGGCCCTTAGCTTAGTACAGAAGAAGTCAAAGAATTCTCCTTGAATTCTCCAAGCCCCCTCTTGCCTGACAAAACTCAAGGCATGCAGGTTTCACTGCTTGCTACATGCAGCACATTGCAACCAGGTTATTTTGTACTTCCCCACTGAAAGAAATTCAATATAATCCCAGGCTCTCTGGTCTCCTGAGAGTAATTTTAGACAACTTTGAGGGTTTATAGGCAGGTGGTATCAATGGTGTGGTAAGAGGAGTTTTCAGATTGCAGAAAAATAATTTTAATTTCCTTTAAAAAGAGGGAGAGAATTAACTCTGTAGAGATATATCCACATATTAGCTTTTAAATAATTAATGGGAAATCAAATGCAGACTTCCAATTAAAATGATTAGAATAATTCTATTATGTGTAGTTCATCTCTGCAGAGCCCCTTTTCTTCCTTAAAGCACACATACAGATCTGCATGCACACACATACGTGCATGCCCATTATTAAAAATATAGCTGTGACCTGTGATTAATATACATAGAGCTTACTGCAAAATCTGTGTGGGTGTAGGGGAAATAGATCAAGCACGAGGTTCAATAGAAGCGGGCAGGGAAAAAAAGAATGTTTTGCTAGCTGATCAGGACTGTCTGTCAGAAATGAAAGTGTCTAAGTTCCTTTAGAGATCTTCTGAACATCCCAAAAAGCATTTTGGCATCACATCAATCTGATTCATATTTGCCTCTTGTGACATAATTCTGTTTAAACTGGGTTGCGCTAAAAGCCTCCTCAAAGTCAACTAGCTGGCTGAGCCATAGTGCTTGATGCATATTTTGTTAGAACAAGGTGGAGAGGTGGGAGCTCGGCTGCACCCTACGAAACAGGGCCTGAGCTCTATGAATGACTTGTCACTTCAGCAGTTTCACTGTCAGATGAATCTATAGGAATGTCTAATTTTGGCTTTGAGGTCTGGTTTGGATCTTGTCAAAGTCTTCAGTCAGTGGTTCAGGTCACGGTGTATGACACTGGGCAGCAGCAGAGTTAACTCCTCTTTTATTCTATTGATTCTTAATCAATAAGCAGTGAAGCTTTTCTCCTTAAGCAGTCATTGGCAAGTCAGTTCTTATATACTGTATATATATATATGACTTGGGTTTTGTTTTTATCATCTTGTATTTATTCAAAAAGTTTCTGATGTTTCGTAGCTGGTGATCTTGGCTTCTGATCCTTAAACCTACTGATATGCCAGCCTTAATCAGATCCATCGATTGAATTGTTTTTTTTTTCCTATTCTGCATCAAAGTACATAACTAGCATTATCTGCATTTGGATAATTTCTTTATTCAACATTTCTTCTGTATTCAGTAGTTACTAACCCTGATTTCACAGTCTTAACCAGGATACCATTCATCTAGAGTTCCAAGTTTCTGTTGAATATAACAACTCTTGTCTCACAATTCAGTGCATGAATTGAAGTAAATCCCACCATGCCACAACAGGTGGCAGTGCCTAGCTGACTTTGGCTGGTGTCAAAACAAACTAAGGTTTGAGATTGGTTTGTACTTGGATGGGAGACCACCAGGCTACAGAGGAAAGTTAAAAAAAAGTCCTGAAAGAAGGCAATAAGAAACAATTAATGTATTGCTGCAAAGAAAAAAATAGATATGTCTATATAGTCACTTTGAGTCAAGGAATCCTTATCTTTATCTTCAATTCCAACTAGGTTCAATGGACCTTAGTCATACAAAGATCAACAGAGAATTATGGTTTTAATGATAAAAGTAGTGCAACTGAAATCAGATTTTGTGATTTTTAACCTGAAAATCAGTGAAGCTGTTGAAGGTCACATATTGTACTAACCCATCATGAGGTTTGGCTTTGTTTCATGTATTTCATGAAGCCAGGAAATTAAGGCTTATTCCAAAAACCATAGTTAAGTAAACCAATGGTTAACATTATACTGAGAAACACTGATCCATATATTTTAGACTCGCTGTAACCAGACAACTGGGAAAAGTGTCAGGAGCACATTATTATACATATCAGTGTTTTCACATTCTGACTGATAATTCATATCAAGTTGGACTTACTAAAATGCAATAACCCAGTACGTCAGTGGATGATTGTTGTAGCTGCAAGGCCTTCATTGCTATCCTAGCAAGTGCTAGTTTGCAGCACATTTCTTGACTGCTGGTTCTGTTACTGTTGATGGTCAAACCTAATAAGCAGAAGCTATCTACCATTTCAATGTCTTAATTGTCAGTTCTAAGGCTACTTGCTATACCTGCTTTCATTAGTATGGTGGTCTCCTTTATATTTAATTTCAGTTTCATTTTATTCACTGTGCTCTTTAACTTTCATTGCTAGAACTTGCAGATCATTTGCCTTTTCAGCTATAACAGTAGTGTCATCAGCACAGAGCAGCTTATTGATGTTTCTCCTTCCTCTTTAAAACAACATTCATCTTCTTCCAGTCCAACTTCTCCCAATATATATTCAGCATATAGGAGAGTATACAGCCTTGTCTCACTCCTTTGCTGGCCTTGAACCAGTTGGTTTTACCATGTTCCATCTGGACTGTGGTTTCCTGTTCTATTTACAGGTTTCGTATGAGGACAGTGAGATATTCTGGGATTCCCATTTTCCTAAACACATTCCACACCTTGATATAGTTGACACAATCAAATATCTTTCTAGAAACAATGGAGCACATATGTGGGGGGCGGGGTTGTTTGTTTTGGTATTCTTTGGCTTTTTTAATTATCCAGTAATATGGATTGGCAATGTCTCTTGTTCGTCAGCCTTTTTAGAAACCAGTTGGAACATCTGGCAACTCTCCTTCTACGGTATGTTCGACTTTAATCTGCACTGGATGAACCTAAGTGTTACTTTGCTAGTCTGTGAAATTAAGGATATTGTGTGATAGTTTGGATCCTCTGTTAAATTTTCTTTCTTTGGTATTGGTATGACATCTTCCAATTTGTTGTTCACTGTGCCATTCTTGAGATTTGAAGCAGTTTAGTTATACAGTTAACTATAAATATAAAATTTAACTAGAGTATATTTGATCATCAAATCACATTAGCAACATGCTTTTTACAAACATACCCTGATCAGACTTCAGCAAAGGATCGTTACCTTGTCGTGGTGCTGGAGCTTGAGCACCTCAATGATGCCATGAGCTAAACCATGAAGGACCACCCAAGACAGGAAGGTCATGACAGAGAGGTCAGACTAAATGCGATCCCTGGGGAAGGTAATGGCAACCCACCCCAGTATTCTTGCCATGAAAACTAAATGGATCAGTACAACCAGAGATATGTTGGTATACCATCGGAAGATGAGACCCCCAGGTCGGAAGATGGTCAAAATGCTACTGGGAAGGAACAGAGGATGAGCTCAACTAGCCTCAGACGTGATGACGCAGCTAGCTCAAAGCCGAAAGGACGGCTAGCGGCCGATGGTGCTGGTGGTGAACGGCGAATCCGATGTTCTAAGGATCAACACACCATTGGAACCTGGAATGTAAGATCTATGAGCCAGGGCAAATTGGATGTGGTTATTGGTGAGATGTCAAGATTAAAGATAGACATTTTGGGCGTCAGTGAACTGAAATGGACTGGAATGGGCCACTTCACATCAAATGACCAGCAGATCTACTACTGTGGACAAGAGGACCACAGAAGAAATGGAGTAGCCTTCATAATTAATCGTAAAGTGGCTAAAGCAGTGCTTGGATACAACCCAAAAAACGACAGAATGATCTCAATTCGAATTCAGGGCAAGCCATCTAACATCACAGTGATCCAAATATACGCCCCAACCACAAATGCTGAAGAAGCTGAAGTAGAGCAGTTCTATGAGGATCTGCAGCACCTACTGGACAACACGCCTAAAAGAGATGTTATTTTCATCACAGGAGACTGGAATGCTAAGGTGGGCAGTCAAATGACACCTGGAATTACAGGTAAGTATGGCCTGGGAGAACAAAATGAAGCAGGACATAGGCTGATAGAATTTTGCCAAGACAATTCACTCTGCATAACAAACACTCTCTTCCAACAACCTAAGAGACGGCTTTATACATGGACTTCACCAGATGGACAACACCGAAATCAGATTGATTACATCCTTTGCAGCCAAAGGTGGCGGACATCTGTACGGTCGGTAAAAACAAGGCCTGGAGCTGACTGTAGTCAGATCACGAACTTCTTCTTGCACAATTTAGGATCAGACTAAAGAGATTAGGGAAGACCCACAGATCAGCTAGATATGAGCTCACTAATATTCCTAAGGAATATGCAGTGGAGGTGAAGAATAGATTTAAGGGACTGGACTTAGTAGATAGGGTCCCGGAAGAACTCTGGACAGAAGTTGGCAGCATTGTTCAGGAGGCGGCAACAAAATACATCCCAAAGAAAGAGAAAACCAAGAAGGCAAAATGGCTGTCTGCTGAGACACTAGAAGTAGCCCAAGAAAGAAGGAAAGCAAAAGGCAACAGTGATAGGGGGAGATATGCCCAATTAAATGCAAAATTCCAGAGGTTAGCCAGAAGAGATAAGGAATTATTTTTAAACAAGCAATGCACGGAAGTGGAAGAAGACAGTAGAATAGGAAGGACAAGAGACCTCTTCCAGAAAATTAGAAACATTGGAGGTAAATTCCAGGCAAAAATGGGTATGATCAAAAACAAAGCTGGCAAGGACCTAACAGAAGAAGAAGAGATCAAGAAAAGGTGGCAAGAATATACAGAAGACCTGTATAGGAAGGATAACAATATCGGGGATAGCTTTGATGGTGTGGTCAGTGAGCTAGAGCCAGACATCCTGAAGAGTGAGGTTGAGTGAGCCTTAAGAAGCATTGCTAATAACAAGGCAGCAGGAGACGACGGCATCCCAGCTGAACTGTTCAAAATCTTGCAAGATGATGCTGTCAAGGATAAAAATGCTATATGCCAGCAAAGTTGGAAAGCACAAGAATGGCCATCAGATTGGAAAAAATCAACTTATATCCCCATACCAAAAAAGGGAAACACTAAAGAATGTTCAAACTATCGAACAGTGGCACTCATTTCACATGCCAGTAAGGTAATGCTCAAGATCCTGCAAGGTAGACTTCAGCAGTTCATGGAGCGAGAATTGCCAGATGTACAAGCTGGGTTTAGAAAAGGCAGAGGAACTAGAGACCAAATTGCCAATATCCGCTGGATAATGGAAAAAGCCAGGGAGTTTCAGAAAAACATCTATTCCTGTTTTATTGACTATTCTAAAGCCTCTGACTGTGTGGACCATAACAAATTGTGGCAAGTTCTTAGTGGTATGGGGATACCAAGTCATCTTGTCTGCCTCCTGAAGAATCTGTATAACGACCAAGCAGCAACAGTAAGAACAGACCACGGAACAATGGACTGGTTTAAGATTGGGAAAGGAGTACGGCAGGGCTGTATACTCTCACCCTACCTATTCAACTTGTATGCAGAACACATCATGCGACAAGCTGGCCTTGAGGAATCCAAGGCTGGAGTTAAAATTGCTGGAAGAAATATTAACAATCTCAGATATGCAGATGATACCACTCTGATGGCTGAAAGAGAAGAGGAACTGAGGAGCCTTATGATGAAGGTGAAAGAAGAAAGTGCAAAAGCTGGTTTGCAGCTAAACCTCAAAAAAACCAAGATTATGGCAACCAGCTTGATTGATAACTGGCAAATAGAGGGAGAAAATGTAGAAGCAGTGAAAGACTTTGTATTCCTAGGTGTGAAGATTACTGCAGATGCTGACTGCAGTCAGGAAATCAGAAGACGCTTAATCCTTGGAAGAAGAGCAATGACAAATCTCGATAAAATAGTTAAGAGCAGAGACATCACACTGACAACAAAGGCCCGCATAGTTAAAGCAATGGTGTTCCCTGTAGTAACATATGGCTGCAGAGCTGGACTATAAGGAAGGCTGAGCGAAGGAAGATCGATGCTTTTGAACTGTGGTGTTGGAGGAAAATTCGGAGAGTGCCTTGGACTGCAAGAAGATCCAACCAGTCCATCCTCCAGGAAATAAAGCCAGACTGCTCACTTGAGGGAATGATATTAAAGGCAAAACTGAAATACTTTGGCCACATAATGAGAAGACAGGACACCCTGGAGAAGATGCTGATGCTAGGGAGAGTGGAGGGCAAAAGGAAGAGGGGCCGACCAAGGGCAAGGTGGATGGATGATATTCTAGAGGTGACAGACTCGTCCCTGGGGGAGCTGGGGGTGTTGACGACCGACAGGAAGCTCTGGCGTGGGCTGGTCCATGAAGTCACGAAGAGTCGGAAGCGACTAAACGAATAAACAACAACACCCTGATCAGAAACAGGATCTTTTTTAAAAAAAAAGATAGAAGTATGAAAGTTTCCTCTTGGCTGAAAAAGAAAAGGAAGGAATCTGTTTAGCTGCAGTCAGTGGATCCCATTAAATTAATTTAGCACAAGGACCTGAAGCTTAATAGATATAATGCTCACACACTGTGTAGCATGAGTGCTTTATCTGTGTTTCGGTTTGTGTTGTAGTAAATCATCCTGAATAGTATAGATTTTACAATTTAACCAAATTACCTCTTACCACAGAACATTTAATGGCTATGAGTAGGTCAGCTATAATGTTACCTTCAGTCTCCACTCTAATCATAGACAGTGCTATTCTTAATCATGGAAAACACAACCCTAAAAGCATTGGTTTCACATAGGTGCATAATACATATTAGGTGTAACCTTAACAAATTAGAGATTATAGACGAAAAAGGTAACAGTAGTTCTTGATCCAACCACTGCTACTTCTAAATTATGTAGGCCTTATCTATACTGCATTTATTCATGAGCATTCAGGATTTATTTATTCTTTTTTTTCAGGCGAGGAGTGTTATGTGACAAATCTGCCATGCAGAAAATGGTTGTAATTGGCACACATAGTGACCCTACTACAACACACCTATC
This sequence comes from Candoia aspera, assembly GCF_035149785.1. NCBI lineage: Eukaryota > Metazoa > Chordata > Lepidosauria > Squamata > Candoiidae > Candoia > Candoia aspera. The sequence continues at coordinate 37,191,120 of NC_086154.1, forward strand.
TATCCACCTTTCCACCTCAGCAATAAGCAAGCAAACTACCAGCCTTCAGTGAAGTTCCAGAACAATATTTTACAGTGTAACAACTCCCTGAAGTACCTGGGGGTAACAGTGGACAGATCACTGACCTTCTGACAACACCTGGAAAAAACAGCTGCAAAATTGAAAAGCCACAACAATCTATTGAACAGACTGGCTGGAACATCCTGGGGTGCTGACGCTAACACCCTACGAACAACAACCTTGGCCCTGGTTTATTCCACAGCCGAGTATTGTGCTGGTGTGTGACTTAACAGCTCCCACTCCCAATTGGTTGATGTTCAACTCTGTCAGACAATGTGCATCATCTCTGGCACACTGCATGCTACCTCTGTGTACTGGTTACCAGTACTCAGCAATGTTATACCATCCCACATCAGAAGACAACAAGTCCTTACCCGGTTATGGTTAAGGATGTTGAACAACAAGGCCCTTCCTATTCATCAGGATATTGCACAGACCACCACAAGACTGAAATCTCATAGGCCAGCTTGGAAAACAGCCGTACATCTAACATCTACCCAGTTCAACTCTAAGAATGCCTGGAGAGAGGAATGGTCCAAGTTGTCACATCACAGCTTGGTCATTAGTGATCCCTCTTCCAAACCTCCTTGCTTTAACCTGCCTTGCTTTGTCTGGATGAAATTGAACAGAATCAGATGTAATACTGGAAGGAGTGCCTCTGCTCTGTATCAATGGGGCTGGAAAGATTCTCCTTGTTGCGACTGTGGTGCTGATATGCAAACTATTAAACATATTGTGGAAGACTGCCCACAACGTGCATTCCTGGCTACTTAGACAATCTGCACGAAGCAACAACAGAAGCAATTGCCTGGATAGCTGAACTGGACATCCAGTTATGAGGCTACTGCTGTATCCCTGCAAAAGTTTTGTATATAATTATGTGGACTGTGTAAATATATTTGCCTTTTCTCTTGTCATGTACTCATCATATGCTACACATATACATATACATATATATACACACAGTATATATCCACCTATCTATCTTTCATGTGTATATTCTCAGGGGGGGATGGGCAGTGATAAAAATTTGATAAATAAATAAATTAAATAAATACATATGTTGTTCCATGATAGAAATTCAATACTGAAGACTTAAGAATGTATAGGGTTTTTGTTGCTGTTTTATTTTGTTTTAGCAAATCTGCCTTTTTAATATGTTTTATAACTTCCCGTGATTTGTCCAAAAAAAAAGAAAAAATAATTCCTTATTTCAGTATTGGAATGTGGGAAACTACTTGGTGCCACATCAGTGGTACATTACTTTCAGAATTAGCCACACTAACTGGTTTATACTAATGCCAGTATCTGTGGTTGCAGGTGAGTATTTCCTAACTCTATCTGGAGAGGTGAGGAATTATGCTGGGAACTTTCTTCATGCAAACCAGAAGCCCTACTCCTGAACTATACCCCTTTCCTTTATCTTGAAAACACTGATCAGCATTCGGTGAAGAGTAGCACTGGAGTCTGTGGAAACTGTCATTGCAGTGGGAATGCAGAGAAATTGATATATCTAACCAAAGTTTGGGGCTCACTTCATTTTTATTTTATCCTATCAGCTAACATTGTCTATATTTTGCATTTGAATTTTCAATTGTACCAATGCTCTTGGAACTGCAGAGTTTTTCCTGGAGTTGAAGATCTTGAGTCTGACAATACTACTGTTACTACTATTAATAACTACTAACAACTTCTGATCATGTTTGAAAATTGTCTACTATTTCTGGAATTTGTTGGCAATTGGTCTACCGAAATAGATAAAGCTGTCCAGGTATTATGCTTCCAAGTATGACAAAAATCCTTAAGATTATCCAAGAAACCATTCAGATCCTAAAGTGATATCTGGTATCAGTCAGGGACTGAACAGGAGAAAAACAGACACATGACTAATCCAGATAAGTCAGTTTTACCAAAAGGCAGATCTAGGAATTGCTGATTGCCCCTAGAACCCATTTGGAGGAAAAGGCAGGACAGAAGTGTAATAAATGAATTCTTGCAGGAGAAGCCATTTCTGTTGAAACAAATTAGTTGTTCAAGGCAAATAAGTCCTTCCTCAGTGCTTTGCAGAGATGCAGCTACTTGCCTCCATGATGCATGTTCACAAGGTATGGCACCTGATCAAAGTGAATCAACCACAAGATTGACAGACCTACTGGTTATGACACTGGATTTGTACTAAGGAGATCCAGGTTCATCAATTCATCAAGGTGATCCAGGTTCAGGTCCTCTCTTGACCTTAAATGATTGTTGTTATTTCCCTAACCTCCTTCAACTGTAATGCTACTTGGACTGTTGTGCTCCCTAGGTAATAAATGAAGCTTGAGAATCATTATATGAAAACGTGTATACCATACTGCCCTAATACCAAAGTGTGTGTTAAAACAAAGTAAGGGCGTAACAAAGTATACCCAGGAAGGAATAGACTATAAAACTTGAAGCCTTGCTTAATTGTACATGTAAACTACAAACACCTCTACTTCTTAATAAATTGCATTGCTACCACAGTCTATTCCACCATTGTCACCCCATATTTCCCTAAGGAATATCACCTTCATCACCAGTAAACTGAGTAACAGGGTGAGCAAAATTCACTCTCAGCTGCCTTCCTGCTTTTTAAACTGCTATATATCTCTGATGAGGCTCATCTGCAGTATACCTTTTTTAAGTTATTAAATCTGATTACTCTGTCCCCAGTATTGTGCATATGATGCAGTCACTCTGGAGAGATTCAGGGAGCTCCCATAATCTGGATCCATATGCTATCATGCAAATCTTTTTTTTTTTCAGGTTTCCATACTATTACCTGTCTCCTGTGGCATTTATGTCATATTCATGATATTTGGTGGTGGTGGTGAAATTGGGTTTCGGCTCACTTATTGATTCTTTCCTTTCCATAATACTTGATTAGGTAGTTAGAAGTGAATCATGATTACTCAGAAGTCCCTCACCTTTTTGACTGGTGGCCTCATTTGCAATTTTAATAACATTTCATAGATGCTACAAGCATGCTTGTTCAAAATACACTTACCTTAGTCATGTGCTTGGTCTCAAAACAAAAAATGTTGAGCCTGGAGGAAGCCATGAGGATAACATGGGAGGTATTTATTAGTGAATTGGTAGGTTATGGTCATTACTTTGAGGACCACAGACTGTCACGTTCACCATTCCAATGTTCCTGGCACATCGTAACGTTTCGCATGTCATTTACCTGATACGTGTTTGATCTGGGAAGGGAGGAGGATTCCATCTCGGGGAGTTGTTAGGATAGGCAATCATTACAGACATTCTGTTATAAATGTATTCTGTTCTATAGATTTTTCTGACTACTTTTCATGTCTGTACTAGTCCTACTGATATCCTAAATATGAGGAAACCATGGTAGATCCAGACTTTACTTGGTATAATTACTTCAATCCTGTCTGAGCTTACTTGCATATTGGTGAAAGCAGTCCAACAAAAGTCTCATCTAACATTTGCCGGTGTACATGGAACATGCAGAGAAACAAAATGGAAACCTGCTGTCCTTCCACCAGGAAGATTTTTCTATAATTAACTTCTAGATCTTTCCTGTCACATTTCTTTGTCCCTGCAAATCAGAGCATGCCTATTCCTCTACTTATAGTTCATTGTTGGCAGACTTCCTTTTTTCTTCTTAATTTTCTTAAGGGGCTGCCCATTTATAAGCTTGTCTCATACAATTTCCTATGTACCCTTTCATTCTGAATTTCACTATTAATTAAGTTGCTAATAACTACAATAAAATGAAAGAAAAATATCAAGAATTTTCTCATGTCTTCATTATAATGTAATAGCCTGAACTACTTTGAACTCTTGTCCTTTACTCCATCAGCCTTCCAGTTATATTCATTTTTAAGAATCCTAAAAAACACCCACCAAACAGAACCTCTAAGAGTTCTTGAAACTAACTTGAAGAAGTACTATTTGTAGGGTTTCATTTTGATTGTTTTGTATGATCTATCACATGAAATAAGAAAATTTATCATGCAGCATCCAATATACTTCTCAAGGGACTTTTAAATGATATAGAACGTGCAAAAGATGAGATGTGGATAAAGTTTATGTGAAGATATATATTTATATATCCATTCTTCTGCTTACAACTAAGTGAAAAAAAACCCTACAAAAATAGTGCATTATAAAAAGAATACATTTTAAGAGCATAATCTAGCCTAAAGATGTTCTTATTATCCATATTTACATGGCTTCTAGAAGTCTTCTAGGAAGAGGAACTAATCAGGAATGAGCTTTCTTGGACTCCTGGTGGTCCAGTCAGAGACCACCTTGCCAGATTCAAATAGAGAGGCCAGTCAGTCCCTGTTCAGTTGTCGTGGGCTGCCAAGAGGTAAACTACAAAGTAGGCCACTCTGCCTCTGAAGATGCCAGCCACAGCTGCTGAAGAAACACAAAAACTAGATCATGGCAATTCAGCTTGAAAGCTTATCACTGCTTCAGTTGCTTTGCCTCATGACTTTACAACTTTACCAATACATGGAGAAAATCCAGATGTTATCCTTTCAGCCTTGTAGCTGACCAGAGGGTGTCTAGGTGGGCGTCATGTTCCCCGTTGCAATGTGCATGGTACATTGTAACGTTTCACATGTCAACTTGCTGATGCGTGTTTCGGTTGGGAGGGGAGGAGGATTCTTCTCCTGGGTTTGTTATCTGTATTCAGCTGTATGGAATGTGTTTGGGTTATTTTGTGTGTTCAAGGTTTTCTTCCCAGGACATCAGCAGAAATGATCAACAGCACCTGCGGTGGGGAATTTGAAAAGGTTGGGCGAGGGGAGGGATTACATTTGCACTGAGGGTTTTTAGTTTGTATTTGGCGCGCTTTTGCTCATTCTCAGCTTTCTCTGTATTTGCATACTATTCTTTAATAAATCAGATATCATTAAGTTCCTGCTTGTGAGTCTGAGTCTATTAGGGTAGGCAATCATTACATAAAGCTGAGAATCTCAAAGTTTAACCATTAGCCCCTTTCCAAATTTATCTTGTGAGGGAGTAGAGCTAGCGATGACTGAACCTAAAACACAGACCGGTGGCAGCGAGGAAACAAGCGATGGGGCACCCGATTCTATGGTTAGGAGAATAGAGAGGGACCCCACTCGAGAACTCTCAGAGGTACAGGAGATTTCGAGTTCCAGCCTGGAGGAAGAGGAGGTTGGAGAAAGAAGAGCACCTGGAGCCACCGGAGAGTCGCCAGGCGAGCTGATCACCTGGGATGAAGCACAGGGACCCCTACCAGGGACGTCCAAGATGTCCTGGAAGCAGCGGTACCCGCTGTCCCCAATCATTGTGAGGAAGGAGGGGCAGGATGGACGAGGGAAAGAGGACTCCCAAACCCCTGAAAGGATAAGAGTATTGGAGGCAAAATTTGAGTCGATGGAATATATGTTAAAGAAACTGTCAATGGACTGGGGGCCCCGGGTGAGGAGTAGAGGGGAATCAAGCACCAGGGATTCGTCCCCTTCTCCCCCTCCCCCCCCCCCGGCAGCACCACAGCTGGAAAGAGGCAGGAGACGGCACAGGGCTGAGCCCAAATCTCACAGAGTGAGAATCTCGAGGTCCCCTCCTCAAGAGCGGAGATCCCCAGTAACCAAGAGAAAGACCGACTGCCCAGATGTTGCAAGGAGGCCGCCTGGGGTGGGAGTGAAAGACTTTGCAGTCAAATTTGACAGGGATCCAACTAAGTTGTCATTCTTCCTTAGTAATGCAAGGAATTATATGGATGAATTCGGCCCGTATTTCCGTTCTGAAAGGGCCAAGATAAATGCCATTGCCAACAAACTCAAGGGGCGAGCTGCTGACTGGTATGTCCAGTTAAACGAGGTGGACGCTCCTGAGCTTGAGGATTTCGATGAATTCCTGTGGGCATTAAAGTTACACTTTGTAGACCCATTAGCCAAAGAAAGGGTGAAGAGGGCTCTAAAAGAACTCAGCCAGGGGCAAAGGTCTGTAGCAGGCTACGCCCTGGAATTTAAGGCTTTGGCTGGGAAGGTTGATGACTGGTCCCAGTCTACCTTAATAGAGCAATTTAAGGAGGATCTGAACATGGAGGTCCTGCAGTGGTCGTTGGGCAGGGACGACCCAGATACCTTGTATGAATGGATACAGTTGGCAGGGAAGGCTGAACATGCCCATGAGACTTTCACACACAGTAAGAAAGCGTTGAGACATGCGGCGCTCAGCAAGGGATCCTGATCCACTGCCACGATTGGGAAACCTGAGCAACATGCCTGGGAGGAGGAGAGGGAGCGCCGTTATGCCAAAGGGTAGTGCCTCCGGTGTGGGAAAGAGGGCCACAGGGCAGCTGCTTGCCCAAAACCCAGGGCAGAAGATCAGTCGGGAAAAGCGGCGGGCAAATCACCCTCACTGCCCAGGAAAATGAAGGCAGCCAAGGTGGAAACCGAAGTGGAGGAGGTTCCTTACTTCGGGGGAGAGGAGGAAAGCAATCTTAAAGAGCCGGCGGGAAACGCCAGCCACCTGCTCTGAAAAGCACCTGTGGGCAGGTGGTGGAAGATGGGCGCAAAGTTGTTTTGGTGAGTGCAAATTGTCCCACGCTGAATGTGAAAGTGAAGTTAGGCTCCCACACTAAGACTGTTGAGGTTTGGGCGTTAATCGACTTGGGGTGTTCGCGATGCTTAATGCACCCCGACGTGGTGGCTGCTTTGGACTTACCCAGCTTTCCCCTGCAGCAGCCCATGATTTTCACCCAGCTGGATGGGTCAACTGCAGGAGGGAGACCGGTGACTCATTTCACGGGAAAGGTGGCGTTGCAATTGGGCAGCCACCGTGAGGGGTTACAGTTTGTGGTAGCACCTGTGGGTCATCCCCTAGTCATCTTAGGGATTCCCTGGCTGGTCCAACAAAACCCCTACATAAACTGGGAACACAGGACTCTGACTTTTTCGGATGGCTTTTACCAAGCCCCTGCAGCGGACTGAGTTCCTACTGCTGTAGTGGGGAGGACTGTGGTGGCAACCTCTTGGTTCAGCATAGCACCACTGGAGGGCTTACCAGATAAATATCAGGAGTTTGCAGATGTGTTTGGGGAGATGGAAGCGGACCAACTTCCTCCTCATCGAAAAACTGACTGTGCGATAGAGTTGGTCCCCAACGCTCAACTGCCCAAGCCGAAGATTTATGCAATGACTCAAAAAGAGCTTGAGGCGCTGCAGGATTTTGTTGATAAAAACTTGGCCAGGGGGTTTATCGAGCCAGCGAACTCTCCAGTCGGAGCCCCCATGCTGTTCCGTGACAAGAAGGATGGCACGTTAAGACTTTGTACAGACTATAGGGGGTTAAATGCCGTCTTGATATCAAACAAATATCCTTTGCCAATAATGAAAGACATGTTAGCACATCTGTCAAAGGGGAAAATCTTCTCAAAGCTGGATTTGCGGGAAGCCTATTTCCGCATCCGCATCCGAGAGGGGGATGAGTGGAAGACTGCTTTTAATTGTCCATTGGGTTCTTTCCAGTATAAGGTCTTACCTTTTGGGTTGGCGGGAGCACCCGGGGTGTTTATGCAACTGATACATGAAGTGTCACATGACCATTTGTTTCAATGGTCTATTAGAGTAGGCAATCATTACAGTAGGTTTGTCATCTGTTCCTACTGTAACTATAGCACTAGAGTCAAGTATTCCACTGAATGCTTCAAATGTTCAATCTGGATAGGGAACAGGGTGTGCTCTACTTACCCTGACCTCTGCACGTTCAGCGGGAGGTCTGAAGGGGAGGTGTACTCAAATGGGCTACCCATATGATACCATATTGGCTGCCCTACTCTCTCTCTCTTTTTTCTTTCAGTGATTTCATTAAGATTTTTAGAAAGAACAGTAAAAGACAATACAAAGTAAAAAAGAAGAAAAAGGAAGGAAAAAAGGTGCAAGAAAACAAAAAAATATATAAAAAGAATCCTTCTCTTTAAGAAAGCGACTTCCCACCCTTATTATGACAAGTATAAACAATTTCATAATCTCTTCACCTCCTCTTAATTAACAAATATAAAATTCTTCATCCTATAACCCATCTTTTAGTAATAGGCAAATCAAATAAGTAACATCCTCTCCTTATTCAATTGTCAGTAAAAAGTCTAAACAAAGCTCTAAAATATTAAGATTAATTAACAAATATAAAACTCAACTTTCCATGTCTCTTAGCTCTAAGCAGCCCCAGGCATAAAGGCATAAAATATCCTAGTATAAACAAACAAAACCTAAAATTTAACATAACAAAAAGAGACAATTTCTCCTTAAAAAAAACAAAAAACAAAAAACAAAACCCCAATACATAACATTTCTCCCATTCTAAATGCCAACCATTCCAGAGAGAACCACTCAAAATAACAACATATCCCATTCAAACAAACATTCCATATCTCAGTGCTAAACTATTCACAAATATAAAGTAACCCTAGCACCTTAATATATAAAAAAGACTAGAATTTAACATAACAAAAAGAGATAGTTTCTCCTTAAAAAAAATCACACAATTAGGTACAAAGCATTTAGATACTAAGAAATTGGAATACAGGAAATAGCTATAAAGTAAAAGAAAAAATAAAAAGCAAATAAGCAAATCCAATATACCACATTTTTTCAGCGAAGATATCAGTAAATCCAAAAAGAACCACCCAGAATAACAACATGTCCCATTTTAACCCTGGTCAAATAAGCCAAATTTGTATTCCTTTTTTTATACAGAACAGTCTTTCTCTGTAATCTATTCAAATATTTGTTGATCCTTATTGTGAATTTCTTTCATACTTTAAGCAGTTTCCTTTGTGAATCCAGCAAACAGGAATTATTCCAATTGCTCTCTGGGATTGTCATTTTATTTCTTTCTTAATTTTTAAAGCCTCATACAATTTTTTCTTTACATCTGATGGCATGTTCTTATCCAAAGTTTCATTCGTGTTGTTCTCAAATGGAATTTGTTGTATATCATGTTCTATAACATCTTCTTCTAGAGACAGATTGTTCCCAAAAAGACATGACACAGCTAATATAATTGATCAATGTCTCAATGCAGTCCTCACTGGAGTTCCTCAAAAATATCTCTAAATGCCATGACAATTTATTTCCCACAAACATAGATTTATTCTTTAAAAATAATTTCAAAATCCTAATGTTCAAAATCCAGGGCTCCAACGTTTTCTGAGCCCTTAGTCCTTTTAAAACTTTCTGTAGCCAAACCCTTGTCTTGCTTTTTATTGTTTATTTTAGATTCTTAAAAGTTATAAAAATAAATCTTCATTTTGCTATATTAAGGATTGAAGGCATTAACTGGATATTTTCAGCTTTGTCACTTGGAAGGTGTCTAACTTCTTTAAAGCAGATAATGAGCCATTTCTGAAAGTAGTTAGCAAAGAAAGTGCATGAATTTATTGTCCTTTGAAAAGGCTCCATTTGCAGCTAGAGCAAATATGGTGAATTCCCCCATTTCCTGATTCCCCCTGCCCTCCAGAGATCGCTGTCTTGCAGTCTCTTAGTGAGGGGCAACCATAAGGAGAAACAGCTTGGGCAATCTCACATCTCTCTTTTATCCCGAGAGAATCGAATGAGCCAATCTACTAAATGGCTCCTTAAAAAGTCTGCAAACATTTGCTCTGCTTTTTCACAGAGCTGCCTTCAGTCCACCATCTTCCTTGGAAGCTTGGCTGCCTTACTCTTCATATGATTCAAGACCCAACCAGATCCAGATTAAGGCCAACTGATGCCCTAAGCACATCTTAATAATAGTGCCCATTGCCCGAACTGAAACTCTCATATCATCAGATGGAAACAAATATGGTATCTGACAACACCTTCAAACTAAACTTTTAAACGTAGGTCACTCATCATGCAAAGGAAACTTTTTTTTAACGATGCAGATTAAAGTAGAACATGGCAGATAAAGATAATTACAAACATTCAAGTAAACTTGAGTGTGGCAGTGAAAGAGTTAAGGGCATGATAGGTAGGGGAGGCTTCCAGGGGAAGAATGGTGGACTGAAGATAACTCTGCAAAAATGGAGCCAATGACCACTACAGAGACCGAAGAGCCAACCTCACTTGCTAATCACTTTTAGAAATGGCTCATTAACTACTTCTAAGCTATTAGAGACCTTCAGAACAACAAGTCTGAAAAAACTGGGTGAGTTTGTCTTCTATCCTGAACAAAAGAAAAATTTAATCATAAGCTTAAGAATTTAAAGAATCTGAAATAAACAGCAAGAAGCTAAATAGGATTTCAATCATAGAAAGTTATAAACAGACTAAGGGTCCAGATATATTGAAACTTTTACAATAAAATTTTGGAATTAATTATAAAGAAGAAACAGCTTCTTTTGGGAAATAGATTCTGCTTTGGTTTTCAGAAGACATAAAAAGATAAGTAATTTCATGATTTTAAAAACTGGATACTAGATGGGACTAAAATTTTAGGTAGAGAAAAAAATACAAGCCTACAAAATGATGTGAAATGTTGTAAAAAGGAAAATACTGAAGGCAGCTTTCGAAGACTGGAGTCAGAAAATAGCCACAATATCAGCAATGTCAGTAATGATGTCGGCTTCTATGGATAGACTATGTCCAAAAGATGTTGTTGAAGAAATGACAGATGTTGAACAAATTTTATTTGACAAGATAGAGATGATATTGAAAGTGGATTAACAACTGCCTGGCCAAGAGAATGACTTAGAAAAGGATGTTTCACTGGATCTACAAAAGAAACTGGCTGATGTTTTAAAATTTAAAAGGGACATACAAATGACAAATCAAGAGAGTGACCCAGACAATTTTTTTCCTGCTGGATTTACAAAAGAGGCTTGTTAAAGCCTTGAAGAACTCTGTGAAATGGGACAAAGAAGAAATGAAGAGAAACCAAATCCTATGACAATATTTCTCTTCTCTTTAAGTTTAGTTTCTGGATTTTTACTACTATAATCAAAATTCTTAATAAAAATTATATATACAAAAAAGGGCATGATAGCTAGGGGGGAAAAACTCTGCGATGCCCTGCTTCCCTTGGTGCTCTAAGCATGTGCTTATTTTGCTGAATGATTAATCCAGGGCTGGACCCAACTGAAGCAGGATCCCAGATGGCACAGATAGATGGGTTTACATACTCCAGTTGAATGCACTGAGGTCAGGGAGAGAAAGAGGGCCATCCTGTCCTTTATACCAGTTTAATCCTCCTGAACGCTTAGGCTTATTTCATTGCAAATTCCTGTCCTCTCTTCTCCTCTTCACTGGAACAGCACCACTGTCCAGAAAAGAATGGCCAATACTTTAGCATAATGTGTTATTTCTTAGCTAAGATCAGCATACACACGAAGCCCAAAGAGCAACATTTTAATTTAAACATACAGTGAAGTGGCAAAGGATGTGTGGTGGAGTCTTGGGAAAACAGATCTGTACCCTTAGAGCAGAGGTTTATGTTTCATCTTTGTAAATAAAATCTGTAGACTAACCACAGTATAAAAAAGCATCAGAGAAGTAGTTAAATTAGGCCAGTGTTTCTCAACCTTGGTAACTTTAAGACGTTTGGACTTCAATTCGCAGAATTCTGGGAGTTGAAGTCCACATGTCTTAAAGTGCTGGCTGGGGAATTCTGGGAGTTGAAGTACACATGTCTTAAAGTTGCCCAGGTTGAGAAACACTGTATTAGGCTAATGCAAGAGAAACAACCGTCTTCTGATATCTTAAAGGCTAACTTTATTAGGCTTCAAAGTGCTAGAACTTTTTGTTGCTTTAGCAACAGAGCAAAAGACTTGGGCTGGGTAGTACTGAATTGCTCTTTCAAGCAAACAAACATCCCCACACCAGTTAAAACTGAGAAATGTTACAATTGTATGTCACGGAAAAGGATCTAATATTCGATTTCTTTCTCTTATATTAGCTTTGGGAGTTGCAAAGCTATTTTTTCCTTCCAAGAGAAATAATTCAGTGATGCAAGTACATGCCTGTGGTCTGGAATGACAGTCCAGCAATAATTTTATCACCTCAGCTTCTGTTGGTGTGAAATAGGTCATGCATTCTAAACTACAGAAATTTAGCTGCTTACATATTTTGATGGTTGCTTTTCTTGTTCCATTATGTATAACTTGTTGATATGCTTGATAGATCTTAATTCATTCATCATATCGGGAGACAGAAGAAAACAATCTAACCTTGCAGCTTGACATCCAGTGGGCCTTTCAGCGTGTTCAGTGAAAGACACATATGTTAATGCCAGCCTAGAGATGACAGCTATCATTATCTGTCTCCTGAGCATGACTTTGAAACATAGCATTTTAAAGCCTTCAGCAGTCTTTTTAGACTATAATCCACCACTGTCTGCTCCCCCCCCATTACAATCACTTATATGTACGTAACCATGAAAAGTAAAACAAATATTTTCCTATTTATTTATTTATTTTTGCATTTTAACCAATTGATTCAAATTGTGATCCATTCATAATTTCCTGCACTTGCAGTTTTCTGAGCAATTAAAAACAAACAAACAAACAGGAGAATTTCCAAGTCAAGAATTAAATTTGCCATAGTCAAGAATTAAAGTTGCAAATCTGAAAACGGAGTCCTGCAAATTAACATAAACTTCAAAAATGCAATAACCTATAGATAATTAAGACATGATATGTGCCAAGGCTTGGGAGCATCAGAATTTCAGGCTTAATCTAATGTATATTGTTTACAACAGAAGAATGCAGACTAGTTTTAATGGATAAGTGATTGATTTCAAAGAGTCTGTGACCTTTTGCTATCTCTTTTCAATTACTTCTAGTCCTCTTATAATTTCCTTTGATAATTATATTTGGAGGCTGATGCCAAATCTCATGTAACAAGGTGTGGAAGGATAAACTGCTCTGAAATAAGAAAATGTTATGTGTGACTGCCAAGGTCAAAGTTTTTTCTTTGTAAAGATTTGAATGTCAGGTACGCAGCTTAGGCATGTAGGCAGCGGCAGAGAAAAGGGGAAAAAAATAGAAGTGTTAGAATCACCTCCTTCAAACTGGCATGTACTGTAGGTTTTGAAAGAGGAAAGTACACAGGAAGCCAGAGACAGATAAAAGGAGGGTGGGATCACCTTCTAACTTTGGCAGAAACCGCTGCTGGAATGATAGGCAACCGGATGGGACGTGGAACAGAGGAAGCAGGGGCTGGGACAGTGAGGAAGCAGATATTCCGATGCCAGGGAGAAGAACCAGGAAGGAGCCTGAGGCAGCTGAAGTCAAACAAGGAATCTGCAGACAGAGCCAGTGGAAAGGAAAACACAGACCTGGATTCTAGAGGGTGGCAGAGCAAAGTCCAAGTGCTTCAGATGCTGGGTAACTGGGCAAGAGTGTGTTAAGCAGGAGAGAAATTGTTAGTGGTCCTAAGTCTGTGCTGAAGATACATATGTGTGGGAGGAAGAAGAACCTAGCAGCTAAGTGTTTTGCATTATAAAGTAAAGTGCAACACACATTCACTAAAATTCTTGTAAATACACTTTACAATAAGCTTGCAGTAATAATAAACTTCCCTGTGCATACACTTGCTAGCTGTGTGTATTTGTCTTCATTCCTATCTATTTCTACTCTCTGACAAAGGATGGCTTCAAAACAAAGAATCATAGTCTTATCAATCATGGCCCCTGTTGGGCCTGAGGAAGTGGACAGGATTCTCCGGACTGTGAATGCAACCACATGTCAGCTTGACCCATGCCCTTCCTGGCTGATAAAATCAGCCCGGGAAGTGACTTGTGGTTGGGTCCAGGCGATGGTTAATGCATCCTTGAGGGAGGGGGTGTTTCCGGCTGACTTTAAGAAGGCGCTCGTATACCCCCTCCTCAAGAAGCCATCCTTGGATCCTACTATACTGGCAATTTTCGCCCTGTCTCCCACCTTCCCTTTTTGGGAAAGGTGGTTGAGAAAGTGGTTGCGTTGCAGCTCCAGAGAATTTTGGAGGAAACAGATTATCTGGACCCCTTTCAGTCAGGTTTCAGGCCAGGATACGGGACGGAGACTGCATTGGTCGCACTTATGGATGATCTCTGGTGGGAGCGGGATGGAGGGAGTGCATCCATCCTGGCTCTCTTGGACCTCTCAGCGGCTTTTGATACCGTTGACCATGGTATCTTTCTGGGGCAGCTCAGGGGGTTAGGGGTGGGCAGTGTAGTTTTGCGCTGGTTCACCTCCTTCCTCCAGGGCCATTCCTAATCGGTGGTGATAGGAGAGGAGAGATCCGGCCCTCGACCCCTCCTTTGTGGGGTGCCGCAGGGTTCGATACTCTCTCCTTTCCTATTTAACATCTACATGAAACTGCTGGGTGAGATCATCCATCACCATGGGATGAGGTATCATCAATATGCTGATGATACCCAGTTATATATCTCCATCCCGGGTGAAGTAAGTGATGTGGTCTCCACCCTTTCCAGGTGCCTGGGGGCTGTCGGGGCCTGGATGGGGAACAACAGGCTTCAAGTGAACCCTGGTAAGACAGAGTGGCAGTGGACTGATGGCTCCTCGGGTTCCAGGAAGTTGTCATCTTTGGTTCTGGATGGGGTGGCACTGCCCCATTCGGAACCAGTGCGGAACCTGGGGGTCCTCCTGGACTCACAACTCCTGCTCAAAGAGCAGGTGGCAGTCGTGCCCAGGAGGGCCTTTGCACATCTTCGGGTGGTGTGCCAGCTACACCCATTCCTGGACCGAGATGCCCTCCGAACAGTCACTCATGCCCTTGTCATCTCCCATATAGATTACTGCAATGCACTCTACATGGGGCTACCCTTGAAAAGTATTTCGAAGCTTCAGCTGGTCCAGAATGCGGCTGCGTGGACAGTTATTGGGGCTGTAAAATCAGCCCATGTGACACCACTGTTACGCGAGCTGCATTGGGTACCAGTTTGCTTCCGGGTCCAATTCAAGGTGTTGGTTATCACCTTTAAAGCCCTACATGTCATGAGTGCCGTTGAGCTGAAGTCATCAGCGCAATGGCACACATGACAATAGCAAGGAAACAGGGGAAGGGGCTCAAGATAAGTAGCCATCAACCCATAATGACTAACGGTCAAGAAACAATAGCTAAACGGATCACGGAACACACCCAAGCCATCAGCGCTAATACAACGGAGATCGCCCAGCTGAAAGCAATCACCGGAGGAATAGAGAAACCGATGATGGGCGATCCCGGAACGCCAGCGGGGCCTCGCAACCCCTCACCCACCGGCAGGTCAACGTATTGGACAAAGGGGGGTGACGTGACCGCGAGTGAGGGGGCGCTGACCGGCGCGGGGTATTTAAACCCCGCACCGGCGCGCTCCTGTCACTCTCAGCTTTTTTCCCGATGCTGTACCTACGCTATGAATAAACCAGAGCCTGTTCCACCGAGCCAGTGTCTGAGCATTATTCAGAGGTAGGCAGCGCATGACATAAAGCTGAGAGTCATAAACTCAGCCTCGCCGAGCCCCACCGGACGACAACGAGCCGCGGGAGGAATAGACGGCGAGAAGACCAGAAAGATGAAGCCGGAGCGACGCGGACAAGGAGGGCAAGCCGCACGGCAAGAAACAGAGGAGGACCGACCGAGGCCAGAGGCACCGCGGACTCCCGGAGCCATGGACGCCCACCCGACCCGACCCGAGCCTCAGCTCCAACCCCAAGGGGAGATGGCAACGGAGGCAACCCGACTGCGGGAAGGAGCAACATACCTTCCGAAACCAGCGGAGGACCCCGCGCCCCACATCGCACCCCAGCAACGGGCGTGGAGCGACAGCCCAACGGCAGTCAGCATGGAGGAGGACGACGGAAACACCCAACAGACGGCGGAGGAAGCAGACCAATGGCAGAGGGAGGCTGAACCCCGCCGGCAACCCACCCCCGCCGACACACCGACGGAACCGGCCCCAGCGGCGGCGCGGACCGTGGACGAGGAAGCACGAGCTGAACTCGCGGCCATGCGGGCCCAACTGGAGGAACTCCGGACCATGCTTCAGTCGCTCATGCCCCCCGCGCCGCCCAACGACGTCCCCGCACAGGCCCACACCCCGAGCGAAGCACCGAACCCCCACGGGCCAGCTGAAGGTCAGCAGACGGCCCAGGCGGACGACACCACAGGCCGGGAAGCGAGAGGAAGGGCCGCGCAAAATGCCCGGGCCCCAAAGGACTTCCCCACCTTCTTCGATGGGAACCCCACGAAACTGTCGTTCTTTATAACGAACGCCAGGGAGTTCATGGGGAGGCACGGACACTCCTACGACTCCGAAGCGGACAAGATCGCCGCCGTGGCGATCAAATTACAAGACAGGGCGGCGGACTGGTACGTCCAACTGTACGAGTCCAGCTCCCCCGCCCTCGCCAACTTCCCCGCCTTCATCAATGAGATGAAAAACTACTTCGAAGACCCCCTAGCCAAAGTGAGGGCGAAAAGCGCACTCCAAAGACTTAAACAGGGCACACCTGTCCCAGACTACGCCCTGGAGTTCAAAGCCCTCGCGGGGAAGGTCAGCGACTGGTCCGAGACCACCCTGCTGGAAATGTTCAAAAGGGGGCTCAACCGCGACGTACTCCAATGGGCCCTCTACCGCGATGACCCAGAAACGCTGCACGGGTGGATCCACCTCGCGGGGAAAGCCGAACACGCGCACCGCACCTTCCTCATGACAACCACGGAAGACACAAACTATACCTGCAAAAAGGTACCCGCACCACACGTGGGGACGGCCGGCCCCATATACCCAAAGAAGAAATTCAATCGGGAGCCCTGCGGGAAGTGTGGCAAACTAGGGCACAAGACGGCGGATTGCTTCGCCAACCGACCGCCGACCAGTGCGCCTAAACCCACCCCAAAAATTAGCCCCAAACCACCTAACCCGGGGCCGCCCCCTCACCGCCGAATGACCGTGGCCACAGCGACACCAGAGGAAGGCTGGGACGCCGACTGGGGGGAAGAGGACAACGTAGACCCTGACCAGCCGGCGGGAAAAGCTCCCCGCCTGCCCTGAAACGCGTTGCGAGGCAGGCGGTGGGACAGCAGCGCGGACCACCTCGACGGAACGGCGAAAGCCCCGTAATAATGGCGGCAATTAAACTCTCTACCGGCAACGGAGCCACCACGGCCGCGGCACTAGTGGACTCGGGGTGTTCAAAAAACCTCATCCACCCCGACCTAGTCGCCAAACTCGACCTCTGCTGCTTCCCCCTCCCCACGCCGCTGGCATTCCACCAGCTGGACGGCTCTACAGCGGGAGGGAAACCAGCTACGCTGCAAACCGAGCCGGTCACCCTGCAAATGGGCACTCACACCGAACGCACATCGTTCGTCGTCACTCACATCGGACGGCCCATCGCAGTCCTGGGGATGCCATGGCTCGCGACAAACAACCTGCGCATCAACTGGGAGACCCGCACCTTCACATTCGGCGACGGCGAGTATCGGGCACCAGTTCCAGCGGGCAGAACCAACCCCACTGTGGGACGAGCGGAGGCAACTACACAGGACAATGCCGCTACCATAGCAGACCTACCGGAACAATACGCCGACTTCTCCGAGGTCTTCGGAGAGGCGGAAGCTGACCAACTACCCCCCCACCGCAAGACGGATTGCCGGATCGACCTGCTGCCCGACGTCCCCTTACCTAGACCAAAGATCTACTCGATGACCCCGAAGGAGATGGCAACCCTCCGGGAGTTCATCGATAAAAACCTAGACAGGGGATTCATAGAGCCAGCATGCTCACCGGTCGGAGCCCCCGTCTTATTCCGGGAGAAGAAAGACAGCACCCTACGGCTCTGCACCGACTACCGGGGCCTAAACGCGGCTTCCCTGTCCAACAAATACCCCTTACACCTGGTGAAGGACATGCTCGCCCACCTGTCCACGGGCAAAGTCTTTTCCAAATTGGACCTTCGCGAGGCGTACTATCGCATCCGAATCAGGGAGGGGGACGAATGGAAGACTGCGTTCAACTGCCCCCTAGGCGCCTTCCAGTACAAAGTGCTGCCGTTCGGACTCGGGGGTGTTTATGCAGCTCATCAATGAGGTACTGCATGAACACCTGTTCAGAGGGGTCCTTGTCTACATCGACGACGTCCTTATCTACACAAAAACGCACGAGGAACATGTGACCCTAGTCAGGCAAGTCCTCGACAAGCTCAGAAGGGCGCAGCTCTATGCCAAGCCTACAAAGTGCGAATTTCATAAAGCGCGCCTAGACTACCTGGGGTACCGAATCTCCGGGGACGGCATAGAAATGGACCCCGCAAAAGTCGAGGCGGTGCTAAACTGGGAGCGCCCCCGCAACAGATGCCAACTCCAGAGCTTCCTCGGCTTCGCGAATTTTTACAGGTCATTCGCCCGGGGGTTCGCAGAGATAGCCCTCCCCCTAACGGACCTCCTCAAAACCAAAGGGGTGGGGGACACCCGACGCGCCAAGAACCCGGGCACAGTGTTGAATTGGACTCCCGCGTGCCAGACTGCATTCAACAAGCTGAAAGCGCTGTTCACCACGGAGCCAATCCTCGCACACCCGGACCCAGAACGGCCGTTCGTGGTCCAAGCCGACGCCTCAGACTTCTCCCTGGGGGCCATCCTACTCCAAAAGGACCCCACGGGACTCCTGAAACCATGCGCCTACCTGTCAAGGAAGTTTTCCGAGACAGAAAGGCGATGGCACGTCTGGGAGAAAGAAGCCTTCGCGGTAAAATCGGCGCTAGAAACATGGCGACACCTACTCGAGGGAGCCACCCAACCATTCGAGGTCTGGACCGACCACTGGAACCTCGAGGCCCTACGAACGCCCAGACGCCTTAGCCCAAAACAGGTCCGATGGGCCCAATTCTTCAGCCGCTTTAATTTCCAGCTGAAGTTCATGCCGGGCAAAAAGAACTTCATGGCCGACGCCCTCTCCCGACTGCCCCAAGACAAAGAGCCCGCCCCAGACACCATTGGGACGGTCCTATCCGCCTCGCAACTGGGGATGGCCGTGACCACCCGAAGCGGCGCCCAGAGACAGCTCGACTCTACGGCGCAACCGACGGCGGGACAACCTGCGACCAGACGAAGCCAACCGCAACTACCAGGGGGAATACGCACGGACATCGCCGCCGCCCTCAAAACCGACCCCTGGTTCCTGGCAAACCCCGACAAGGTAACGATGGCACAGGACCTGGCATGGGGGGAAGGCAGAATCTATGTCCCGGACTCGCAACGCCAAGCGATCTTGCATAGGTCACACGACGCCAAGCAAGCGGGACACTTTGGGTTCCTCAAGACCCTACACCTAACACGGCGTCAATTCCGATGGCCCGCGCTCAGGAGAGACGTGAAAGCATACGTAGCGTCCTGCCCAACGTGTGCTAGGGCCAAACGGGCACCAGGCAAACCCGCGGGGCTATTACAACGGGTGGCAGAACCCTCCCGCCCATGGGAGGAAATCTCTATGGATTTTATAGTGGACCTCCCACCCAGCCAGAAGAAAACGGCCATTTGGGTGGTGAAGGATTACTTCTCAAAACAGGCCCACTTCATCCCCTGCACGTCGGTCCCGTCCGCACAACAACTAGCCAAACTCTTCCTCATCCACGTGTACAGGCTACACGGATGTCCCGCACGTGTGGTGACCGACAGGGGCACACAGTTCACCTCTAAATTCTGGCGGGCCTTCCTAAAGCTGACGGGGACCCAACAGGCCCTATCCACTGCCTGGCACCCCCAGACGGACGGAGCCACAGAGGTCCTCAATGCCACCCTAGAGCAATTCATACGCTCATATACCAACTATCACCAAGACGACTGGGCTGAACTGCTCCCGTTCGCCGAAGTCGCATACAACAATGCCGTCCACACGAGCACGGGGAAAACTCCGTTCGAGGTAGTCTCGGGGCGCAACTTTGTCCCCATACCGGAGCTACCTCAACCCCCGGAACCCCAGGTGGACGCTAGTGATTCGGGACGGAAGATCGCGGAATCATGGCCAATAATCACGGCGGCGCTGAAGGATGCACAGGCAGCCTACAAAGAGCAGGCCGACAAGCACCGGCGCCAACAACTGACGTTCCAGGCGGGGGATATGGTCTACCTATCCACCAAATTCCTAAAGTCCCCCCAACCCTCGAAAAAACTGGGGCCTAAGTACATTGGGCCGTTCCGAGTCACGCAAATAGTGAACCCGGTGGCAATACGCTTGGACCTGCCACACAACCTACGGAGACTCCACCCGGTGTTCCACACCAGCCTCCTGAAACCAGCAACCACCTCTCGATGGCACCCAAGCACGCCACAGCCCTCACCGGTGATGATCGACGGGCAACATCACTTCGACGTAAGGGACATACTCGACTCCCGCAAGCAACGAGGAACTCTACACTATTTGGTCAGGTGGAAACACTTCCCCCACCCGGAATGGGTGGCGGCGCACAACGTTAACGCGCCTGGCCTGACCCGGGCTTTTCACTGGGCATACCCCGACAAGCCAAAACCAAGGTTAGCAACCCGTCCCCTGCAAAACCCCTCCCCCACGGGCCCCCCCGCCTACCGTGCCCCAAGGGAAAGGGCCCCCCCAAGCCCGCGACTTGGGTGGACCTCCCCCCCCCGGGACTCACTCCCCCCGCCCCGGGCCCACGAGGCAGTAACAAGCGTTCGCCAGCACCCTCCCCCCGCCCCGGGCCCACGGGGGAGTGGCAAGCAAGTCAACAGGGCAACCTGGGGGCAACGCCCAGGAGCACAAATAACAAAGGCGACGCACTTTAAATAAAAAAGAAGGGCCTTACCTGGAGCTGATAAGCACCCGACCAGCCACGCCTCTCTCCTCGCCGAACTGAGCCAAACAAACAGGGTGTGGCCGGAGCATGCGCACGCCAGGGCGTGACCTGGGCATGCGTACTAGGACATACCCTGGGAAGGCACGTGGTAGAGGGAGGAGCAAAGGGAGGGGCGAAAACTACTCTGGCGGGAATTTCAAAAAAAAAAAAAAAGTGCCGTTTGACAGCTCCACGAAAAGAAAAAAAAAAAAAAAAAAAACCAGAAAACCGGGGGGGAGCACTATTTGGACAGGGGGCAGTATGTCATGAGTGCCGTTGAGCTGAAGTCATCAGCACAATGGCACACATGACAATAGCAAGGAAACAGGGGAAGGGGCTCAAGATAAGTAGCCATCAACCCATAACGACTAACGGTCAAGAAACAATAGCTAAACGGATCACGGAACACACCCAAGCCATCAGCGCTAATACAACGGAGATCGCCCAGCTGAAAGCAATCACCGGAGGAATAGAGAAACCGATGATGGGCGATCCCGGAACGCCAGCGGGGCCTCGCAACCCCTCACCCACCGGCAGGTCAACGTATTGGACAAAGGGGGGTGACGTGACCGCGAGTGAGGGGGCGCTGACCGGCGCGGGGTATTTAAACCCCGCACCGGCGTGCTCCTGTCACTCTCAGCTTTTTTCCCGATGCTGTACCTACGCTATGAATAAACCAGAGCCTGTTCCACCGAGCCAGTGTCTGAGCATTATTCAGAGGTAGGCAGCGCATGACATACATGGCATGGGACCAAGGTATCTGAGGGACCGTCTCATCCCCATAATATCGACCTGCCCCACCTGGTCAGGCAGGGAGGGCATGCTACGAACCCCATCAGCAAAGGAATTTCATCTAGCGGGGTCCAGGAGGCAAGCCTTCTCTGCAGTGGCACCCACGCTTTGGGACATCTTGCTCCCAGAGTTGAGACAGATTTCCCCCCTCCGGACTTCCGGAAGAAACTTAAGACCTGGTTCTGCCACCTTGCTTGGGAGGGGGAGATAGCTCCACCTGGGG
This sequence comes from Candoia aspera, assembly GCF_035149785.1. Taxonomy (NCBI): domain Eukaryota; kingdom Metazoa; phylum Chordata; class Lepidosauria; order Squamata; family Candoiidae; genus Candoia; species Candoia aspera. The sequence continues at coordinate 37,212,980 of NC_086154.1, forward strand.
ATGGCTGGTGCCATAGCACCCCTTAGTGATCCATCTCCACTTGGATTTCATGTTTGCTTTTATGTATATTTTAATGTGATTTTTATCTGGCTATGTTTTAATGCTATTTATTGTAAACCGCCCAGAGTCCCCCACTGGGGGAGATGGGCGGTGATATAAATTTAATTAATTAATTAATTAATTAATGGTCTTATACAATAAAAATAGTAACAATCATATCTGATGCTAACAGTGAAACAGCAGTCAAATCCCAAAGGCCTACTGGAAGGGCCGCATTGTTGTTAAAAGCTTCTAAAAGGCCCTGAACATGAGGGCTGCCCAAAGGAAGGGAGAATTACCATTTCCGGGCTTCCTCTTGTCTTTCCTATTCATAAGTGAGGATCTCCATAGGCATTCTCATTCACTAGAACTGGGTAGGGAGGATCTGAATGGCATAGATAGATACCCAGGCTTCAGCCACAAGACTGGGTTTATATAATATGGTAAGCCAAAACAAACAAAGCACACTGTGGCTTAATTGGATGATCTAGGTCACACAAAGTGCTAAAACAGAACATGGCTTGGTTGGTTTTGCTGCTGTAGTTTATAAACTATTATGAATGGTTTATTGGATGTAGCTGGCCTCTTTTAGCTTATCACAGCACTTTGTCAAGACAAAATTAGGAAAAAGGAGTACTATAAGCTCTGATCCTGGAAGAATGGCATGATTTAAATCTGATGATGTGATTATGGTAATGATGATGCCTGGGCCAAGAATTTAATAGCTGAGTTGCGATTGAGAATTGTCCTATTTATTTAAGTTCCCTCAGCTTCAGTCAAAACCTTCTATTGTTTTCTTTGAAGAGAACACTTCCAATTTTAAATTAAATTTTGGTTGAATATAAGGCAATTGTATTAATTACTTCATTGCAGTACTAGGAGCCTTATGTGCAGACTTATCTAGCAACTGCCAAGAATGCAAAGACAGTGAAGCAGCTGTTAGGTTCATAAATATTTGGAAAAGAAAAGAAATATTAAGAATGTATTGATCCTTGAGAAAAATACTTTATAAAAGTCTTTGTCAAGAGGAAATTGATTTTTTTGTGACTGTACTCATCATTAGATGGAGATAACGAGATTAGATTGGATTAAAAATAGGTTAAAAAAGAAGCTAAGAACTGCATCACTGGCTGTTCCAAAATGAAAGTTAAGTGTCTGTGGCAGCTTCCCTTATTAATAAAGACAATTTCATGAGGCATTTGCAATGTGCATTAGAGGGTTTTTTTTTTTAATCAATAGGAATATTTTGGTTTTAGACTAAATGTGAAAAGTGAGCAGATGGCTTTGGAATGAAGATATTTATTGGGGGTATTTAATGACTGAGACAAATTTTTCCTGTTTCAAGATAAATCCACATAGCATGAAATGGCTAACTCTCATCAAGACTAAGTGTGCCCGTGGATTTAAAGAACTTTCTATCTTTTATTGTAGGCTTATTTTGAATTTAGTTGACCTTGAGAGCACCATTCATTCATGGAATCAATTTTTGCTTGGAGAGCCTAATATATAAAACACAAATCGAGGATCAATGAGAAAAATGCTAAATCCCACAACCCCAAGTCTCCCTCTGTCCCTAGTAGATGCAGATTCTAGTGATTTAAGTGATAAGGTAAAACATTTCTCTCTCATTCTATATGATGGCTATGAGCCAAGGCTGAATTATAAATGTAAGAGCTATTATTTTCTATAATCAAAAACCACCCAGTGTCCCTCTTTGGGGAGAGATGGGCAGTGATAAAATTTAATAAATGCATGCATGCATGCATGCATGCATGCATGCATGCAAGAAAGAAAGAAAGAAAGAAAAAGAAAGAAAGAAAGAAAGAAAGAAAGAAAGAAAGAAAGAAAGAAAGAAAGAAAGAAAGAAAATGGTTTATGCATTGTCCTCAAGTTGAGTTTGACAGCTGATAATACATGGGCACATCTGTGCAATTTTTGTGGCAACAACATGGACATTGTTTGCTTCTGCCTTCTTGATGTGATGAGTGGTTTTAAATGAGAGGCTTCCAGTGACGGCCTCTCATTCAAACCTCTTGGAAGTCCAAACAAGGTGCCCATATATAAGCAGGGAATCTGATTCCACTTGTTAGCCATATTTCCAAATGAGTCGTTTCTCTGTATAGCTATTATGTGTTTTAAGCTAGCTAGGGCTCTTATGGGCATAAAGAGATCCTGCACACATATAACTGTATCTAAGTAGGACTCCATTTCACACCCACTGAATAAATTACCATAGGAGAAGTAAAGAGATGGGATGGGTTGCAATATGATCCTAATATCCTTTCACGTGTCTATAGATGTGTGAAGCGGGTCATGTCAGTAGCTTTCTTGCTATAAGCTGCAGTCAGGACTTAATAAGAGAAATTTGCTGAAATGATATGAAATTCAGGTGTGGAATCTGAGGAATCCGTGTGCTTCCCGCAAGGCCTTTTCAAGCAAATGTTAGAAGTTGCCCTTGTAAAAAGCGACCATGTTTCCTGGTCCCTTGATGTCAGAGACTGATTCTGCAAAGGATTCAGGAGCCTCCCTCTATCCATATACCAGACCCTTTGTTCTTATTTCTTCTTTATTTATTGCCAGTTACCCAGCTACTCCTTAGCCAAACCACAACTATGGTTATGATCTTACTGCAGCTTTCCTTTGCTTTACAGACCTGCGAAGGATGTAAATGAGAGGATTGGTTGTAAAGTTACTTTTTCATCACTGTTATAACTTCGAACAGTCACTAAACGAGGCAGTTGCTAAATGAGGACTACCTGAACTGTCTTGTTTTCCAAGTTCCTAACTCTCAAATGTATCAACTGTCTTCCTGGTTTATGACCCTTGAATATTCATCTGGTTCCTGGTCTTCATGAATCTTTACCTACAGTTCAGATGCAACAAGCTTTATTCCTTTCCTCACTTAAAAATAAAAGAAAATTTGCTAAGACTTAGATGTGGCCCATACAGTGCTAACTGTCCTGGTTTATCTTTTACTTTAAAAAAAAAAGTTTAAATCATAGGAGTGAATATAAGAATAAGACATAACAAAAATTAATGCTTCCTCTATTCCTAAAATATGATTTGACAAAAACTGGAAGAGATCACAGTGTTTAAGTAATTATGGTTATATTGCCTCTTTTTTAGAACTGTACACTTAGATGATTGAGGTTTACTGATCCTACTTTATCCCTTACTTCATACACTATGCTTCTTCTACTAAAGCCAGAACAAGAGATTTGACTAGATAGTCATTCCTTTAATCAGTGGGAAAATTTGCATTCTGATCTTCAGGAAAGTGTGATCATTTCACAGATTTTGAGAAGGTGGCTCAACAGCCAGTTTCATCATGATAATATCTAGGCATATAACATGCCTCATCTGAGATGAAGCAACTCTCTCTCTCTAGATGATGCAGGGTGATGATATGGATTCTGGGAGATGCAGTTCAGTAATAATTGTAGTTTAACAGGATCTGGAAGGCCAACCCAGTCCTATTTAGAATTAGCAATTAGTCTATGTCTTCAAATGGAAAGTGTTTTTCTCAAATAAGCATCTATGAATGCCAGAGGTGTCTCATATTCACTGATGCCAGAAGATGTTGCTGAAAATGAATGAATTAATGAATGTGCAAAAAGCTGCTGAAAGCAGATTTTTAAAAAATGATTGTCAACTACTATTGTCGGCTACTTTGAAGGGGCTGCTTTACTCACCTGATTAATTTTAACTTTTTTGTAACATCTGAATTGGACTAGTCTCTTTCCTGTCCTGTTATCTTTTTCATCTTCTCTGCCTAGGTCTGTTCTGTCCTTTCTCCTCTTCTTCTTTATTATTTGCTGTTTAGGCTAGAAGGAGAATGTGGATAGTGTGTGTATATACATGTATGTTTGCGTGAGAGTGGTTTGTTTCAGAAAATGGCTGGCATATGCAGATGGAGGATCAATTAATTCTGTAAGTAGGTACCTACTTTACAACCAGTTCATTTGAATCCATAGTTACTATGACAATCCCAACATAGTAGAATAATACCACTGCTAAAATTACTGTGTTGGTTTCCAGAAGGGTTCCATGCCCAATTCAAAGCGCTGGTGATGATCTGCAAAGCTCTCTATGGGGTAGCAGTGTGTTATTTCAGGCGTTGCTTGTCACGCTTGAAACTGCCACACCAGTAAGGCCATTGTGAGAAGGTCAGCTTAGGGTTCCCATTCTGTGTGAGAAGAGAGGGAGACAAGGACCAGGCAAAAGGAGCTCTTCATTGGAGCCCCTACATTTTGGAACTCCTCACCTCTAGAGGCTCAAGCAGCCCCTTACCTCCTGGCACTTTGTAGAGCTATTAGAAACAACAACAACAACAACAACATACTGTTCCACTGTGGTTTTAATGTTTCTGGTGACTACCTGAGGTATTTTTACTAATTGTGGGTATTTTTGTTTTTATACTGTATTTCGATCCTATTGTATGCCAGCCAAAGTCTGAGAACTGGGGTGGATTACAAAAGCTACAAACTATGTATGTAACTAAAAATAAATGAATGAATGAATGAATGAATGAATGAATGAATGAATGAATGAATGAATTGACTGGGGAGTATTTGCAACATCTGGGGGCATCAGTGCCCCAGCCCCTTCTTAAAATTGCTGGTGGACTGTTACAGTATGAACTTTATGTCTGTGCAGAACTTTATTTAAACTGGGTTTTTGTAAAGCTGCTTCTATGAATAAGAGAGCTCAGCTGTTCCACAGTTAGGTGTTTTGCTGTCCTTTGGCTATACCTCTCTTCTTCTTTGAATTAAGTAGCTAACTTCTAAACAAAGCTGTTGCAGTCAACATAGTGTATAATAAACGTTGAATTGTTCATCCATCTTTTGTTGTTGTTGTAAGTACAGTGCAAAATGAACTAAAATAATCCAGAATTTCTAACACCCCTGATACTTGTGATAACACAAAGTTACAAAATAGCCTTGTCATTCTTCTAACGCAGATCAGGAGGTGTTTAGTATGCAGGTGCATTAGGACAAAAGTATATCTGCATATTAGGGTTTAATAAATGTATACTTGATACTCTGAGTTAGGAAATAGCCGCTAATAACAATTTATATTCCACACACAATTTTATCTGAAGAGAGAAAGAGAATCATTGGAAACCATTAGATGTTATTTAATGCTACAACAATTCAGATCCATGAAAAACCCCACTAATTGGAAATTAAAAACTAAACAGACCATGGAATTGGAAGAATTCTTATTTATGACTCAGAAGTGATAAGTCCATAGCTGTAGCTTTGATGGAGGTGAAAACAAGTGAGATTGTCAGTTCAGATTTTAGTACTATAGATGCTGGAAGAGATAGGTGGCCAAAACAATCTTTGAGTGTTTATGTGTATGTGTTGGTGTGTGTGTGAAAACTAGAAATGATTACAAAAGGAAGTGCCAAAATCACACTGATCCCAAGTTCAATTCCAGAGATTTCAAGGTAAGAGTGGGAAAAACCAGTGCCATGTTAATGCATATAGTTAGCTCTTTTTTTCCCCTGTCCCTTTCTGGAAGGGTGGAGGAGCATGTATGAAAACTCTGGAGAATTTTTTCTGGGGCTTGCTTGTTCTTGCCTTCCTATTTTAAGAACCTTATGTGATGAAATGTGGTATGTATTATTTGTTTGATTTTGTATCTTGGCCTCCCCACTAACTGAAATGGAGAGGGTGTTCAGCTGTGTTAGGGCCAATTGTCCTAGAGTCAGAACCAAATGCTTTGAAACCAAACACCTCTGTTCCCATAATGAGGGGCAGATATAAACCATCCCTCCTATACCAAAAAGAAGGGCTTTAAGATGTTGCATCAGGCAGCTGGGAGAAAGATGTGCAAAATGTAAAACTTGATTGCACTAAAAATATGGCTTGCATTTGAGTCTGTTAGGATTGGGGCAGGCTATAAATATTGTAAAATGTATGAATGAATGAATGAATGAGTTTAGCAATATATGTTACATAAAAAAATGAACAATCATAGATCAGTGGTGTGTCATGTCTGAAACAGTAGTCAGTGGTGTGGAACAGGAAGGAGGCATTAGAAGTGTTTTGCAACAGGATCATTTCTATAAAACGGAATTAAGTTAAATGCCATGTCACATCCCATGTCACTGGCCAATAGTACCTTGCCAGATTCAGGGTCTCTGATTTCAATATAATCAGAATGAATCAGAGTGGTACCAGCCTTTATCAATCTTTACTGTGCACACATTCTTATCAAACTATTTATATGACCAACAAATACAATGCCCATTACACTAGACAAATGTACAAAAGGGAAAGAGCGGAAGGGAGGGAAGAAGGAAGAAAATATAGAGATGCTATATAACTTTAAAATGATTAACAATTATAAACAATTACAATGCATAATGTACGAAAAGGAGAAGATTGGAACTCATAGTAACAAAACAAAAAAGTAGATGCTGTGACAATTCTTTGTGGGCTTTCAGTTTTGCCTTTCTCTATTGTACTCCTGTAAACCTATGAATATGGATATGGATATGGAATCAAGGGTACAAGCATCTGTTCCATACTGAATTAGTTCAAAGGGAATATAATACCAAAATTGCTAGATAAATCATCTGGGAATTCCAGCCAAGTCATATTAATTTAATTTATGCACAATTGCAAATTACACAGTAAAGCATAAATTCCTACAAACAAGTCTTATAATGCAGTACAAACATTTTTAAATATTGTATTTACAGAAATTTAAATGCCTATTTTTTGAGAAAGGAACAAGAGAAAGGCACAATAGAAAGCTTCACAGTATAGTCATTGCATCAGTACAGGTGGCCTTCATTTAACGACCACTCATTCAGCAACTACTTGAACTTACAACGGTGCTGCATGAGTTTTAGTTATGACTGGAACTTGAACTTATGACCATTGCAGCATCCCCACGGTCATATGATCACGATTTGCAATGTTCCCTGCTGGCTTCCCACAAGCAAAGTCAATGGGGAAGCTGGCAGGAAGTCAGAAGTTGCAGTCACATGAGGTCCTCACTTAACAACCTGTGCAGTCCTTGCTTAACAATGGCAACTGGGACTGCAGTAACTATCGTCACTAAGCAGCATGGTCAAGTGGTTTTTGACTTATGATTGCATCACTTAATGACACAGTTTCCAGTCCCAATTAGCTTTGTTAAGTGAGGACTACCTGTATATTATTTGTTGTCGTTACTATGAGTTCCAGTCTTTCCCTCTTTTGACTAAATGATTAGTTGATTGATTATGTGCCATCAAGTTGGTGTCATCTCTTAGCAAACACATAGATAAATTTTCTCCATTATGATCTGTCCCTAACCTGGTCCTTCAGGTTTATAGCTGAGTTCCATCCATCTTGCTGCTGGCCATCCTTCTCTTCTCTTTCCTTCCACCTTTCCCAGCACTAGAGCCTTCTGCAGAGAGCTAGGTCTTCATATACTGTGTCCAAAGTAGGATAATTTGAGCCTGGCCATATGTGCCTTGATGGGAACTCTGGGTTGATTTGTTCAATGATCCATTTATTTGTTTTCTTGGCTGTCCATGGTATTCTTAGGAGTTTTCTCTGACACCAAGTCAAAAGGGTTAATACTTTTTCTATCCTGCTTCTCAAAGTCCAACTTTTGCTTCTGTAGAGTGTCAAGGGGAATGGCTCCTCTACCAAGTGCTAGTCTGTGGCCTATTTCTTGTCTGCTTGTTCCTTTATTGTTGATAGTTGATCTTAAAAGGCAGAAGCTACTGTATCTACCATTTCAACTCTAGTATATAAATGCTTGTTAGTCATATTAAATACAAATATGGCAGCCAACAACTTTTATATTTCTATGATCTAAAGATATTTTAGTTTCATTTATAGTCAACAGAGTATAATGTTACAGAGCAAAGCCTTTTGGGTTTTCTTCATTAGATGTTGTATTATTATATCTGATAGAATCTTTTTTTGAAGAAAGAAATCTTTTCATCAATAAAGGGAATCCTATCAGAGAAATGCATCCTATCCAATGGATATTATCATTCCTTTTTGTTTCATTATTTACTTATGTAATTTATATTCCACCTCCAATATTCTGGAGACTATTCATGGCAGGATTTTATGGCTGTGTGTATTTTGTTTCTTTCTTGATTTCTGAAGTTGAAGGAGCCAGAAACAAATTCCTGCAATAGTTGTGAGCTTGAGGAAGCACTTACAGTGCTCACTATAACGATTCATTAAGGCTCAATGGATCATGGACTTGGGAACAGGAGAAAAAAGTGCAATTCACTTTTATGTATTATATACTGTGTGGATTGGCCCCAAGCCGACCACATAATGTATCTATCTTGCTTATACGACTACAGTCACAATGGAATAGGTATTAACCAAACAAGAATGCTTGTTACAACCTAAGGGATACCTTCAGCATGGATTTCTAGTCCTCCACGTTTTGGCAAGGAACCAGGACGAAGCTTCAGTGGTAGAACAGGAAAATGCTATCTCAGCTTTAATCATATAAAAAAGCATGTTTTTATTTCTTGTTTTCTCTGTTGCATAAGTTTATTTGATTCTTCCTTGTCCCCCCCCCCCAAATTTTATATAAACCTCTTTCTACAAGCTATTTCAAAACTTTTCTCTTTTTTTTCTGTTAAAATTGGTGACTTGGCTGTATTTTAGGGCAACTTCTTGATAAGATACTTCACTGATTATTTACGTTAAGTAATGCATGAAGCAAATGATTTAATAAGTGTTTATGTGAAACTGTAAAAGTTTAGTGAAAATAACGCCACCTGACAGGAATATACTGTGGTATATTGTAGTCCCAGTAGAACTGAAATGTACAAAGCTGAAAAAGGCCATCTTATATTCTGGGCCAAAAGCAAATGCATATTTTTAACTATTTTTTTTTAGACTTAGGACCTTCTATTTCCATCTCCTTTGTTGATATATCTACCAGATGCCGCATACTCAAAATTCCATATAGTGCTAGCCTTTCATTTATTCCTGATTAGCATGAAGTAATCAGAACATATACAGTAATTATTTATTTTATTTTATTTTATTTTCTATCCCGCCTTTATTGTTTTTTTTATAAATAACTCAAGGCGGTGAACATACCACATATTCCTTCCTCCTCCTGTTTTCCCCACAACCACCACCCTGTGAGGTGAGTTGGGCTGAGAGAGAGCGACTGGCCCAAGGTCATCCAGCCGGCTTTCACACCTAAGGCAGGACTAGAACTCTCAGGCTCCTGGTTTCTAGAATATTTCACCCACTTGGTCATTTTGTACAATATGCTAGAGTAGCTATTTATGCTATATCTAGTTGAAAGCATTAGCTCTATGCAAGGCAGCTCGGTTTTGCCTCAGGAGGTCCTTTGCTCCACAAAGGCAATGCTATTCACTTTACTGAGGCACAGCAGTGGCACAATTCATCTCTGTGAGGCCCTGTACATAGCCCCTGGGGACTCCTTCGGCATTGTCAACAGTCAGAGGAGGCTTCTGTGCTTGTGTTCCCCGTGTTCTTCAACACCTCTAGGAGCTCACTGGAACTGTCAGAAGAGGCTCCAGAAGTGAAGCACTGTGGCAGCTCAGCTGTGCTTTGAGGAGCCCAGGGCTGCGTTAGTTCATAAAGCAGCTTCCAGAGGACACTTTGCTCAAAGGACTGTAGAGAAGCATCCCACAGATGTTCTGCACAGCTCCAGTAAGCATAACATCTCCCCACTCAGAACAATAGGTGTTTCTTGCCATTGCTACGCGACTGTAGTACATGCATATCCATACGGAGTTTAACGATGAGTATGTGAAAAAAAGAAACCTTTTTGTGGTTTAATTGGCCAATAGCCATTTACATTTGTTTACAATCACTTCTGCATGGCCAGCAAAGGTACAGAACAGGCATGTAATCTGCTAGAACTATCTACAGAATATTTACAGTTATATTATCAACCCACTCTGTCATTTATATTGTATATAAAATAACCACATGTATTATTAATTGTCCTATTACTGAGGTGTATAAAAATATTACAGATGAACAATGGCACTGCAGTGTTAATTGGAATCTCCAGGCATGTTATGGGACTTTAATGGCTCATTAGGATGCAAATAAATAAATAGAAAATCACATATAACCTTATGAGGAATAATGGGTATTTGCTTGTTTATGGGTAACTAATTTAGTGTGGATATAAAGGAACACTCTATCATAATTATTCTATAGTTATGTTCAGGATATTCCCAAAACTCTCATTCAAATTTTATTCTTCAGTTTCTCATGTTTTGTGAAATCGCTTTGATTTCATCAAAGTAGATAATGATGCATTCATTCTGCTATGAGGCTTTTCAGACCACCTATCAGTCTATCTCACAAGTCTTTGCAATGCACGTTGAAATGAATTCAGAATACTTCTGAGCTCTGAGTACTGGCAATAGCTGCTCTGCACTATAGTCCCAGGCCCGTCCCTGTAGAATATGCAGAAAACAGCCAGTGTTCCCACCCTCCCCCACCCCTGTGACCTCCAAGGTAGACAACATCTGAGCGTCCTTTAAGACTTTCTGAAGGTTCTATCCTCCCCCTACCCATGCGTCAGATTATAAATTAAACGTTTATCCAACCCCCCCTTCCAAATGACTCTCTACCCCACTTTCCCATACCTACATGGGAAAGCCCCCCTGTTTAGAAAAAAATAAGTCATAAAAAGGCATCCTGAAATGGATTTTAATGCTTTGATATGTACTTTCATTGACTTTTTTTTACCCATATCTATGAATGTCTTTGTTTTGTCCAGAAAATCTGGTTTCATTTTCACTCAGAGAAATGTGTACATGTCTTTCCAAATGGGACAAACAAGACTTGAGATTTGTTTGAAAAAATAAATATGAGAAAAGTCTAAACTGGTAGACTTACTGTTACCTAAACTTCAGCCCCAAAAATACAAAGTGATCTGGTAGATAGCTCACTGAGTTTCTGGCAAATGATTAAATGGAAAACTATGGCAATGTTAAAAAACAACAACACACCTCCTGTATATTTGATGCTTTAAATACTCAATCATTCTGTTATTGGAAGTCATAACTACTGGACCTTATTTGAAAATAAATGTGGATGTCAGATCCTTAAACACTGATCCAAGTAGGAATAACTTCTATTTATAGCAAGAAGATGAGACATAATTTATGGGCAGTCTTCAGAAACATTACATTATAGGGTCTTATATTTAGTATGTAGGTTTTATACAGATCAGATTGCAAATTACTATAACATTTTCAAATAATATTCTTTATCTTATAAAATAATAGTTAATATGCAAGAATCTTGACTGCACTAAATGTTCCTGTGATAATTTTCTATCTCCTCCTAATTTTCCCATAACATGCAACATGTGTATCTGTGAATACCTTTGGTCTTGGGATAAGTCCCATCACTGGGCTTCAGAGATATGTAATTATTAGTTATCAGTTCATCAACTAATATACGAATGAACCTTTCTAGTGGTCACAGCTATAAATCAATATCTACCTTTATTAGTATGTTTTCTTTGTTGGTTCCATTATGGTATAGAATTTGAGGGTTTCCAGATGCTGCTGTACTAAAAGTAGTGGCCATGCTGGTTGGGGCACTTGAGAATATTTCAGCAACAACTGGAGAGCTACAGGCTTCCCATCCTACACATACGCAGTTCACAATATCACAATAAGTCCACACAACAAGCCTTTCATATCAAATCCCACAGCAATGTAGATTATGCTTCACCAGGATTTTTTAAAGCATTTACTTTAAAATGCATATTTTTGTCCAAATGTTGTATTTTGCACAAGTTTGCTGGTGTCATAAATTTGCCTTCACCGGCTTGTGCCTTTCGGATATTTTGGACTTCAATTCCCATTAATCTTCCAGCCAAGATGGAGCTTGAAATCCAACATATCTAGAGGGTACAGTGTATGGGAAAGCTGATATAATTCATCAATATTTCACTTCCTTAGTTCATGGAAAGCTAGCAAAACTGAGAAATCCAGTTGCTAAGTGAGGCAAAAACTAGGTATAATTGGTAAGTAAGCTTCAATATTAGATAAGGCCTGGCATGAAGATGAGAAAATGGAAAAGCTTTAAATATGTAGAGCTAATAGATTTTTAGGGAGGTACAGGCACACTATTTCACAGAGAGAAAGAGAAAGGGAGGGAGAAGTTAGAATGAATGTGATCTGTAGGAATTAAGAAAATAACTAATGAGATTTTACTGACTGCATAACAAGATCACATTTTTAATGGAGATAAAAATAAATGAATGGAATCACATTGCTTTTCTTTGCATACCCCTAATGACATCTGTGCCTGCCCCCCCCCCCCCAAGTCCTGCTATGCTCCCTCATTGTAGCAGGGGATTGTTCCTGGGAGGGATGAGTAAAGAATGCAGAGAGTGTATGTCAAGAGTACATATTCCCAGCAGGGTCAATCAAGGTGTGAAGGTCAACCCAGCTGCCCAGCTAAAGCAAGCAGGCACCTATATTGGGCAGCAGTGATGTAGGAAGCTGCCAGAGGCAGATGATCACTTCAGTAGCAATGGCAAAGGCATCAATTCATACTGCACAGGGGAAGGCAATGGAAAACCTCTCCTGTATTTCTACCAAGGAAACCACAGGGATAGAAAATGTAAAATGATTGATGATATAGTGCCAGATGATGGAACCTTCAGGTCAGATGTCACTCAACATACTGCTGAGGAAGAGCTGAGGTTCTTTCAGAGTACTAATGGTGTTTATGACGTGGCTAGATTAAAGCCTTCAGGATGTCTAGTTGCTGATGTTGCCATGCAGGAAAAGAAAATCTGAAGCTGCAAAGACAGAGTTAGAGTGAGAACATGAAATGTTAAGAAACATTTATTTATTTATTATTTAATGATTTATATTGCCACCCAACTCGAACACTGTGACTCTGGGTGGCAGACAATAAAGCAAAATGAAAAAGAAAACAAGATAAACAATCCCAATTAAAATCCAATAGACATTAAGAGATGACTAGGGACCTACCTTCCTACCCACCTCTGGATATAATCATAATAAACATAGTCAACTCAGTAAAAGGTGAAATAAATTGGCTACACATTGTCATCTTAGACATTAGTGAACTGAAATGGACTCCACTTGGACATGCAGAGGATCACACTGCTTACTACTCAGAACACAAAAAACAAAGAAAGAAGAGCATTGCTTTCATTGTTAGGAAAGGGAGCAAGAACAGTACTTGGCTACAATGCAATCAATGCTCAAATTATATCAATTAGATTTTGTGGGCAACCCTTTAATATGATAACAAAAGTTTATGCTCCAACCACTGATGCAGAAGAAGATTAATGAGTTCTATGATCAAGTTCAATTTGAAATCAACAGAATATGTAAACAAGATGTGCTGCCTGTGATTGGAGACTGGAATGCCAAAGTTGGAAACATTAAAGAGGAAAATGTAGTTGGAGTGTATGGTTTAGGAGAACAAAATGAAGCAGGAGATCACCTTATCAATTTCTGCCACTGAATTGATTTCTTCTTAGCTAAAACTGTCTTCAAGGAACCGAAACAATGCCTGTATACATGGATATCTCCAGATGGAGTGCAGAGAAAATAAATTGACTATATTATTTGTAGAAGGAGGTGGGAGAGCTCAGTTATAACCAGGGCTGACTGGAACAGATTATAAATTACTCATGTGCAAGTTCCAAGTTAAGTTAAAGTGGAAGAAGAAAGCTAACCAGTTTCCACAGTATGATATTGAGCCTATATCATTTTCATCAAGAATCACTCTGAAGTCCTGAACCTCATTGATTGGGAACCAGAGGAACTATGGAATGAAATTAAAGAAGTTATTAAGGATGAATGTGAAAAGAGACTAACAAGATCTAGAAAGAGAGAGAGAAAAAAACAAACAAATTGGATGATAGAACAAACTGTGGAAATTGCAAAAAAAGAGAAGAGAATGAAGCCACAGTATGGACAGAATATGGACAGTATAGAACAGACTGGCTCCAAATAGGCAAAAGAATGAGACAAATATATACTCTCTATTTATTCAAACTATATGTATAATATATACTGAGGGAAGCTGGATTGAAAGAAGATGAGCATGGTTTTAAAACTGGAGGAAGAAACATCAATAATCTGTGCTATGCTGATGGCAACTACTCTGTTGCTGAAAATTCAAATGATTTGCAAGATCAAGTAAGGAAAGTCAAGCAGCAGTGAAAAAACAGGATTAAGATTAAATATAGAGAAGACAGAGGTACAGCATACAGCCTTAGAACTGACAATGAAGAGGGTCAATCCTGAAAGGCAAAAGCTATCAACGGTAAAGGAACAAGCAGTCAAGAAATATGCTGCAGACTAGCACTTGGTAGAGCAGCCATGAAGGCCTTGGAAAAACATATTCAGATGCCATGATGTCTCTATGACTACAATGATCAGAACCATGTAAGGAAAGTTTTTTCCCTGTGACACTCTATGAAGCAAAAGTTGGATTTTGAAAAAGCAGGATAGGAAGAGTATTGACACTTTTGAACTTTGGTGTTGGAACAGACCTCTGAGAATACTGTGGACAGCCAAGAAAACAAACAAAAGGACCATTGAACAAATCAACCCAGAGTTCTCAATCAAGGCACAAATGGCCAGGCTCCAATTATCATACTTTGGACACATCATGCAAAGACATAGCTCTCTGGAGAAGTCTTTAATACTGGGAAAGATGGAAGGAAAGAGAAGATGAGGATGAGCAGCAGCAAGCTGGATGGACTTAAGTGGTGATGGATGCATCATTGGAAGACCTGAAGCACTAGGTTGGGTATAGATCCTCCTGGAGAACATCTATCTAAGTGATTGCTAAGAGTCGACACTTGTCAGGATTTAGAGCAAAGAACCACGCTGAGACCGGAAGACCACGCTCTAGTGTTTATTGTTCTACTCTACAAGACAAAATCCTGCCAAACTGAAAAGGCACTAGCAAATCGTACTATAAAACCCCAGAAAGCTAAGGCGGTTCTCTTCTGGTCCTCTTGATTGGAAACTGAAGAGATTCAGTATTGCGCATGCGCTTTTCCCCCTGGAGGGGGCCCCCCTCCTCTTCACCAGCAATCTCCATAACAACACTGACTTGATGGCACATAATAAATCAATCAAAATGACATCTGGGTCTGGGGCAGCCCAGTTTAAATGATGTTGGGTTATTTTTAAGTGTAGGATGAAGTACTACTAAGGATACTATAACTTGCCTAAGAAACTTGATAACAAAGAAGTGGAAATAAATACTGTTTTCTTGTCTGTGCCATGCTGTCATTTTAAGCTGTTTGAAGATTCACTGCTGGAGATGGTCCCACTTATATTTTAGTGGGACTAACTGTCAAGTAACTCAGATTCAGAAATTCCCTGATGTTTTAATTGCTACATTGGCAACAGTTGCTTTTCTTTATGCAATGTCTTTGAGTTGACAGGATCCACAGTTTTTTATAACTAAATGCAGCTGAGTAAAAAAAAAAAAGAGGGAGGGAGGGAGAGAATAATATAATATGCGTGACATGCATCAATCATCATTCAACAGTGTTATTATAGTCTGATGATTCTGTATGTCAGTAGGTGTCAGCATTCAGTTACAAAGTAATTGGACAGTATAACTGACTAATCATGGCAGCACTGCCTGTAGAATTGATGCCAACTTCGGTACACACTACGGTTCAGAACAGGATTTGGCAAACTGAGGTATACTAACCTACAGGATATTCTTTTTTTAAAAAAAATGCTCTTTTTTAATTCATGATCACACGTACATAGAGACATTTATCTGCATTAAAATAGCCAATCTTCTCTGCAGTGCTAACACTTTATCCACCTAGTACCACTCATGTGTTTTCACTTGGAAAAGGAAGTTCAGCCACTACACTCAGGATTTCTCTATAATTAATGACCAGGCAGAGCATATATATCAGATGGGATAGCAAGATGTAGGGTATTGCAACTATTTCTCAAGGGGACACAGGATCCACTTCACAGAAAACTGACAAAAATGAACAAATGCCCAGTGGAATAAGTGACATTTCAGTTAGCCGTGATTAACTTGTCTAATATGCCTCAACAGAACCAAGACTGAATTTATCTAACTAGGAATTATAAATGGACTAGAGGATGTTGTGCAAACCATGCCTTGGAATTGCACAAAGGTGCTGAAAGGGTCTATCACTACTACCCAGCCCCCTTTTCAATCCTTGCAATAATAAGCAGACTGCATGTGTGTATACACTACAGTGGAGTAACGGTAATTAACATTCTCCAAGGAACAATGTCACACTTCCTCACATTAAAGCAAGATATGTGAAGGCATCTGTTAGCAAAAACAATCTAATTTCTTCACAATTAAACAACAACCACAACAACCACCTCTCCTTTCACTTTGACCTGTTGTAATGGTTGCCTATTCTAAAACACTATCAGACTCATGAGCAGGAATTCAAAGATATCTGATTTATTAAAGAGTAGTGTGCAGCATCACAAAGAAAGCTGAGAATGATGAAAGTGTGCCAAATTCAAACTAAAAACCCTCAGTGCAAACGAAATCCCTCTCCCCATAGAATCTTCTCAAGTTCACAATCCCAGGTGCTCCTAGCGGTTTCTGATGGTCTGCAGGAAAAGTCCTTGAACAGATAACATAACCCAAACACATTCCATTGTACTGATTTCACATACAGAGCTTGGTACAAGGTTGCACAGCAGCTTCCTCCCAAACAAAAATGTGCGTCAGTGCCATGGCATGTGAAACATTATGATGTATAAACTACATTGAAACAGTGAACATGACATACTGCCCCCCCCAAAAGAAAGAACACATTAAGCAGTAGGTGAGAATCAACAATATCCTTGACCTCAAAGTGTTGTTGGCCGTCAGTCATGATTGGAGCAGGAGGAGGAGGTTGAGGATGCCAGCGTGAGGAGTGGTGGACAGGCTTGAGCAAGCTGCAATGGAAAACAGGGTGCAAGCGTTTCAAATTGTGAGGCAGGTCCAATTTAACAGTAACTGGATTGATAAGATCAACAATAGGGAATGGACCAATGAACTTGGGAGCAAGTTTTTTAGAGGGTTGAGGTGACTTGATAAATTTAGTAGATAGATACACCTGATCCCCAACCTTGAAGTCATGTTGTAAGGAACGATGCTTATCAGCTTGGAACTTGTAAGCAGCTTGGGCATCAGCCAAAGCTTGTTGAATCACCGGCCAGGAATCAGACAGCTTAACAGCCCAGTCAGATGCAGAACATATTTGGGAAGGGGGCTGTGGCAGTTCAGGGATGGGAACAAAGTCGTGACCAGAAACCACACGAAAAGGGGTTTGTCCAGTACTTTGATGGACAGCATTGTTGTAAGCCACTTCAGCAAACGGTAATAACTCCACCCAATCGTCCTGATGGTGATTAATGTATGCTCTAAGAAACTGTTCAAGGGCGGAGTTCAAAATCTCAGTAGAACCGTCAGTCTCAGGATGGGAAGAAGTGGAGAGCGCTTGTTTGGTGCCAATCAATTTTAAAAATGATTTCCAAAACTGGGAAGTAAACTGTGTCCCACAGTCACTGACCAAACAGGAGGGGCTACCGTGGAGGCGATAGATATGGAGGAGAAATAGGCATGCCAATTGTGGGGCTGACGGGATGGAGGCACAGGGAATGAAATGCGCTTGCTTGGAGAAAAAATCTTTTACAACCCAAATAACAGTTTTTTTCTGACTGGGAGGAAGATCCACAATAAAATTCATAGAAATCTCGTCCCAAGGATGGGTAGGACTGGCCACTGGCTGTAAAAGCTCCTGTGGTTTCCCCCTTTCTGTTTTGAAATGGCGCAAACAGGACAGGAAGCAACATAATCTTTTACGTCATGTCTCAATGTTGGCCACCAAAATTGGCGGCGAACCAAATGTAGGCTTTTTACGAAACAAAAGCGTCCAGCAAGTTTATCATCATGGGAACGCTGCAAAACATCAGCTCTTAAAGTTTCAGGCACATAAAGGCAGTGGTCCACCCATGCCAGACCGTTTTCAAAAGAAACATTGTCTCTATTAGCTAGCAACCAAGTGTCAGATTTCAGTGCCTGGATAAATTCCCTCTGTAACTGAGAAGGCACTTGCATTTTCTGCTTTCCAGACTGAGCTGGGGGTGGGGGTGCCCGTGCATGGGTCTGGCTCAGAGTGACAGCAACCAAGCCTAGTGGTGGCTCAGTGAGAACAGTCCCAACCACATCTGCCCCCTGGTTGAAATCCTGAGGTAAATGCTACAAAGCATCTGCCAGAAAGTTTTTCTTTCCTGGGATAAATTTTAACTGGAAATTGAAAGGACTGAAAAACTGAACCCAGCGAATTTGTATAGGACTGAGATGCCAGGGGGTGCGGAGGGCCTCCAAATTCCTGTGATCGGTCCAAACCTCGAAAGGGCATCTAGCGCCTTCAAGGAGGTGACTCCAGGTTTCTAAAGTGGCTTTTACAGCAAACACTTCCTTTTCCCAAACATGCCAATGGCATTCGGTTTCAGAAAATTTCCTGGACAGATAAGCGCAAGGTTTTAAATGATTTTCAGAATCCCTCTGTAACAAAATAGCCACAACTGAGGAGTTAGAGGCATCAGCTTGGAGCACAAAGGGGCGTTTGGGATCGGGGTGCTGTAGAATAGGCTCAGCAGTGAAAAGGGATTTCAGTTTTTTGAATGCTGCCTGGCATTCAGGCGTCCAATTCAGCACAGCTCCAGGGTGTTTTACCTTGCATGTCTCCCCCAAGCCCTTGGTATGGAGTAAATCAGTGAGGGGCAAGGCAATCTCAGCAAACGCCTGGATAAATTGGCAATAATAATTACTGAACCCTAGGAAACTTTGCAATTGCCTACGGGTCCGGGGACGTTCCTAACTTAAAATCGCCTGAATTTTTGCAGGGTCCATTTCAGTGCCCTTGTCAGACACCTGATAGCCCAGATAGTCAAGTTGGGTCTTGTGACATTCACATCTGGAAAGTCTGGCATAGAGTTTGGCATCTCTAAGCTTGTGTAACACCTGTTTGAGGAGGTGTTCGTGTTCCTCTTTGGTTTCAGTGTAAATGAGAACATCATCTAAGTAAACCAGGACCCCTTTAAACAAATGAGCATGTAAAACTTCATTAATCAACTGCATGAAGACCCTGGGTGACCCTGCTAACCCAAAAGGAAGGACTTTGTACTGAAACGAACCCAGTGGGCAATTAAAAGCAGTTTTCCACTCATCCCCAGCTCATATGTGGATGCAGAAATAGGCTTCGCGAAGACTGAGCTTGGAGAAAATCTTGCCCTTTGACAAATGAGCTAACATGTCCTTCATGAATGGAAGAGGGTACTTGTTGAGAATTGAGATGGAATTTAACCCTCGATAGTCTGTAGAGTTGAAGCATGTCATCTTTCTTTTCCCGGAATAGCACAGGGGCCCCAACTGGGAAATTAGCAGGTTCAATAAACCCCCTTGACAGATTTTTGTCAATAAAGTCCCGTAATGCCTCAAGCTCCTTCTGAGTCATTGGATAATTTTTTGGCTTGGGCAATTGAGCATTGGGAACCAACTCTATTGCACAGTCAGTTTTCCGGGGGGGGGGGGTAGCTGATCTGCTTCCATTTCTCCAAATACATCTGCAAAGTCTTGGTATCGATCAGGCAAGCCTTCGAAATGTGCCAAGTTAGGGCGCGGCGTGGCGATCGCAGCCCTTCCAACCCCCGCATGTGCAGCTCTCTCCGCTGTAGGAGCTTGGTAAAACCCATCTTTAAAAGTCACAGTTCTGTGTTCCCAGTTTATATAGGGGCTTCAATAGGTCAACCAGGGGATCCCCAGAATTACCAAGGGATTGCCAACAGGTGCTACAACGAATTTCAAAGTCTCACGGTGGCTGCCCATTTGCATTGCGACAGTTCCAGTGAAATGGGTTGCCGCCCCCACCCCCCCGCCGTTGAACCATCCAAGTGTGTGAAGATCAAAGGCTGCTGGAGGGGAAAGCTAGGCAGGTCCAAAGCAGCAACCAGATCAGGGTGAACTAAACACCTGGAATACCCAGAGTCAACTAAAGCCCAGACCTCTGTAGTTTTCATGCGGGAGCCCAATTTCACTTTTACTGCTAAAGTAGGACAGTCAGCATTCACCATAGCATCTTCATGCCCATCCTCCTCCACCTGCCCGCAGGTGCTCTTCATGGCAGGTGGCTGGCGTTTCCTGCCGGCTCCTTAGAGTCATCTTCAGCCTCTCCTGAGAAGTAGAATACTTCCTCAGCATCGGCTGCACCCTTGGCTGCTGTCATCCGCTGCAAGGGGCGGGGGGGCAATCTGGCTGGCGGCTTCCCCACTCAATCTCCAGCCTTGGCTTTTGGGCAATCAGCTGCTCGATGCCCTTCCTTTCCGCATCAGAGACACTGACCCCTTGCGTAGCACTGATCTCTCTCCTCATCCCAGGCTCTATAGCTTGGCCGGGCAGCAGTCACAGCACTTTGGGCTCCCCTCATGGTGGCGGGTGGTCTTTCAGATCTTCCAGCTTGCATGAAGGTATGCTGAGCATGCTCAGTCTTGCCTGCCAGACATATCCATTTGTAAAATGACTCTGGGTCATCTCTACACAATGCCCACCATAGGACATCCTGGTTGAGTCCCTCTTTAAACCATTCGATTAAAGTGGACTGAGACCAGTCGGGGATTTTCCCAGCTAGAGCCTTAAACTCTAGGGCATAATCAGCTATGGACATTTGGCCCTGGGTATGATTCTTCAGCACCTGCTTAGCCCTTGCCTTGGCCAGAGGACCCTCAAAATGCAGCTTTAACACCCACATGAATTCATCGAAATAATCAAGTGCAGGGGAGTCAGCATCAGTTAATTGAACATACCAGTCAGCCGCTTGACCCTTCAACTTGCTGGCAATGGCAGTTATCTTAGCCTCTTTGGAAGGGAATTATGCTCCAAATTGCCTCATGTAACTTTTAGCATTAGTTAAAAAGAAAGGTAACTTTGTTGGAACCCCATCAAACTTGACAGAAAAGTCTCTCACCCCCACTCCGGTTGTAGTGGAATTGGCAGCTACTTGAATGGTTGGGCCCCAAGGGTCATGTTCACCGTTTCAATGTGCATTGTAGATCGTAACGTTTCACATGTCAAGCTAAGTTGCTGATGCGTGTTCTGTCTAAGAGGGGGCTGTGAACTCCTTCTGCTGGGTTTGTTATCTGTGTTCAGGGTAATGGAATGTGTTTGGGTTATCTACTCTGTTCAAGGTTTTCTTCCCAGGACATCAGCAGAACTCGTTACCTGCTGGGGAATTTGAAATGGTTGGGCGAGGGGAGGGATTATGTTTGTACTGAGGATTTTTAGTTTGTATTTGGTGCGCTTTTGCTCATTCTCAGCTTTCTCTGTATTTGCATACTATTCTTTAATAAACCAGATATTCTTAAGCTCCTGCTTCTGAGTCTGGGTCTGTTATGATAGGCAATCATTACATAAAGCTGAGAATCCCAAATTTTTACTGTTAGCCTCTTTCCAGATTTGATCTGTGAGGTAGTGGAGCTAGCAATGACAGAACCTAAATCCAAGACCGGTGGTAGTGGCGAAATGAGTGAGGGGGTGCCGGATTCCATGGTTAAAAGAACTGAGAGGAACTCTACCCCAGAACTATGTGAGGACCAGGAGGGTTCACGTTCCGGCTCGGATGGAGAGGAGGCTGGAGAAGGAAGGGCACCCAAAACCACCAGAGAGTCACCAGGTGAGCTAATCACCTGGGATGAGGCACAGGGACCTTTACCAGGGATGTCCATGATGTCCTGGAAGCAGCGATACCCGTTATTCCCAACAGTTGTAAGGATGCAAGGGAGGCAGGTGGACGAATGAGGGAAGGAGGATTCTCAAACCCCTGAAAGACTAAGGGTGATGGAGGCGAAGATGGAGTCGATGGAGTATATGTTCAAGAAATGGTCAATGGTGTGGGGGCCCCAGGTGAGGAGCGAAGGGGAATCAATCACTAGGTATTCCTCGCCTTCTCCCCCCCCCTGCGGTGCCACCGCTGGAGAGAGGCAGGAGATGGCACAGGGCAGAGGCAAGACCCCCCAGAGTTTGGCTCGCAAAATCCCCGCCTTGAGATCGGAGATCCCCAGCAAGCAGGGGTGTGAGTGGGCGACCAGATGTGGGATGGGGGCCGCCTGGAGCGGGAGTGCAAGACTTTGGCGTCAAATGTGATGGGGATCCAACTAAGTCGTCTTTTTTCCTCACCAATGCAAAGAGTTACATGGATGAATTTGGGCCGTATTTCCATTCAGAAAGAGCCAAAGTGAATGCCATTGCCAACAAGTTGAAAGGGAGAACAGCTGACTGGTATGTTCAGTTATGCGAGGGCGAAGCCCCTGAGCTGGAGGAGTTCGAAGAATTCCTCTGGGCATTGAAGTGGCACTTTGTAGACCCCTTAGCCAAGGAAAGAGCAAAAAGAGCTTTAAAGGAGCTCAGCCAGGGGCAGCGGTCAGTAGCAGACTATGCCCTGGAGTTTAAGGCTTTGGCTGGGAAGATTGAGGACTGGTCCCAATCTACATTAATAGAGCGGTTCAAAGAGGGTCTGAATATGGAGGTCCTGAGGTGGGCGTTGGGCAGAGACGACCCAGACACCCTGTATGAATGGATACAGCTGGCCGGGAAGGCTGAGCATGCCCAAGAGACCTATTCACAGGCAAAGAGGGCGGCAAGGCAAGCGGCGATCGTCAAGGGACCTTGAATCGGGGCAGCGGCTGTGAAGCCCGGGTATCAAACCTGGGAGGAGGAGAGAGAGCAGTGTTATGCCAAAGGCCAGTGCCTCCAGTGTGGGAAGGAGGGCCACAGGGCGGCTGCTTGCCCCAAACCGAAGGCAGTGGAGCGGTCGGGAAAACCGGCGGGCAAATTGCCATCGTTGACCAGGAAAATGACGGCAGCCAAGGGGGAGACCGAGGTTGAGGAGGTACCCTATTTCGGGGTAGAGGAAGAAAGCGATCCTAAAGAGCTGGTGGGAAATGCCAGCCACC
The DNA here is from genome assembly GCF_035149785.1 of Candoia aspera. NCBI lineage: Eukaryota > Metazoa > Chordata > Lepidosauria > Squamata > Candoiidae > Candoia > Candoia aspera. The sequence continues at coordinate 37,236,027 of NC_086154.1, forward strand.
TGCTCTGAAAAGCGCCTGCGGGCAGGTGGTGGAGGATGAGCGCGAAGATGTCTTGGTGAGTGCTAACTGTCCCATGCTGAATGTGAAGGTAAAGTTGGGATCTCACACAAAGACTGTTGAGGTTTGGGTGCTGATTGACTCAGGGTGCTCAAGATCTTAATGCATCCAGACATGGTTGCTGCTTTGGACTTGCCCAGCTTTCCCCTTCAGCAACCCATGGTTTTCACACAATTGGATGGTTCAGAAGCGGGGGCGGGGGGGGACCAGTGACACATTTCACAGGCACGGTGGCATTGCAAATAGGTAGCCACCATGAGGGGATGCAGTTTGTTGTGGCCCCTGTAGGTCATCCCTTAGTCATCCTAGGGATTCCATGGTTGGTTCAAAGAAACCCCTACATAAACTGGGAGCACAGGACTCTGACTTTTTCAGATGGGTTTTACCAAGCCCCTACCCCAAACCAAGTTCCTGGTGCTGCAGTGGGGAGGGCTGCGGCAGCCACCCCAAGTTTCGCGGGGACCCCTCTGGAGGGATTGCCAGATAGATACCAGGGGTTTGCTGATGTGTTTGGGGAGATGGAAGCGGACCAGCTCCCTCCTCATCGAAAAACTGACTGTGCGATAGAGCTGGTCCCCAACGCTCAACTGCCCAAGCCAAAGATTTATGCAATGACTCAAAAAGAGCTTGAGGTTCTCAGGGACTTTGTGGACAAAAACTTGGCCAGGGGATTTATAGAACCAGCAAACTCTCCAGTTGGAGCTCCTGTCCTGTTCTGGGACAAAAAGGATGGCACGTTAAGACTCTGTACAGATTATCGTGGGTTAAATGTGGTCTCAATATCAAACAAGTACCCTCTGCTGTTAATCAAAGACATGTTAGCCCATCTGTCAAAGGGCAAAATTTTCTCCAAGTTGGATTTGTGGGAAGCCTATTTCCGCATCCGCATTCGGGAGGGGGATGAGTGGAAGACTGCTTTTAATTGTCCATTGGGTTCCTTTCAGTACAAAGTCCTGCCTTTTGGGTTGGCGGGAGCACCCGGGGTGTTTATGCAGTTAATTAACAAAGTGTTACATGAACATTTGTTTAAAGGGGCATTGGTGTATCTGGATGATGTGTTGATTTACACGGAGATGGAAGAAGAGCATGAACACCTCATTAGGCAGGTGCTGAAAAAGCTTAGGAGTGCAAAACTGTATGCCAAACTGTCTAAATGTGAGTTTCACAAAACTTGACTTGACTATTTGGGGTATAGGATTTCTGACACGGGAATTGAGATGGACCCTGAAAAAATTCAAGCGATATTGGGGTGGGAACGCCCACGCACTAGAAGGCAATTACAAAGTTTCCTCGGATTTAGCAACTATTACCACCAGTTCATCCAGGGGTTCACTGAAATTGCCTTGCCCCTTACCGATTTGCTACTAACAAAGGGGTTGGGGGACACACGCAAGGTGAAAAACCTGGGGGCAGTACTCAATTGGATACCGGAATGCCAGGCAGCTTTCGAAAAACTTAAAAGCCTTTTCACTGCTGAACCCATTTTGCAGCACCCAGATCCCACGTGACCCTTTGTGGTTCAAGTGGATGCTTCTGATTTTTCAATTGGGGCACTTTTGCTGCAAAAAGATTCTGACAATCACTTGAAGCCTTGTGCTTATTTGTCCAGGAAATTTTCTGAGACCGAAAGGAGGTGGCATGTTTGGGAGAAGGAGGCTTTTGCAGTAAAGGCAGCCTTGGAGGCATGGCACCACCTCTTAGAGGGGGTTAAATGCCCATTTGAGGTTTGGACTGACCATAAAAATTTAGAAGTGCTCCGCACCCCCCGGAGACTCAGTCCTAAACAGATTCGCTGGGCTCAATTTTTCAGTCATTTCGATTTCCAACTGAAATTTATCCTGGGTAAAAAGAACTTCCTTGCTGATGCTCTTTCTAGGTTACCCCAAGATTCTGCTCACGCAACTGAGATTGTGGGTATTGTGTGGACGGAGCCACAGCTGGGTCTCCAGGCTGTGACACGCAGCCAAACCCGGGCACAGTTGCCTCAGACCCCAGTTGTACCGGCAAGGAGGAGGACACAGATTCCCTCTCAATTGCAACAACAGTTTCTCCAGGCACTGAAATCTGATACTTGGTTGCAGGCAAACAGAGACAATGTTTCATTTGACAGTGGGTTAGCTTGGAAACAAAATCGCCTCTACGTCCCTGAACAGTTACGGGCTGAAATTCTGACCCGTTCTCATGATGATAAGGTGGCTGGGCATTTTGGGTTTGTGAAAACGTTGCACCTGGTTAGGCGCCAATTTTGGTGGCCCACTCTGAGGCGTGATGTGAAAGACTATGTGGCTTCCTGCACTGTGTGGGCCATGTCAAAACGTAAAGGGGGAAAAAAGCAAGGGCTCCTGCAGCCAGTGGCGAGTCCATCCTGCCCATGGGAGGAGATTTCTATGGATTTTATTGTTGACCTTCCTCCCAGCCAGAAGAAGACAGTAATTTGGGTAGTAAAGGATTATTTTTCCAAGCAAGCCACCAGCAGGACAACTGGGTTGATTTGCTCCCTTTTGCTGAAGTGGCTTACAACAATGCTGTCCATCAGAGCACTGGGCACACCCCTTTTTGTGTAGTTTCGGGACGGGACTTTGTGCCCATCCCTGAGTTGCCACAGCCTTCTACCCAGGCCTGTTCTGCTTCTGATTGGGCGGCTCAACTGGCTGATTTGTGGCTGGTGATTCAGCAGGCTTTGGCTGATGCCCAGTCTGCTTACAAATTGCAAGCTGACAAGTGCAGGGATGTTCAGCCGGACTTTAAGGTTGGTGATCAGGTCTACCTGTCCACCAAGTTCATAAAGTCCACGCAACCATCATGGAAATTGGCACCTAAATTTGTTGGACCTTTCCCCATTGTTGGCATTGTGAATCCGGTCACTTTTAAGTTGGATTTGCCTCATAATCTGAAATGTTTGCATCCTGTTTTTCATTGCAGTTTGCTCAAGCCGGTCAGCCACTCTTCCCAGTGGCGTGCCCAGCCTCCCCCCACTGCTCTGATCATGATTGATGGGCAGCAGCATTTCGAAGTGAAAGAAGTCCTTGATTCTTGCAGGCTATGTGGCTCACTTCAGTACCTTATCCGCTGGAAGCATTTCACGCACCCTGAATGGGTGGTGGCTCGCAACATTAACACTCCTGTTTTAGTTAGGTGCTTTCATTTAGCTTACCCTTTGAAGCCTGCTCCTTGAGGTTTTAACTTTGTTTTGGGGGGTCGGTATGTCATGTTCACCGTTTCAATGTGCATTGTACATCGTAACGTTTCGCATGTCAAGCTAAGTTGCTGATGCGTGTTCTGTCTAAGAGGGGGCTGTGAACTCCTTCTGCTGGGTTTGTTATCTGTGTTCAGGGGAATGGAATGTGTTTGGGTTATCTACTGTGTTCAAGGTTTTCTTCCCAGGACATCAGCAGAACTCGTTACCAGCACCTGGGCTTGGGGAATTTGAAATGGTTGGGCGAGGGGAGGGATTACGTTTGTACCAAGGGTTTTTAGTTTGTATTTGGCACAGTTTTGCTCATTCTCAGCTTTCTCTGTATTTGCATACTATTCTTTAATAAACCAGATATTCTTAAGCTCCTGCTTCTGAGTCTGGGTCTGTTAGGATAGGCAATCATTACACCAAGTTACACCTCTTTGGGGTGGGGACACTGGTGATCAAGCCCTGTGGGGTGGAGATTCATCCCGGAGCTTTCTCCAGCCCTGCTCCACCAGCAGCATGGATGGGAGGATGGGGGATGGTGGCGGGAAGCTGCGATCTCCTCCACACCTCCCCTGCCCCTCCAGTGATAGAGACAGGTTTCTTAACATGTACTCTATCGATTCTATTTTGGCTTCCACCACTCTTAGTCTCTCAGGGGTTTGAGAGACCTCTCTCCATCACATATTCGGCTTTCTCTCTGTGGACATGGTAGTAGATTCTTTGTCTGGGTTAGCAGGAACCAATACTTCCAGGACACCTGGGACATCCCTGGCTGGGGTTCTTCCACTTCATCCCATTCGCTGGGTGCCAGTTGCTCTGGTTCTCCCCCATCATCAGATTCCTCCACCTCAGGACTGGAACTCGATTCATCCTGGAAATCTGAAGGTTCTGGGGTGAGGCTCAGTTCTCCGCTCTTGACTGTCGACTCGGGCATCAAGCTAGCCATCTCCTCAAGTCCCCCAGTCGTGAGCTTGGACTCGGCCATTGTTAACTATTTTCCCTCATAAGAAACTAATCTTGGTAGGAGCTAACGGTACAGCTTTGGTGATTCTCAGCTTTATGTAATGGTTGCCTATTCTAAGACACTATCAGACTCATGAGCAGGAATTCAAAGATATCTGATTTATTAAAGAGTAGTGTGCAGCATCACAAAGAAAGCTGAGAATGATGAAAGCGTGCCAAATTCAAACTAAAAACCCTCGGTGCAAATGAAATCCCTCCCCCCGTAGAATCTTCTCAAGTCCACATTCCCAGGTGCTCCTAACGGCTTCTGATGGTCTGCAGGAAAAGGCCTTGAGCAGAGAAAATAACCCAAACACATTCCATTGTCCTGATTCCACATACAGAGCTTGGTACAAGGTCTCACAGCAGCTCCCTCCCAAACAGAAACGCGCATCAGCGCCATGGCATGTGAAATGTTACGATGTATAAACTACATTGAAACAGTGAACATGACACCTGTGACTTCATTCTACAACTCACAGATTTGTTTAAAAAAATGCAATCACCAAGTGATTATTCCAATTTTGTTTATATGTCTGTTGCATCCAGCAGTGGCATCTACTGCTTGTGAGCAAACACATAGAAAGGAATGATGGGATGCTGTCAAGCATGCTAGTTTGAACACAAAGGATGCAATGCTTCTCCTTAAATGTAAAGGTAGATAAAGGATTTTGGATTCAAAATTGTTTTCATAACAATGGGGTTTCCTTGAACACTGACAAACGATGAGAAAAACAGTTTAATTTTAACCAAGGCTCAGTCTGTCTTCAGAGCAGCACACGATGTGTGGCCCTACAGAGAAGGTACTGTACGAAAGAAAGGGAAAGAAGAGTCTTAGCATTTGCATTTGAAAAGTGGATGCATTATTAATTTGCACTATGCTAAGCCTGCAAGAATATAAATAATGCTCTCCTCTTCAATGATCTCAGGAAAAATGTAGCTTCTCTCTCCCCCGTTTTCTCCCTCCTTTCATCAGATTTTCTTCTAGCTCATTTTACACTGCTGATGCTCCAAGCAGCTTCCTTTCTTCTCCAAGACAGTATCAAGTCCTATGTGCCATATTCCCCTTCCCTCATGAGGCCCCTAGATGTCCCTAGATTCTAGAAACTTGCTCATTTAGCACATTTGAATCCCTAAATAATGACTTCATTTGCAACATTAAAGCTGTTTCCTCCAACATTGTTTTTTTAAAAGCTTCCTAACCATCTCCAAGCAATGTTGCAACAAATGGAAATCCATTACAAGCTACTTTAAACCTGTTGCATACTGTGCAGTGGCAAGCTCAGTTTCCACAGTACTTATTTTTTAATTAATTAACACAGGAGCTAATAGATATCCCACACAGATATCCTGCCCCTACTTTTGCAAGATCCCTTGCTGAAATTCAGCAGAAAATAAAATTAAAAAAAAGTTCAGCAGCAACCATTTTAGCTGACCAAAGAAAACATGCTGATCTCTAGCTAAGGATTTCACACCTACTTTAGTGACCCCAATTTTCCAAAATGCAGACAAAAAAAAGGGGGGGGATGATTCTAGCCATGGCTGTTCCAGTGATGATGCCATGTCATTGCAAAATTTATATTTGCCTTCCTTGCCTCTTTGTGTGTATGTGTGTATGTCTGTGTGTGTGCCTTCGAGTCAGCATTGACTCCTGATGACTGCCTGGACAAATCCCTGCAGTTCTCTTGGCAAGATTTCGGAAGTGGTTCACCATTGCCTTCTTCCTAGGGCTGAAAGAGAGTGACTGGCCCAAGGTCACCCAGCTGGCTTTGCACCTAAGGCAGGACTATAACCACTACACCAAAGAGGCCTCTTCTTGCCTCTTTGTAGACCCCCACGTCTAAACTGTTCTGAGACTATGGTAATCACCACTGATGATATTAAAAATCAATTTAAAATTATGCTTAGTGTTGTTTTGTTTTTAAGGCCATCTCAGAGGTGGAGGATAAACTTCTTACTGAAATAGGAAAAGGGAAATCAGTATTGCCTAGTGACATCAGTACAAAACAGAACTCATCGGTGCATTCATTCCTAGCACATGGTACCAACTGGCTGAAAGGTATCCTTTCGGATTGCTGGTACAGTGTGATTGATCCATGTGTGTCAATGCTCCCTCCTTTTTTTTAAATTACAGTGTAACGCTTTAGGAATTGGATATCTTTAATGTTTACATTCAGTAACTATATACTTCCCTTAATATTCTGGTGACACTTTTTTTTTTTAATTGCCATTGTGATGAAAAAAAGCATTGTGTTGGATGGAATTCCTTCCAGAATCTGTCAATATACAGTACCTCTCTCTTTATCCCTTGAAACACCTGCCCAAAGGAAAAATAAATTGCCAAGCTACACTGGATCCAGAAATGATATGAATTCTTCAGCCACATGCTATTGTAGTGTCAGCTTTACCAGGTCGACCAGACAGGAAACATGACTAGATAAGCTAATTCTATTTTATTGTAAAGGTACATTACAAATCTTGCAACTCTGAAAGTACAAATCACCCACCATCTCCTTTACAGCCTGAGAAACTAGGGAGGGTCCCTTCTGAGCCTCTTGCCCCTCCTACTATCCAGCTGTGGGCTGTGCTGTCTCTTATCTGACCGCTCCCTAAGCAGCATCTCTTCGTCCATCTCCCAAGGTCTTTCGCACATACTGTTACCTGTAGTGATATAATCAAAATGCTTTTTGCCCTCTTTTTCACCTCACCTGTCTTCCTATGGTTTTTCTATGCATTTACTTTACTTTTCTTCTGTATGCCTAGCTGCATGCCCTGATGCTCACTGAAATAGGGTAGCAAGCTATCCTCAGCGAGATTCTGAAAAACCAATTCTGTAAGATTCACTCTCTAGAATCCAGAGGATTGTGGCCTTGATTCCCTTTTTCTGCTTTGCGTAAAGAGATTATGAACTCATAGCCATTTGACTTCCTCAGCATCCCACTTATATTTCAGTTTTACTTATCAGCTGATTTACTCCTTCCAGACAGAAGATGAATAGCTGGCTCTGTCCATTTTAAAATAAAAACAGAATAGAAGAGACTGGATTAATCATATTTTATGCCAGCCCACTTATCTCCATCACCTATAGCTTGGCCTTGTCAGGAGTGATATGTGTGCAATATCCTATCAGTTGGCATCCCCTCATGCCACAGCATCATGAGGGTTTTGCTTATTCATGAATTCAACCTTTTTTTTTTTATAACAAAACAGCACAGAGTGTTTTCAACACCAGACCAGCTGTCTATATCACAACCTTGTCACAAATAAAAGAGAATCACAAAAATAGCTAGCATTTAGGCCCAAAGCTTTATATTCAAACTTCACTAAATTGGAATTTATTTAAGCTGATACCACACAATTTACTATGTATGAGAATGCCATATAGTAAACCCAAGCAGTAGGTTCCCAGCACTCAAGATTCTTCCAGACTCTGCAAATCAGCACCCACAGAAACATAAAAGATGGAGTGCAGGGGTATAACAACACTTGTTTTCCAGAGGCATTAAAATGTACATTAGGCATAATTATGTTTTTACAGGTCCAGCTCTTTTAGAACAAGATTTATGGGGGAATTGCAGTTTAACAAGGAAGGCAGAGATTGGGAAGGAAATGTTGAGTACACAGTGTGATTATTTCCAAAGATCTCTGTGACAAACCCTTCAGTCTGGAATGAGCAATGCCCCCTAGAACATCTAATACATTCACCCCATGTTGTGAGGCCTAAAAGGCTTGAAAAATGCAATTCAGCTTTTGTTTCTCAGAAGAGTTTCTCCCATATAATCCCTTTCATACTAATGGAAAACTGGTGAAAAGAAAAAAAAAAATGGAAGAAGGCCAGGCTCTGAATTTCCAAGCATGAGACCCATGCATAGATTGCCTTATTAAGAGGGGAATGTGTTAGTTGTTTAGCTGGGCTATTGATTTTATTCAGAATTCTCTGTAGGTGATAGTTGCTTTCCTCTGCCTTCTTTATATTTCTGTTTTCACAGTAAACTTTCTTTTGTACCTATTGGTTTTAAAAAAGCCCTTCTCATTAACACCTTACCCATGTTCAAGACAGACTGATAGATCACTACCACATGTGTCTTAGGACTGTGCAAGGGTTGTTAAGTCTTTCTGAGCTTTAGGAAGGGAAATCCAGAGACCCAACCTTCCTTTCTGTTTGCCTACAGCTGAGGTTGAGGGAGAAGAACTCTCCAATGGACAGACTAGGCCTATCAGGGCATTTAACCTGACTAGAGGCACCCTATATTAATTACCTTAATAGAATAGAATATATGTAGCTCAGGGTTGAACTGTGGAGTCCTTAGTGCTCTCTGAGCTTGGCTGTTTGCTTGCAGATGTGTCATTACCCAACTAGGTAACAACATCAGTGCTAGTGAGTGTGGGGTTTGCTCCCTGTTTATATATAGTGTGTTCAAAAGAGTGTGTGTTACCTGCTGTTCAAAAGAGACAATAAAAAAGCTAGGAAGGAAACAAAAAGACCAGAACACATCCTCTTTAACAGCCAATACTCAGATAAGCAGCGATTAACACCAACAATCAAGCAGAAAACAAAATCCCAATCAAGGAACTACTAAGGAGACAAACAATCAAGCAGGCAAACAATCAAGATAAAACAATGCCCTAATCAAGGAACCATTAAGGAGGAAACCACACACCTCACCAAAACTGGCAGGGCAAGCAACTGTATATAAACAGGGAGCAAACCCCACACTCACTCCCACTGATGATGTTACCTAGTTGGGTAATGAAATGTCTGCAAGCAAACAATCAAGCTCAGAGAGCACCAAGGACTCTACATTAATTATCTGGGGAACCCCTTGAAGATAGAAGGGTGTGCCAAGGAGGTTTTAAATACACCCTTTCCCCACCTTTCTGGTTGTAAAACCTTAGGGTTAGGTGAGATGGGTACCAGTCCAAGACCAAGAGCAGCCACAATGGGGGCTGGGTGGCTGGGAGGAACAAGGGTTCCAAAATGGGGGGCACAACCATGGATCAAAGCCTGCCCCTTATGTCAACCCACATAAAATACAGACGGAGCTTTGATTGTCCTGTTCCAGCTGCCATCTTGACTTGGTTTACCTCACCCCACAGACACCCCTGCAATCCAAGGAGACCAAAGGGTAGGTGAGCACTGTTCATAGAAGGAGGGTGTATATCAATTTGCTTTTACTTCTCTAGAAAGAAGACAACTATGAAGGTCATGGGAAGATGAGTCTTCATGCAGCTTCTCTGCAAGGATGCATTATGTGTTGATGATGATTAGGTCGTTGAAATAAAAGGTGAGGGGAACTGTATGTAGTTTTTAACTGAACCAACTTACTTTGTGTGTCATGGACTAATATGTAAATTAAATGTACATTAAATCTTTATGAATTTCTCTGAATTGGTCAATTCAGGGTTTCACTCAAAAGTTGTGCAAAAAATGCATATATTAGAGACAACATGATATTAGAAGTGGCATAGTAGGGTAATGAGTGAGCAAAATGCTGTCAAGTTCACCATTCCAATGTTACCGTTACATCGTAACATTTCGCATGTCATTTGGCTGATACGTGTTTCATCTGGGAAGGGAGGAGGATTCCATCTCATGGGATTGTTATGTGTTAGCAGCTGGATTGGAATGTGTTTGGGTTATCTTGTGTGTTCAAGGTTCCTTTCCCAGGACATCAGTAGAAACGGTTACCAGCACCTGGGGGGGGGGGGGGAGTTTGCAATGGCAGGGTGAGGGGAGGGATTACGTTTGCACCAAGGGTTTTTAGTTTGTATTTGGCACGCTTTTGCTCATTCTCAGCTTTCTCTGTATTTGCATACTATTCTTTAATAAATCAGATATCATTAAGTTCCTGCTTGTGAGTCTATTAAGGTAGGCAATCCTTACAAATGCATATTAAAGTTTAATCACAAACAGAAGATGCAGGTTATTAGATTTTACATGTGGCAATGAGAATTTTGGGGAAGAGAATTGAGTGGGTTGCATACCAGCCCTCCCTGATTCCTACACATTCAGTGGGGGGAGGCTATAATGGGAAGTATACGTGCATTCCCATGAATACAAAGTAGCTGTTTGTATCATCTTCAGTGATGGAAGAGGCGTTTTATTTGAGGCTGTGTTTGCTTATCTGAGGCTAAACAATGAGACTAAACAATGAAGGCAGCCATTTGCCAAATACTTCTAAAGGAATGAGGAAGGCTGTTCACCCTAAAAATCATTTTGAGAACTTTGAGTGGGCCAAACAAATCTCAGAGTTCTCAGGGAGTATTCACACATTTGGGGAAAATTCATTACTAACCCCTACATTAATCCCAGAGAAGTTTATCTCAGAAAAAATGACAGGCAAAAGTCACTATGTGGTTGACAGTGTTTGCAGAAAAAGATCATGTAAACACATTTTTTGGCACAGAAACCTGCCAACAATTATTCTACACTATGTGTTACTGGGACATTATGCTAAAAACCCTACATAATTGGCTAGAAATCAACTATCTTCCACAGAGATTCAAGCTCAACAACATCTGGTACCACCCAGAGTTATTGAAAAACAAAGATTTAACTGAAGTTCTCTCATCCTCTGCACATCAAAAACCCAACCATTTGCTGGAAGCTGATTTTTTGTTTGTTTTTCTTGGAGAATGAAATCTCAATATTATTTTGGCATAATACAATTAAGCAATGCCACTTATTATAATTGTAGCTCCAAAAACCATATTATTAAGATAAAAGCCATTGCTGAATGCAGTCAGCCTAATTGAATTACTGGACACCTTCACATGTGAGCTATTCTATGAATTAACATCAAAATGATTCATAGTAAAACAGCTTCCTGGAGATTAGGTGAAGGAATGGAACAGAAGGTAAGACAACACTGGTTGGTTTGAAAAAAATTGTCTGTGTCTTGGCTTCTAAGGTCTCACTTTTTGTCCAACTAACATAAATCTAATTTCTACTAGCAAGAATAATTTAATTAGAAGTTGTTTTGACTACTTAGAAAGCAAAGGTGTGCTAAACATCCCAGTATTAAAGGTTGAAAGTTACTTTGCTGAAGGGCAGTGTGTGTGTGTGTGTACACACACACACACACCATCAGAGGCTCAAAACACTAGTTGCTCATACAGCAGTCACCCAAGACTCAAGTTCTAGACAGACCAATCTGAGCACAGCCTGGATTGACTACAGGAAAGCCTATGACTGAATGCCACACACATGGAACTGTGAATGCCTGGTGCTATACAAAGTCAACAGGACACTCAGGACCTTCCTCAAGAACTCAGTGGGACTGTGGAAGACAACTGTGGAAGTCAACTCAAGACAGCTCGCATAAGTGGCCATCAAGTATGGCATATACCAAGGTGATGCATTGTCCCCACTGCTGTTCTGCATGGGCTTCAGCCCCCCTCAGCCAAATAATCACAAGGACTGGATACAGATATAAGTTCAAGAGTAGAACTACCATCAGCTACCTCCTCTACATGAATGACATCACACTGTATGCTAAGAGTGAATGACACATTGATTTACTGATCTACCTGACATGGATCTACAATGAAGACATTGGGATATCATTTGGACTAGAGAAGTGTGGCTGGATGGTAGTAAAAAGAGGGAAGGTAGTTAAGACTTATGGGGTGGAACTACCACTGGGCCACCATACAGACCAGCTGCAAGTTCCTTGGTATCCCACAGTCACATGGAAGCCACGATGAGGAGGCAAGGAAGTACCAACAAAGGATAAGACCGGTCTTGAAGAGCCAGCTCAATGGGAAGAACAAGATCCACACCATCAACATGTACACTCTGCCAGTCATCAGATACCCTACCAGTATGGTTAGGTGACCAAAGGAGGACATGGAGCCTGCCGATGCTCCTCACAACATACAAAGGTTTCCACCCCAAGTCCAACACCCAAAGACTGTACACCAGCTGAAAAGAGGGTGGACAGGGTCTGGTGAGTGTCAAAGCCACTGTTCTAGACAAAACCCAGAGCATCCAGGAGTACATCATTAAGATGTCACCTAAAGATGAGCTGCTGATGGAATGCCTCGGGCAGTAGCATACATGGGAGAAAGATCAAGCAGAGGAAGTGCCATGGCAAGATAAGACCCTGCTTTGGATGTACCATCAACAGATAGCTGAGGTGATTGACCTTGAGAAATCCTACCAGTGGCTGGAAAGGGCTGGACTCAAAGACAGCACTGAAGCAATGTTCATAGCAGCACAAGAACAGGGACTAGGCACCAGATCCATAGAAGCAGGGGTCTGCTACACTAGACAGAACTTAAGGTGCAGACTGTGTAGATAGGCCTCAGAGACAGTCCAACACATAGTGGCATTGTGTAAGATGCAGACAGGAACAACATACACTGAATGGCACAACCAAGTAGCTGGCACTGTGTACAGGAACATCTGCAGAGTGTATGAGCTAGACCCTCCCAAGTCCAGATGGGAGATTCCACGGAAGGTCATGGAGAATAACAGGGCTAAGATCCTGTGGGACTTCCAGATCCAGACAGACAGGCAGGCACTGGCCAATCAACTGGACATTGTGGTAATAGACAAGGACCAGAAGACAGCAGTGGTTATAGATGTAGAGGTGCCAAGTGACAGCAACATCAGGAAAAAGGAGTATGAGAAGCTGGAGAAATACCAGGGCCTGAAGGAGGAATTAGAGAGGATGTGGAAAGCAAAGGCCAAAGTGGTCCCAGTGATGGTAAGGGCACTCAGGGCTGTGACCCCCAAGCTGGGAGAGTGGCTCTAACAGATCCCAGGAACAACATCAGAGCTCCCTGTCCAAAAGAGTGCAGTGCTAGGAACAGCTAAGATACTGCGCAGAACCCATAAACTCCCAGGCCTCTGGTAGAGGTCTGCCTGTTTTTTCTTGCTATGACTCAGAAGCAGTGTTTTCTGATTTTTGCCAGCAGAAGTGGTGCTGTGTGGTGCTGCACTTCATTTCACTGTAGGCAAATGCTTCCATTCCAATTAGGGACTGTGCATTGTGGCAGTAATGCCTTTTCCCCTCCAATCACTGATTGCACTCCTCCATGGCCTTTCTGTCCTGGGTTGCTTGTCCTCTTCCAAAAAGACCATCCTGCCTCCTACAGTGGGCTGGTGAAATGAAAGAGATTTCCTTTGATCTTTGTTAGCAGGTTCATCAATGGATTGGTGAAACATTGGGCTTTTAAAATTATTTGCAAGTTCTTTACAAAGTCACCTGTGAAAAGATAAATCTTCCTTTCTTCCTTTGTTCCAGGTAAAATTGACAAGAATTCTGACAGTTTCCCCTTCTAGGTGGAGTGCCAGAAAGGAAGGTAAACCTGTGGAATTTTCTTTTATTTTTTTTTCATTGGTCCACATGCGGACATGCCAGATGGAAGGCATGATATGCAAGAAGTCAATATAAGGAGGACTCAGCCTATCAGTGGAAACCACATATCTCAAAGGCCTGCCCACTGAAAGGTATTTGGTTTCCTGGCATGAGTGGCAGGAGTAAAGAAGCAGGTGAATCCACCAACTGGAGTCTGTGATAACTTCTGTCTGTACAGAACACCTGGTCAACATTATTGCCAAAGCTGAAGAACAGATTGAAAACTAGACAATTTCTTAAGCATGCTTCACTTCCAGCCCGTTTAAGCACAGGAGACAAGCAGCTTAAGGGTGCCAAGGAGAAGAATACTTAGTTTGCAATTCTATACACTAGTCTTCCTCATCATGGTTTAATGAAAATCCTGAGATTTGCAGTTCCAACACATTTGGAAAGATCAAGTGGGAAAAAAAATGTATATGCTTATCACGGAGCTCAGTGCATCTGATTTTTTTAGTAGTCTGCTCAGCATATTGTACTGGCACACTTTCTTTATATTGTCTAAATTCTCATTTTTTTCCTGCTAATATCCAGAGTAAAACATCAAATTCTAATAATGTTACCCTTATGATAGTCATGATGACGGTAATGCTTCTTTCATGTTTTACCCTGTCCACAGAATAGCTGTCACATTGTTTGACATTGTATCTTTAAGCATCGGTCACATAGAAATATGAGAATATTTGCATAGAAACTGTAATATCACATCAGGATTTAACATTTCATAGCATGTTTTCAGACAATTTGTTGAAGATTTAATATCTAACACAATTACAGTACTAGCTCTACAATAGTTGAAACTGAAGTTCTGTGTTTAACAAATGCTTTAACAAATGCAGGATAAAAATCTTCAGATTTCTTACAATGTTCTCTATATTTAATCTCAGTTACATGGTTTGACCTGCTCTACCTGCGGCTGCCCTTGAAGAGTATCCGATAGCTTCAACCGGTGCAAAACGTGGTGGTACGGGCAGTTGTGTGTGTCCCTGGAATGGCACACATTACACCTGTGTGAGCTGCTTTGGTTACCAGTTTGCTTCTGGGTCCAGTTCAGGGTGCTGGCAATGACCTTTAAAACCCTACATGGCATGGGTTATTTGAGTGACTGCCTCTTCCTGGTTACATTTACCCAGCCCACCAGGACCAGCAGGAGAGGCATGTTATAGGTCCCATCTATGAAAAAGGCACCCAGGAAGAGAGTTCTTTCTGCCATGGCACCCACCCTGTGGAACATCATCCCCCAGACCTTAGATTGGCCCTGACCCTCCCAGCCTTTTGGAAGGCCATGAAGACATGGCTCTGCCTCTGTGCTTGGGGGTCCAGCAATGTTGGTGAGCTCTTACAATGGCTGTGTTGAGCTGATGTAGAATGAATTCTGCTGCAGAATAATTTGATTTTCTGTTTTTAAACTGATTGTGGATAGTTTTTTTATGTTTGTATATTGATTTTTAAGTTTTTATTGGATTGTTTTTATGTGTTGTGAGCCTCACCGAGTGGCTTAGATGAGATGGGTGGCCAAGCAGAATAAATACTCCTCCTCCTCCCCCTCCCCCTCCTCCTCCTGTGCAGGGTTTCAGACTGATTCCATTCTAGGCTTTAAGCCAGCTGTATTGGTACTGTTTTACTATTCTAATGCCATTTCTTTCATATTTTATGGGTGCTCTAAACAGGTCATACGTACACAGCCAAGGGGCTTTCACACAAAGGAGGGCAGTTCACACACCCCTCCTCAGGGAACAGGACCAGATTTAATTTCTTATGTTATAGAAGTTAGATGGTATATGAACAACAGGAGAAACTTTTAACCTAGTTTTACAATGAAATAAATTATAGATGGCAGAAGGGCTCTCCCATGCTGGAAGTTTTTAAGCAAAACTTGGATAGCCATCTGCTGGCAATGGTTTAGATTTGGATGTTCTGCATCAGGCTAATTTAACTAGACATCTTATTTTACCCATCCCATCCCATTCTGTGATGTGATTAGATTAGATTAAAGATTATATTAGATTAGAAATAGTCCAAGAAATACTCATCTGAAATCAGCCAGTAGGCCATCAAGGCAGAGTAAAATTGAATGGTTTCTTGTGTCAGATAGTCACCATCTTATACAATATATATAAGATACATGCTAATTAAGTTGCATTCTGTCAGGAAGTCTAAATGCTTATATTCTTCAGTGTTGCATTTTATTATTAATTCTAACTAAAATATGGTTGTTAACTGAGCACTTGGAAAACTTGCTGTTTTTACAGTTGTGAGATTGAAACTGATCTCTGCACACATGATTGTTTATTCTCTGTTATCTGTGCTTTGTGAGAAGAGCAAAACTTTGCACTATACTATATTCAGGCTCATTCTGTTATAGAAATGTTTGTTGGAAATTAGGCAGGAAAAAGTGTTGGATGACATTTTTTTGAGGTTTATGCAAATTAGGACCCAAATGTTTGATGTTCTGCCATTATTATTGTTACTGTTATTATTCCAAATGTTGGGCTTTTCTACTAGAAAAATTAATTTCCCCCGTCTTTTTTGTGGCTATGTGAAGCTTCAGTCTGGAAAGTTGATTCAAACAAGATTCAGTCAGCTCTTTGAACTGAAGTGACTTCCCAAATTGAAACACTGAGTTGAGCAGCATTAACCATTTTGTATTTCTCTGAATGACTCATATACTTTTTGTGCTTACATCAGATTGTTTTTCTCAACTGGGTCAAAGCATCAGTTCATTTAGTAACTCTAATTAAATAATCAATTGAATCAGATCAGACCTGATCCATAGTTCGCTGCATACATCATTTGTTGAAAGAGGAAGGTGACTACATATTGATAATGGAGACACCAATAAGACCTTTGGGAAGGGGACTTCACAATTGAAAGCTCTATAATTTAGATGTTATTTATTGTTAGACTTAATAGAGATGGTATCAAAAAACTGGAAGACATTTAGTGCTTATCTAGTTGATAACCCATTTAGGGTGGACTCTGCAATGTGGAATATGGCCATGACATTCCTGATCACATCTCCAGGATCAGAATTTCAGCAGGGCCCTGAAGAAGATTCATAGCATGAAGAGTCACAAATCACCCTCCTTTAGCAGAAATCTCCAACCTTGTGCTTTCCCAGCCTGAGAATTTCATCTCCCCATTATCTGATAACTTTAACCCCTTCTTGATAAAGCTACTTTATCTGGGCTGCAAACATCTGTAATACCTGACAGGAAAGAGTTAGAGTTTTCTGTATCTCTTTGCTACCATCTAGTAATAATCTGGATTTCTGCCGTGCAGGTATGGTATCCTTGTTCATGTGTAAAGTTGAATGAGGGATTTGATCTTCAGAGACAGAATCAAATTCTGCAGCTTAGGAAGCCATGTCATATAATCTATAGGAGGATTCAGGACGATCAGTGTCTGACCAGGAAATGATAAAACCTGAGTTCATGAGATAATGCTACCACATTTTGGCTGCAAAAGTCCAGGCAACCACTAGTTGACAGCAAAGAGGAACAGAAAACTCTTTGCTACAATCTAGATTTTTGTAGTCTAGATATTCATCTTTCAAGGTAGGCTAGGTCAGGAAACAGACACCACAAGGATTATTGGAACTCTATTTCATCGTTGTAGGGTATAATATCAGAATCTTCAAAAACTGACAGTTTACATGTGTCCCCTTTTATACTAAAAAGAAACAAGGCAGGGTTATCCTGAATTTCATTCTCACTCCAGGGCTGAGTGGATGTTTACCTAACAGTTCTTGCAGTCTAACTTTATTACTGTTCTAAGCTTATCCAAGGTTATCTCTATACTCTTCTACAACACCTCCCTCATCAGACTCAATCTCCTCTCCTACATGCAAAGAAGGCACTGACAAGCCATTCTGGGGACTAGCTACGGACTCCCCCTACCTTTGCTTAGTAGCTTCCCAAAGTCACTAGACAAGTCTTGCCATGCAGGGTCAGATGGAGCTGGAAAGTCCCCTCTCCCTTCCGATACATGGCACCCTGAACTGCAGAGTTTAATATGATAGGAAACATTGTCCTCTTCATCCTGGATTTCACTGTCTATTGATAGCAGTGGAAGATCACAGAGACAGGGCTTGTGTGGGAATTTCAGATGAAACTGATATAAAAAGTGTGGGTTATGGACATCTGTTGTGTTCTTTGACAACCTCTCAGACTCATGGTAGCTCTTTCAGTGAATCAGATATTCCAAACCACCTCCTTCTGCATCCAGAATCAGAAATACATACCTCTTTGTATTCCTCATCCCCATCCACTAGGACAGGGGATGAAGAAACAGTGTTAGAATGCAGGAGATGGGAGGGCTCCTCAGAGACAAGCAGTGACCAGTGGAAGATCAGTTGAATCTTCGCAGAAGCAGGCAATTGCAAACAAAAGGCTATTGAATTAATTTGCTGTGTGCCTGGGAAGGGGACAACAAATGTTGAGTTTAGCTTTTTAGATGGGCAGGCAGAAGATAAACTTGGTGACAAGACACACCAAATCTGCCATTACAATGTTGGTGCTTTCTTGCACATGTGGGTGCGTGGCCCACCTGTGTGCAGCCTTTGCCGAATCTAGCTGTTCCTTGAAGAGGAGCTAAGTAGCTTGTCTCTCTTGCAGAAAGTCTGAGGTGCAAGAAACAACAGAAGTTGGGGTTCTGGAGGGCAAGATGTGGGGGTGGTAGCCATAGACTGCCTGAAAGGGAGACCTGCCTATGGAGGAATATGTTAAGTTGCTATTCACAAATTCTACAACAGGCAATAGTTCAGTCCAATTGCCATGCTGATAAGAGATCAGCAGGAAATATCCAAATACTGTTCTAATAATTGCTTTGCTCTCTCTGTTTTCTTATTAGGAGCTGTATGGTATGAGGACGACAAGTTAATCCTAATGTCTAATAGCTGAAGTATGCCCTTTTAAAACCTGGATATAAATTGAGAGTCATAATCCAAGATCACATGATTGACTAAGGTCCTCAACCTAAAACATGTTCAAGAAAATGTGGCATTTCTTGAGCTGATAGAAGCCCTTTTCAAGGAATAAAATTGTTGTATAATCCTGTCCAGGGGAAATATCAATAGTAAAATCCATTGAAAGAGAATCCTATAGTCCCAACAATGAAGGGAGGGGCTGAAATAAATCAGCCAGCATTCCAGGTACAGTGTTGAACAATGAAGTCCTTGACATCTGCTTTCACCCTTAGCCATCAGAACTCTCTGAACACTTGATGCAAAGTTCTTAACACTTGGTGCAAAGTTTTAAACTCTGTCTGTGTCCAGCAGTTCTATTGTCATGACAGAGTTGCAATGCTTCTTCCCTTATAGAAATGGGAACATATAAATGGTCACTGCTAAGCATCCATCAATCATTCATAGAGAAAGGTGAAGAATCAGTCTGTGGATCTCCCTGGATGTCATCCATCTGAACCCTGACATATGAATCCTGTTGTTGTTGCAATCTAATCTTATCTAGCAGATCTATTGCTTGTCTCCCTGCCCCCAACCTTCCTATCTTTTAGGGGAAGAGAGGAGGTAAAGTTTCTTGGTTTCACAATTATGCTAGGAAGGGATGAACATAAACGTTCATATTCAGGCTTATCTGATAGCGCATCTGGTATTTTGTTAGCCAAGATTATTAGTGATATAAAAAAAATGAAATGGGAGAAAAATGTGGCTATCTGACTTGATAAGGTGTGAGGGATTGGTCCTTCTATAGGTGTTACAAATTTCTGTGATCTGTATGTACTTACACTGGGTGAATTGCTCCCTCTAAAAATGTCTCCTTTGCTTGAATGTTGCTTTTATTACAACCAATTCTTTGTTGAAAGTATCATAGTTCCTTTCAGCTGGGAGAAGCAATATGGAATAAAAAGCACACAGCAGAAGTGTGGTCCACCCCTTCGAAGCTTAGAGGAGAATGGCTCCTAAGGCTGTGTCTGACACATCTGTTTCACAAAACACAGGTGTCATACACATGTCAGGATGTTTGAGTAGTAGCTGGAAAGGAAAAAAAAAAAAAGAAAAATCAAATCCTACACTGCTATTTGCTTTTGAGTAGACCACTGTCATGTTCACCGTTCCGATGTTTCTGCATCATAACGGCTCGCTTGCCATGGTGCTGATATGTGTCCTGGCTGGGAGGGTGCTGCTGTGAGCCTCGTACTACAAACGTGCTGATCTGTGCCAGAAGGAATGTGTTTAGACTATCTCTGAAATGTCAAGGACTCTTTGCCCATTGAGCAGCAGAGCTCGTTAGGAGCACCTGGGAATGTGGGGTGAACTGTAAGTGAGGGAGAGGCTGGGCTGCTGGTTGTAAGATGCTATTTAGTTTGAGTTTAGGCGTGTTTTTCTCATTCTCAGCTTTTTACCTGTTTGCACCCTTTTCTAAATAAACTCAGAACCTGAATTGTCATTTTGAGTCTGAGTATTTTATTTGAATTAAGGCAACCATCACAACCACTCAAATTTACTTACTTTCTTTAGAAGTTCATAAAACTTTTTGTAAAAATCTGCAAAGCCCAGAAAATGCTGGACACCTTTCACATTTCTATGTGCCTGCCATAACAGCATGGATTGTACTTTTGCAGGATCCATTTGTATTTATTTATTTATTCATTCATTGAATTTATATAACCGCCCATCTCAGCAAGTGACTCTGGGCAGCTGCTTCCCCAGAGATCCTGTAACCTCAATAATCCAACTGAGCAAGATCAAACAAACATTTTTCCAGCTTGGCAAAAAGCTTGTGTTTGTGGAGTTGCTTTAAGACAAATTTTAATGTGACTTCAAAGATGGGTCTTCTGAAGAAATCAGTATGTCATATTAGTACACCACTACACACCTGTCCAAAATATCAGGAAATATTTCACTCATTAATCTGGAGGTGACCGTGGAACAATTAACCAATCCAAATGGCATCACTGTGTATTCAAATTTGTCATACCTGGTTTCAAAGTCCATTAAATATTCAAGTTCCTCTTGATTCTGATTAAATTGTAAGTGTCTCTCAAGTCCAAGTTCATGAAAACATCTGTGTCCTGATGGCAATCCAGCAGATCTGAAATTAGAGGCAGTGGATAGTGTTCCTTAATAGTCAGAGAGGTAAGAAGGCAATAATCATGAACAGGTCTCAAAGAAGAATTATCTTTCCTCACAAGAAAAGAAGAAAGCAGATGTACACAAGTACAAAGGGCGAATGAATCCTTCAGACTGTCATCCAGATACTCTATAAACATGGTTAACTGTTGAGTAGACATGGAATATTATCTTTTAGCTGGGATCTGGGCTCCTGACTTTAAGTTTATAGTACAGTCACATGCTTGATGAGGAAGTAAACATCAGCAAACTGCACATTTTTCTGGTAAGAGAAGGGATTTCAAGGGCTGTGCTGGAGGGGAGTTGGATAAGAGTGGGAAGCTTGCTAATGGTGCTATTCAGATTTCTGAGGTGGAAAATAGATTGCCCCTTGCTCCCAGTGAATATCTGGATCATGATTTTGCTGCCAATCAATGGCCAGCACATGGGGACACCTAAGGAAGTTGTTATATAAAGTGGCAATTATTTTGTATGATTGCTTATTTCCAGTTGCAAAGGTGGTATATATTGCACAATAGGACTAGCTTGAAGCTCTTACCCATCAACCATTTTCCCAAGCATTGTTGTTGTTGTTTATTCGTTTAGTCGCTTCCGACTCTTCGTGACTTCATGGACCAGCCCACGCCAGAGCTTCCTGTCGGTCGTCAACACCCCCAGCTCCCCCAGGGACGAGTCCATCACCTCTAGAATATCATCCATCCATCTTGCCCTTGGTCGGCCCCTCTTCCTTTTGCCTTCCACTCTCCCTAGCATCAGCATCTTCTCCAGGGTGTCCTGTCTTCTCATTATGTGGCCAAAGTATTTCAGTTTTGCCTTTAATATCATTCCCTCAAGTGAGCAGTCTGGCTTTATTTCCTGGAGGATGGACTGGTTGGATCTTCTTGCAGTCCAAGGCACTCTCAGAATTTTCCTCCAACACCACAGTTCAAAAGCATCAATCTTCCTTCGCTCAGCCTTCCTTATGGTCCAGCTCTCACAGCCATATGTTACTACAGGGAACACCATTGCTTTAACTATGCGGGCCTTTGTTGTCAGTGTGATGTCTCTGCTCTTAACTATTTTATCGAGATTTGTCATTGCTCTTCTCCCAAGGATTAAGCGTCTTCTGATTTCCTGACTGCAGTCAGCATCTGCAGTAATCTTTGCACCTAGGAATACAAAGTCTTTCACTGCTTCTACATTTTCTCCCTCTATTTGCCAGTTATCAATCAAGCTGGTTGCCATAATCTTGGTTTTTTTGAGGTTTAGCTGCAAGCCAGCTTTTGCACTTTCTTCTTTCACCTTCATCATAAGGCTCCTCAGTTCCTCTTCGCTTTCAGCCATCAAAGTGGTATCATCTGCATATCTGAGATTGTTAATGTTTCTTCCAGAGATTTTAACTCCAGCCTTGGATTCCTCAAGCCCAGCTTGTCGCATGATGTGTTCTGCATACAAGTTGAATAGGTAGGGTGAGAGTATACAGCCCTGCCGTACTCCTTTCCCAATCTTAAACCAGTCCGTTGTTCCGTGGTCTGTTCTTACTGTTGCTACTTGGTCATTATACAGATTCTTCAGGAGGCAGACAAGATGACTTGGTATCCCCATACCGCTAAGAACTTGCCACAATTTGTTATGGTCCACACAGTCAAAGGCTTTAGAATAGTCAATAAAACAGAAATAGATGTTTTTCTGAAACTCCCTGGCTTTTTCCATTATCCAGCGGATATTGGCAATTTGGTCTCTAGTTCCTCTGCCTTTTCTAAACCCACCTTGTACATCTGGCAATTGTCGCTCCATGAATTGCTGAAGTCTACCTTGCAGGATCTTGAGCATTACCTTACTGGCATGTGAAATGAGTGCCACTGTTCGATAGTTTGAACATTCTTTAGTGTTTCCCTTTTTTGGTATGGGGATATAAGTTGATTTTTTCCAATCTGATGGCCATTCTTGTGTTTTCCAAATTTGCTGGCATATAGCATGCATTACCTTGACAGCATCATCTTGCAAGATTTTGAACAGTTCAGCTGGGATGCCGTCGTCTCCTGCTGCCTTGTTATTAGCAATGCTTCCTAAGGCCCACTCAACCTCACTCTTCAGGATGTCTGGCTCTAGCTCACTGACCACACCGTCAAAGCTATCCCCGATATTGTTATCCTTCCTATACAGGTCTTCTGTATATTCTTGTCACCTTTTCTTGATCTCTTCTTCTTCTGTTAGGTCCTTGCCATCTTTGTTTTTGATCATACCCATTTTTGCCTGGAGTTTACCTCCAATGTTTCTAATTTTCTGGAAGAGGCCTCTTGTCCTTCCTATTCTATTGTCATCTTCCACTTCCGCGCATTGCTTGTTTAAAAATAATCCCTTATCTCTTCTGGCTAACCTCTGGAATTTTGCATTTAATTGGGCATATCTCCCCCTATCACTGTTGCCTTTTGCTTTCCTTCTTTCTTGGGCTACTTCTAGTGTCTCAGCAGACAGCCATTTTGCCTTCTTGGTTTTCTCTTTATTTGGGATGTATTTTGTTGCCGCCTCCTGAACAATGCTGCCAACTTCTGTCCATAATTCTTCCGGGACCCTATCTACTAAGTCCAGTCCCTTAAATCGATTCCTCACCTCCACTGCATATTCCTTAGGAATATTAGCGAGCTCATATCTAGCTGATCTGTGGGTCTTCCGTAATCTCTTGAGTCTGATCCTAAATTGTGCAAGAAGAAGTTCGTGATCTGAACTACAGTCAGCTCCAGGCCTTGTTTTTACCGACTGTACAGATGTCCGCCACCTTTGGCTGCAAAGGATGTAATCAATCTGATTTCGGTGTTGTCCATCTGGTGAAGTCCATGTATAAAGCCGTCTCTTAGGTTGTTGGAAGAGAGTGTTTGTTATGCAGAGCGAATTGTCTTGGCAAAATTCTATCAGCCTATGTCCTGCTTCGTTTTGTTCTCCCAGGCCATACTTACCTGTAATTTGAGGTGTCATTTGACTGCCCACCTTAGCATTCCAGTCTCCCGTGATGAAAATAACATCTCTTTTAGGCGTGTTGTCCAGTAGGTGCTGCAGATTCTCATAGAACTGCTCTACTTCAGCTTCTTCAGCATTTGTGGTTGGGGCGTATATTTGGATCACTGTGATGTTAGATGGCTTGCCCTGAATTCGAATTGAGATCATTCTGTCGTTTTTTGGGTTGTATCCAAGCACTGCTTTAGCCACTTTACTATTAATTATGAAGGCTACTCCATTTCTTCTGTGGTCCTCTTGTCCACAGTAGTAGATCTGGTGGTCATTTGATGTGAAGTGGCCCATTCCAGTCCATTTCAGTTCACTGACGCCCAGGATGTCTATTTTTAATCTTGACATCTCACCAATAACCACATCCAATTTGCCCTGGCTCATAGATCTTACATTCCAGGTTCCAATGGTGTGTTGATCCTTAGAACATCGGATTCGCCGTTCACCACCAGCACCGTCGGCCGCTAGCCGTCCTTTCGGCTTTGAGCTAGCTGCGTCATCACGTCTGGGGCTAGTTGAGCTCATCTTCTGTTCCTCCCCAGTAGCATTTTGACCATCTTCCGACCTGGGGGTCTCATCTTCCGATGGTATACCGACATATCTCTGGTTGTACTGATCCATTTAGTTTTCACGGCAAGAATACTGGGGTGGGTTGCCATTACCTTCCCCAGGGATCGCATTTAGTCTGACCTCTCTGTCATGACCTTCCCGTCTTGGGTGGCCCTTCACGGTTTAGCTCATGGCATCATTGAGGTGCTCAAGCTCCAGCACCACGACAAGGTAACGATCCTTTGCTGAAGTTCCCAAGCATAAATTTATCTAATAACTGTGCGAGCAATATCAATTGTTGCACTGTGGTCTATGAAGTTGGCTGTTTGTCAGGACCAGCCCAAGAACAACAAAGAATCAATCCGCCAAACTTTAGTTCTTTATTTGCTCACACCATATAGACAGAATCTTGCCAGACTAAAGCAACTCTACCTAACCTAAGGGGAAATAGGTCAGGGTGGGGCTATTCTGAACCGCTTAGTCTTCCCATGTTCCATCTCTGGACTGTGTTTTCTCTTATCTTGCTCCCATCCTTGGAATGTGCTCCCTCCTTCCTGAGAACCAGCAGTATTACTGAATCCATCACACTGTTACATGAGAGCAGAGAATGGTATTTCTATGCCTGAGGCAAAGAGTAGTGGTCTCTTCATTGTTGGGACCATGGGATTCTACAAAGAGTAACAGGGATAATAAAATATGCTTGCTCTTCTTAATTGTCTGAGGGCCTCCTTGCTAAGATCTTGGGAGGTTAGCCTGCAAAGTTTCTCAAAGAAAATGCTCTGGAGTGATTCAGGCACTTGCTTACTATGTGCTCTGCAGTTCCACAGGCACAGCACTTAGTAACTGATTCAGAGGTCTGTTCTTTGGCAGCATAATCCTAGGGCTCCATAATAGAAACTGGTCAATCACAGCAAGATCATTCCACCCCACATCTTTGGCATATAATTGAAAGTCAGATATTTAGCCATGAAGTCTGTGCTTTTCCTGTTTCAGCTTGTGAATCTCTCAATTTGTTCTTGTTCTCCCAGGAAGATCTTCAAATACAGCTCTAAATCTTTGCATGAAGTTCAGGGATTATCCAGGAACAAATCATTGCCCTCAATCAGTCCATCTGGCTGCTTCTTCTTTCAGCAGACTCAAAACAAGAGTCACCGTGGAGCAACAATCAGAAATTGATCCTGAGCCTTTTTTTCCAGTAAACCCCCATGAGAGTGAAAAAAATATTGATTAGGCTACAGTATGCTGAACCACTCCCAGCTGAGACAAGATGTATCCCCAGTGCATACCCTGACATTTTGCAGGTTTGTTGTTTGTACATCCACTTGTTGTTGATGTTGTAATACTTCTTCAAGTTGTTCTGTGGACAGAGGAGTGCCCTGAGGATCTGATGCCATCTCCATGATCAAGGCAAGGTTCAAGACCTCTCTGAATAGAGAGCAGAGAGGCTTTTAAGACTGATGTCAGTCCTTTGAAGCAGGTCTCATAAGGAAACATACCACGAGATACTGGAACTCTGTTGTTGTAGGGTACACAGTAATAGCAGAATCTTGAAAGACTAATGGAATCTTTCTCTGCCCCTTCTTTTACTAAAGAAAATCAAGGTGCAATTATCTTGAGCTTCTTTCTCACCCCCTCTTCCTTCCCATGGATAAGTAGATGTTTATCTGTTTTTTCATTACCTCTTAGAGGAGTACAGAGCTAACCTTGAAGAGGTAATGAAAAAACAGGTAAACATCTACTTATCCATGGGAAGGAAGAGGAAAATTTGGTAGCCCTGCCACAACAGCAAAGATGTCAGTGACACACCTTCTAGGTCCATTTCAAGAGAAAAACTGGAACTTTCTGAATTAGATCAAGCTGGAACAGAGGATGAGGGGAAAACAAACCACTTAAAACACAGTCAAGCTCCAGAAACAACAGTCATAATTCTTGTTCTTGTCATTTTAGTATCTGATTTTAGTATCTGATTTCCTTGCCTTCCTGAATCGTCTGTGCTTTATTTCCTGACTTATGTCTATTGGCATTTGTTTACATTTAGTTAATTCAAGTATTAACTGAATAGCTATTGCAAAATCCAGGCAACCACTAGTTGGCAACATACTTTTTGAATGTTTGGCCTGCCAGCTAATGGTCATCTAGAGATTTGTAGCCCAGATACCATACCTGTAATTGAAAATTCTGGAACTTCAGAAGGGGACACTCTTTCAAGACTAGTCAGCAAGCAGCAGTTACAGAACCAAGAGTTCATTTGATCTTGCAAAATCATGGACACATGCTGGTGCAATAGCTGTCTTGGTTAGAACTAATCCAACATTTAATCCCTACATTGAACCTTCCACAGTCCTGACAATGCTTGTTTGGTCAGAGACCAAATCTTGCTTATGACTTTTTAATGATCTCTTTATGATTCAAAGCTGATTTCTTCTGTGCCCTCAATTGGATCCCAGCTGCAAAGCACAGATGTTTTTGAAGAGTAGCCTGAAGATTAGCAGTCTCTTGGGTGTGGTTATTTCCCTGTGAATTAAACTCCATTTGAACTTCCTAAAGAAGCCTTCTCTCTTTCTTTTTTCTTTTTTTTCTCCTTCTTTCTCTTTCTGTAGCTATATCTTTCCCTTGTCTTATCTCAATCCAGTTTTGTCCTCATTTTGTTTTTCTTTCCATTCTCAGAACATTTCCTTTTATCTTATCTTCATTCTGATTCCCCTCTTTGATAGGGTTAGAAAGTCACAAGGTGTCATTTAGGTCCAAGTTTCTGATCAGTGCAGGAATCCATATTAAGACATCCCGGACAAATGGCTGTCTAACCTATGCTTGAACACATCCAATCAGTGAGAACTCACTACCCCCGAGTAATTGCTTCCTCTATCTAACTGATCTTTCTACTGGGATTTTTTTCCCCCTTAACTTCATTTGGAGTCTGCATTCCTGAAACTTAAATTCATTATTCCATGCCTACTCTATGTGAAATTTTCTCAGGTATTTGAAGAATGCTATCACATCCTCCCTAATTGTTTTTTCTTAAGGCTAACCTTTCCCAGCTCTTTCAATCCCTCTTTATAAGACTTAGTTTCTAGTCCCCTGATAAATTTTGTTTCCCTTCTCTATACCTGTTACATTTTCTCTGAATCCATCTTTAAGAATAATACTCAGAACTGGACACTATATGCAATGTATGGTCTGACCAAAGCAAAATCAACTGAATTTTGCTTTAACAAACTAACAGCTTGAATATATGAAAAAGGAGAAGAAGGATAAGGATAAGGAGATGGAGAGGAAGAGGAAGAGGAAAAGAAAAAAAGAGCAAGCAAAAAAAGAATATATGTTACATACAGAAAATCATGCAGATAATTTATAAAATAAACTCTGACCACCTGAAATAATATTGATCAGTCATTTGATTACATGGATAGAAAGATAGCTAATAAACAGAGATAATCTGTCAATGACCTGAGTTTATAAATCTGGGACCAGATAATGAAGAGAAATCTTTTTTGTTGGCCCCCACCACATGATCAATACATTCGTAATTCTTCATATAACAGTAAGTTCTACAGTTTTATCATATCATTCAGAAACACATTCAAAAGTTTAAAATATATTTCTTTTTGTAACTTTACCAGTTTTATGGATATAAAACCAACAGTGCAATAGTGGGACAAACCCATATCAGAGGAGTATGTGTCCTTTCACTTACTTTCACTTACAACAGAATAAAATTATTTGCCAACCTTTTTAAAATACTCTTTGAGGTGTCCAGAAATATGAAATTTTTTTTCTTAAGATTGTAATAATTTTTTAAAGATCCTTAGCAATTTATTTATTATATACAGGACATTCCAAATATTTATTCTAGTTTATTCTTGCAAGTAATAAATTGAGCTGTATTTTGCTAAATAAAGACTTTAGCAAAACTACAGTATAGCAATATTCCTTCATTGTTTTTTTTTTTGTTTTTTTTTAAATGTGGACTTAGAATGATCCAAAACACATCCTAATAGTAATTTGGGAGTTTTAGATGGCTTGTTAGGGATCTCTCAATAAGCTAGACTAGAAACTGCTACGAATAGTGACTTCCAAGGACATAAGTTCTTATAAGTAGATTTATTGTGGAAAAACTAATGAAGCCATTACAAAAGAATTCCAGCAACTGCTGTTTATCAAATGCAAAATCAAGTGGCAGTGCTAAGCATTGTATGTCTGATTCTAAACTCCACTTAATTGTTAACTCTGTCTCTGACCTTTTGCCAGGCAGGCTGAGTTGTTTTCTGTGGAACATCTAGGGCAGGCATGTCCAACCCATGGCCCATGGGCTGCATGAGGCCCTGAACAGCTAGTAATGCGCCCCCCCCCCCGCCAAATCATAAACTTTAAATATTATTTTGTGGTATTTTTTTTGTGACTCAATCGCGGGGTGCTCAAGTGCGGACTGCATAGGTAGAAACACAGAACACTGTGTAGGGGAGGGGGCAGTGCAGTGCTAACACCGCTGCCACCTGCTACACACATCAGCTTGTGACGACTTGGCGTTATATATAATATTTCAACCTACCTGCATGTATTCTGTGATGACAGGCATTTATTCTTATTATTATTAAATAGACATGTAAGTTTTCTTATTTGATTATTAAAATTTGCTTTGTTTATTTGCCTACCTAATAATTTACGATGGGCTTGTTGTGTTATTTCTTAAAAAAATATATTTATTCCTAAATAAATGTATTCCAGCATGGCTTCAATGTCATTTCAACAGAAAACAGAATCCAAAAAAGAAAAAAAGAAAAAATCGTGGAAGAAGGAAGAGAATTCAATGAAAAATGGACAGATGAGTACTTTTTTCTCAAGACAAATACTAAGGCACTATGCTTAATTTGTAGAGAAAATGTGTCAGTTTTCAAAGACTACAATTTGAAAAGGCATTATACAGAAAAATATGCTACCAAATTTGAAGTATATCAAGGAATTTGTCATAAAGACAAATTAGTGGAACTGAAAAAAATCTGTCATCTCAACATTTTTTTAAAAAAAAGTTACAACTCAAAAGGACTCTGTTATAAAGCTAGTTATTTCATAGCAAATCTGATTGCAAAAAAATCAAAACCATTTACCGATGTTGAGTTTATTAAGCAATGTATGGAAAGCGTGGCAGATATAATTTGTCCTGATAGGAAAAAATGATTTTTCTAAAATCAGTTTGTCTCACTCTCAGACTATAGCCAGGCAAACTGAAGAAACAGGACAATCTATCGAAAGAGGTTTGAAGAGTAAAGCTGCTAATTTCAAATTTTATGCTTTGGCGATGGATGAAAATACTGATGGTACAGATATAGCTCAACTTGCCATTTTTATTAGAGGTATTGATAACAAATAGAATGTCACTGAAGAAATGACTTCTTTGGTGCCATTAAAAGACACAACTAAATCTCTTGATTTGTATGAAGCAGTAAAAATGACATTAAAGTGATTTTCTTTAACCATTGTCAACATATCTGGTATATCTACTGATGGCGCCCGGCAATGGTTGGTAAAAGTGAGGGACTTACAAAATTGATAGAAGACGATGCAAGTGCTGCTGGCAACTCACGTTTGATGAAGTATCGCTGCATTCTACATCAAGAAAATTTATGTGCGAAAGCTTTAAAAATGGATAATGTCATGCAAATTGTCATCAAAGCAGTGAATTTCATAAGGGTCAAGGGATTCAATCATTGCCAATTCCAGGAGTTCCTTAAAAGTATGGATGCTGATTATGGGGACATCATTTACTTTTCTGAAGTACGGTGGCTAAGTCGGGGTAAAATGCTGAAAAGATTTTATGATTTGTGAAATGAAATCAAGTCATTTATGGAATCAAAAAGAAAATTTGTGCTAGAACTTGAAGATGAAAAACGGCTCACAGATTTAGAATTTTTGATGGATTTGACCACTCATTTAAATGAGTTTAACATGCATCTTCAAGGCAAAAACCAACTTATCACTGCAATATTTCAAACCATTTGAAATTAAACTTAAAGTATGGCAAACTCAAGTTATGGAAAATAATTTTAGAGATTTTAATACATTGGCTGAACACAGTCCTGTGAACAGTGAGAAATAGGCAGCCTTGCTTTTCGGTTTGACACAGGAATTTGAGAACAGGTTTCAAGAGATCTGGAAAAATCATCAATATTTTGGTATATTTTCAACTCCATTTTCAGTTGACGTAACTACATTACCTCTGAATTTTCAAGTAGAATGCATAGAGTTGCAATCAGACATTCAACTCAAAGAAAAATTTGATCATGTCTCTCTACTGGACTTTTATAAGACCTATCTTCCCAGAGAAAAATATCCCTCCCTTCACAATCACGCCTTATTCATGACATCACTTTTTGGCAGCACGTACGTTTTCGAGCAACTATTTTCAAGGATGAAGCACACAAAGAGTAAAATTAGAATTAAAATTTCTGACGAGCATCTTGAGAACTCACTGAGAATTGCAACCACTTTCATCGAACCAGATACTGATGCAGTAGTTTCACAAAAACAAGGTCAAATATCCCACTAGTTTTATGTTGCCCTCTTTTTAAAAAAAATTATAATAAAAATATTTTTAAAAATGAAGTTTTATTACTAATATACATTAACTATATTATATATATTTATGTGTGACCCAAGATAGTTCCTCTTCACTCACTGTGGCCCAGGGAAGCCAAAAGGTTGGACACCATGATCTACTGTACTTCTAAATGCCCCACCCACATTCCACACATATGACATTTAATGGTTACTTCAGTTTATCAGAGCAAATGTTCTGAAGTTTCATGATACCCACAAAGACCCTGTGTGTACTGGCACTGCTTCTCTTCTAGCTTCATGGATTTGATATCCAAAGACTTGGATGAGCTGACAAAGAGAGCCAGGGAGCATGTAAGGAGAGAAAATAGTGGTAGCTTTCTTTCAAATATTTTGTTGTAGTAAGTCAGGGTTGGATTTATGATTCTCAGGTGTCTGGAGTGTCTCTTTTGTATTCACCCCATAGTTCATCATTCTTTATACTGGTTGATCAATGCCACTACATTCTAGTCTACATACTGAGCAAAAAGTTGGAAATCAACTACATTTGATTGGCAATAGCCTGACCTGAAGTATTAACATCCTATTTACCCATCTAGATCTGAGAGCTCTTCCCGTTTTCATAGTTTTAATGGTATCTTTTAGTTCTTCGAGAAGAATCAAGTGGAATGACTACTTCCCATGATCTGACAGTTATGTTTCTGTGATACAGCCTAAAATAGCCTTTGCCTTTTTCTGCTGCCATAGCACACTGCAGGCTCATATGCAATTTGCAAACCCTAACTATTACAACATGTTTTTTCACAATTATCTTTAGCAAGTCAGATATCCCCTGTCTTGCACTACTGCTTATGACTTTATTTTCCCAAGAGAAGAATCTTGCATTTTAATCTGTTAAATTGTATTCTGAATTTGATTTCTGTCTTCTAGAGTATTTGCTACTCCATCCTATTTAGTGGCACCTGAAAATTTGATAAGTATTCCTTTCCCCTTTTCACTGTGTCATAAACACAAATATTGAAAGCAGAGGACCCAGGGCTGATCTTTGTGGCAATAGCTCTTGCCCATCTAATAAGGAACCATTGATGAACAGTTGTTGAGTATGATATCCAAACAGCCTCATGTGGCGCAGAGTGGTAGGCGGCAGTACTGCAACCAAAAACTCTCCCCACGACCCAAGTTCGATCCCAGCGGAAGCTGGATTCTCGGGTAGCCGGCTCAGGTTGACTCAGCCCTCCATCCTTCCAAGGTCGGTAAAATGAGTACCCAGCTTGCTGGGGAAGGTGATGGCTGGGGAACGCAATGGCAACCATCCCGCTCTATAGTCTGCCAAGAAAATGTCACGAAAGCAGCGTCCCCCCAAAGGGTCAGACATGACTCGGTGCTTGCACAGGGGACCTTTCACTTTCACAAAAGAAGAATGGTTCAAGACTTGTGGCTCTATAGTGACAGCTCACAACAATTCCTCTTTCAGGATAAACAAAGTAATAACCTATGTCATCAGTGTCAATCAAGATAATTTTGACAGAAAAGGTATGGCCAAAAACTGTGTATCTATGGCTGAAAAAGATTTAGCATTAAGTAACATTAATGTAGTACAGCCTCGTGTGGCACAGAGTGGTAGGCGGCAGTATTGCAACCGAAACTCTCCCCGTGACCCGAATTCGATCCCAGCTGAAGCTGGATTCTCTCTTGGGTAGCCAGCTCAGGTCGACTCAGCCTTCCATCCTTCCGAGGTCGGTGGAATGAGTACCGAGCTTGCTGGGGAAGGTGATGACTGGGGAAGGTAATGGCAAACCACCCTGCTATAGTCTGACAAGAAAACGTTGTGAAAGTGGCGTCCCTCCAAAGGGTCAGACATGACTCGGTGCTTCCACAGGGGACCTTTCACCATGATATCCAAGCCAGCTTTTATTGTCAGGACATTTGATAGTCATGACATCCATTAACTAACTTGCTAAACAGCATGTCATGAGAAACTTTGTCAGATGCTTTGCTAAAGTCAAGACATATTCGTCCACAGCATTCCCACAGTCTATTAAGAAAAGTACCTAATCAAACAGTAAGATACAGTAAGATAGCTGTGTCCTTGAAAATCCATGCCGACTTCTGAAAATTATCCCATTGTTTTCAGCTGATAACTGATAATCAATTGATTTATGATCTGATAAGAATGTCAGATTGACAGATCTATAATTTGCTGGATTTCCTTTTCTCCTTTTTGATGATAGGGACATGTGAACAACATTGCTTATCTCCAGACATCTGGAACTTCACCTTTCAGAATTTCTGAAAGGTATTCAGAAATTCTGAAAGGTATTACTTGAGGACTGGGCCAAATTATCAGCTACTTCCTTCAGTATATCTAGGATGCGTTAATTTGGCCTTGAAGATTTAAAGTCAAAATAAATAGGTATTCCCTGGCCATGTTTCTATCAGTGTCAGATTTCCATCTTACTCTTTCATCCCACTGTTCATAATTTCCTGGTGTAACACATAGTTTTTGTTTTGTTAGAGAACATATTTTGTTTCAGTCTTTTCCTAGTATAGGTTTTTCTTTGCTCTTTGTTAACATTTTGCCTTTCATTGAGCAGCTGATATACTGATTCTTTTCTTTACCATTTATTTCAAACATAGTAATGAAACCCTATTTGTTATTCTTAGCATCCTTTGCTAACCTCAACTCACTCTAGATTTTCACTTTCCTGATACCAGCTCTACAGCTCCATGCCACCTATTATTGTCATCTGGCTCTCTTTACACTTCCTGTATGTGCCTTTCTTAAGGATACTTAAGTTTGATCAAAACTTCAGTTTCCTTTAAAATCAAAAACTGCAGGATGGTGCTGCAGCCCAGCATGAGTGCAGGCTGCCTGGGAGCTCTCCCAGGGGCTCCTTGGGAGAAAAAGCAGCGGGAGTGGGAGCGACTTACTGGAGCAACTTGCAACCTCCTGCCAGCTTCCCCTCTGACTTTGCTTGTGGGAAGCTGGCAGGGAAGGTCACAAATGGTGATTGTGTGACTGAGGGACACTGCAACTGTTGTAAGTGCGAGCCCATTGCCAAGCACCCAAATCATGGTCATATGACCACAGGGATGCTGCAATGGCTGCAACTTTGAGGATTAGTCATAAGCCCCCCCCCCCTTGTTTAGCACTGTTGTAGCCTTAAACAGTTGGTGAATGAGTGGTTGTAACCTGAGGACTACCTGTAGTTCCCATGAACAACTAGTTCCCACATGTCTCAACAGAAATGGATAATTGTTCCTGCTGGAAAGAGGGTAGACCATGTATATAGGTGTGTTTACATATTTGTGCATGTGGGAATGTTTAGTGTTTGCGAGAGAAAATGTCTGGTACATGCAGGTAGGGAACCATTAATTTTGTAAATGGGATATTTTCCAGGAAATTAGTTTTAATTAGTACAATATATATACAATATCTATCTATCTATCTATCTATCTATCTATCTATCTATCTATCTAACTATCTATCTAACTATCTATCATGGTCCTGTTTTTTTTTTAAAGTTTTGCTTCTGGCAGGCATACATCCACATATATGTACAGATAGTCCTCACTTACTGACTGCCTCATTCAGTGACCATTCAAAGTTATGACGGTGCTGCAAAAAGTAGCTTTACAACTGGTCCTCAAAATGGTGGCTGTCACAGCATCCCCATGGTCACGTGCTCAAGATTTGGGTACTTGGAAACCAGCTTGCATTTATGACAGTCATAGTGTCCCACAATCATGTGATTACCATTTGAGACCTTCACAGCTGGCTTCCGACAAGCAGACTCAATGGAGAAGCCAGCAGGAAGTCACAAGTCACGATCATGAGATGTTGTGCTTAACGACCCACTGTGATTCACTTAACAACCACAGTGGAACAATTGCAGTCAGTGAGGACTACCTGTATATACACACACATAGACAAGTCATTGTTCCACTCTGTTCAAAAGCATCTGTTTGTATAACAAACGACACCTAAAATGAGCTTCAGCTCAACCCAGGCAAGACTGAGTGGCTTTGGGTTTGTGGGCCTTCCGGTGACAAGGTTTTTCCATCATTGGTCTTGGATGGGGTTGCACTGCCCCAGACAGACCCGGTGCGCAATCTGGGGATCCTCGTAGACTCACGGCTCCTGCTTGAAGAGCAGGTGGCAGCCGTGGCTAGGAGGCCCTTTGCACACCTTTGGGTTGTGTGCCAGTTGTGCCCATTCCTGGACTGGGAGGCTCTACTCACTGTCACTCATGCCCTTGTGACCTCCCGTCTGGATTACTGTAACACACTCTACATGGGGCTGCCCTTGAAGAGCATTCGGTAGCTTCAGCTGGTGCAGAATGCAGCTGCATGGGTAGTAAGTGGAGTCAAATATTCGACACATGTAACACCGCTGCTTCGGGAGCTGCATTGGTTGCCGGTATGCTTCTGGGTGCAATTGAAGGTGCTGGTTGTCACCTTTAAAGCCCTTCATGGCTTGGGACCAGGTTACCTAAGGGACTACCTTCTCCCAGTTGTTTCTACCCATCCAATTCGATCTGATAGATTGGGCATGCTACAGATCCCGTCAACCAATGAATGTCAGTTGACAGGAACTAGAAGGCGTGCCTTTTCAGCTGTAGTGCCTGCCATCTGGAATATTCTCCCCTCAGAGATCAGGATGTCCCCGACCCTGCTGGCCTTTCGTAAGGCCATGAAGACCTGGTTATGTGCCCAGGCCTGGGTCCCTGAATGTGGTAATGGTTATGTTTCTTGGTTGTATTAACATCTTACATTGTTTCCTTGGCAGCCATGTATATTTATTTTTTATTGCACTTGTTTTGATTGTAATTGCTTTATTGTTTTATGGTTTTTACTGTTGTGAGCCACCCAGAGTCACTGGTTGCGATTGGCTATAGCAATTGAATGAATGAATAAAAAAATCAATAAAAACATTGGGCACTGCCCTTTTCTGAACTGCACTGACAAACTTGAATAGGTCAGAAGGGGAGCAACCCAGATAAGAAGCCGGGCATTACACAGCATTCATGTCTCTTTCCTTCCTCCCTTCCAGAGAGAGCCCAATTTATTACAACATTATTGTTTTATTAAGAATGAGAAACCAAAACGTAAGCAGTGTTTTGCCACTCTTTCCTATTCATTATGGGAATGGATAATATTATAGGAAATATGATAAAGAAAACAAGAGGTTTATTTTACCCGGAAGATAGCAATGTTAATGCAAAACAAATTTTCCATATATTTCCTCTGACAAGTTAATTTCTGCTGCAATGTGGCCCTATAATGCTTACATGTTATATGGAGGGATCATTGCACAGAAGACCAGTCTGATTGCTGGCATTTATTTTCAAGACAGTTTCCATGAAAAAAGTGATTTCACAATCTAAAAATAATAAAACCTGTTCATTGCCAGTAAAAATGAGCTCTTAAGAAGCTTAAGAGTTATCATTATCTAGAGATACAAACCACAGGAGAATGGAAACACACATCCTTTGTTTTAATAATAATTTTCAGAATTAGACAGAATCCTTTCCTTAGAAGATCCTCCATTCAGATAGATCAAGTATGTTTAATTGCCATGTGGGGAAAAATATGTATGGGGCAATGCAAATAAGCATGTCTACTCAAAGGAAGTTCCATCACACTTATTTACAACTACTGGAAATGTTATAGCTGTATGAGGCTTCTCACATGACTCTATCACAATATATGGTAAATGCATGTACTTACCCATACCATCCTTGGTGTACTGACAACATAGTTTTGTAAAGTACCACAGACACATTTATTACCTTCATTGTATTTTACTCTTGTACAAAAATATAGTAGAAATGCCTCTAAGTTACGAAACAATCCAATGTCTTCTCTCTTTCTCTCTCTCTCTTTTTTTTCCCCCTCCTTCATCTTCCATATTTTCAATAAATGCAGCAAAGCCGGTCAGGAATGCTGCCTGTTGGCCAATGGTTGTGGTCTTATCCTACAGACATATGAGTAATTGTTGAATACTTCAATAAATCTTAGTTCAGAATGTGTGAGTGGTTCTGAAGCATTAATTTATTTAAAGTTTGAAATGGGGGTGGGGTGGGTGGGGTGGGTGGGGTATGTTAATTTATTTAGAGACTAAATGCACTTCCATTGTTCTTCTTTCCACCCATTACAAATCAGTTTCTGGTGCAGGATTACTCAGGGCACTGCACTATGAGATTCTTGCAGACTAATGGGTTGTATGCAACTGAATTTTCCATTTATGGGATACTTTTTTTATTCAGTGGAACAGTCACTTAAGGGAAGGAGAAGGTGGATTTTCCATCTTTTCCTAGACTGTTTGAGAAAACATCTGCTTCAACCCAATTTTAATCAGGCTGTGGGCTGGAAAAGTATCATTGGGAAAAGTTGTCAGGGGTCACTGGTTTGATGTTACATCCCCAACCTTTTCATTCTGCTAATATTTATTCTTTGACTGCACACAGGGAACAAACTTATTTTTATGGTAGTAAAATTTTATGAAGTTTCTCCTAATTGTTAAAACATCTGCTTTACTTGAAATTAATCCAACTTTTTATTCCCCTGATACAATGAAGATAGATACAATGAAATTCCCATCTGGTCTGTGAGCACTAGGCTTAAGTAATAAGCACAATTATCTTACTAATAAACACCAACCACCTTGTTGGCAGATATACAGGATAGTTAAATGTAAAGTAGGATTAATTACAAACTAGAAAAGGTTCTGTCAGAGATGGATAGAACAATAAATCACTGTGCACATGTTCAATATCACAATGATCTCTCTCTGTGTGTTTTGTACTGGGTTTTGTATTTGCATTCCCCCACAATCTGGCACATACAAAAGCCTAATGCAGGCTTTCATAGCATGACACACAAATATACATTTAAAGTTTAAATAGTTATAGCCAACAACAGGGAGAACTTATTACATTTCTTTATATTCCAACCTCTTGTCAGTCTGTGGGAGTTGCAATGGGAAGGGATATCTTCTGATATTTGTCCCTTATGTTTATCACTCATCCCTCAAACTGTTTCCTATATGACTGGAAAAACTGGAGGTCAGAAAACCTCAAAAGGAGTGTGGTGAGGTGTAGCCAGAAGTAGCTTTGCCATGTTCTCAGCCTTGGGCAATGCTCCAGGCACATACCCACATTCTGCTCACCATGGCATAATGATAGCTTGCTAACTGCAATTATGGGATATGTCTCCATAACATTACTTCTGTCTCATGCTGAGACAACCTGAAGTTGTATTTATGTGTTCTGCTGTTAAAGTGGTCTTTTCCCTCTTCTCCCAACCCAACTCTTGATGTTCATGCTGGTCATGATGTAGTCAGAGACAGAGATCTGCCCGGCTCCAAGTGGCTGCTGAAGTCGTTCTGCTTCAGGCACACCCCCTGCCTGTGGAATATTTTCACAATGATATCACAGCTGGTGACACTGAGAAGCTGCAGGGAGGGCCCTATCCTCTGCTGCTAGCCACCAGAGAGACAATTAAGATTGAGTCAAAAATCTATAGTGGTTTGGTTTTCTGCTGGTTCACTGATGAGAGGAAAGAACAGCTCACAGTGAAAAAGGGAAGGTGTTATCTTCTTCCCTCTGCTCTCAACTCCTGCCATGATCTTTATCTGAAACACTGTGAGGCAAAGCATCTTCTTAAGACCCTTCTGCACTATCCCTTTACAGTGCTGCCTTGCTTTTTGTGGAGCAAGGGTTGTCTTTGTAGTGAGCCAAACATTCACTCATTACTGTCTGATAGCCTGTCAATGGCCACTTCTGCATGGGAAAGGAGCCGTTGTGCAGGCCAGCCAACTGAATGTACAGTTGCTTGCCATATTAAAGGGTAGCAGCAACTGAATTAAACAGGGGCTACTTTTGAGGTCATGCTACCAAATGGGGCCACTACTTTTAAATCATGGTGCTTAGCCTACTCTGAATGTTGCCTGTCTGAAGGCCCCTCAGACTGCAAGGTCTTGGAAGTGCCCCTCATGGACATGCCTGAAATGTGTCAACAGGAAAAGAGAGAATGGGGAAAGGGATTGGGGACTGATAGGTTGACTAGCAGTAGAGCAGGTAAACTATATAGGCCCCAACCATGGCTCCACCTAAGCAAAATATAAAGGAGGGAACCCTTCAAGAGATCATCTCTCTTTAGATGTTTTCTTAAAGACCTTCCTCCCCAATATGATTTCCTGAAAACTATTTTTTTCAACAACAACAACATTAATATCAGAAGCTTATTTAGAAGTTATACTGGGGCAAGCATTTATGATTGCTTCATTATACAATTAAGAATTACACAGGCTTGCAAGAGAATTGGGTCTCCTCTTTTTTCTGGATTGGTCAGTAATTCATTGTGAAGCTTTGTGGATGAACCTTCAGGTTCTTCAGACATATTGCCAATAGCTTTGGAAATTCATGTCACTTCCAGACCTATCACCCAATGTATTCCATATTCTAGAAATTCACACTTAAGCCAACTAGGGGCATGCTGAACTAATGGCATTATTAGTTGTTTCAGTTCTGATACTGGTAATCTGCTGTTTCATCAAAGCATTCCCTTTGAGGTTTGCATTTCAAACAGAGAAGATCAGACTCACCACCTCCATTGGGAGGCAGATACTTTGTGACTGTGACCCCTTTTGAATGACCCTGGGCAAAGCATTACAAAGGATCTGGAGAAGGAAGTATAAGGCAACATATCTAAAAGCTTTGTATTTCAGTATAATTGAAATCAATCACTCTGCTGTGCTGTATAGAAAAATACAAGTTAGAACTAATTAGGCAATGATGTGTTAATGGGGGGCAAAGTCATTAAGTAAGCAGAACATTTTTTTCTGTAAAAAGACAAGCTAGAATATAAATAATACATGAAATAATACATGCTAACAGCCCATTTCTCTTACTTAATTTTAAATAAAGTAAAATAAATAGAATGAGAGGTAGAGAGAATAAAAGTTAACATAATAATAATTTTGTTGGTCTGTTTGTTTGTTTGCCAAATTTGTAAGTAACTAGCAACAATATGATCTCTGCATGGTGCAGTTTTTCTTTGAAAATCATCAACAACAGCAACGTAATATAACATCCAAATCAAGTGACAACAGCATGAAAAGGGCTTTGTGACCTTAGGAACAACCCTTTCATTGCATGGGTGATACAAACCATTTCATTGCATGGGTGATACAAACTGGAAAGGGCCTCCTGGATGAATGCTGATAGGCAGATTCTTCCTCCCTTCCCTTCCCTTCCCTTCCCTTCCCTTCCCTTCCCTTCCCTTCCCTTCCCTTCCCTGTTTCATAGAACTTTTTGCATTCTATAAAACAGTATAAAACAGTGAAAGCAACTTATTTGGGGAGAGTGACTGTTACTCTGCATAATCAAGGAAAAAGTTATGTTTGTGATGCTGCACCAGGCAAATAATTAATTATATAGTGGCTAAACCTACCTTCCTAACACTGGTAAAAATTGAAAAATGCATTTTAATTGTCACCATTTGTGCCTTTGTATAAATGGATTTATATGAGAAAGGTACTTTAGGGGTCACTGTTGGCCCATACCAAACACTCAGAGGTTGGAACAGCGAGTCTATTCACAAATGGCCTTTGAAGATGATTTAGGATCTAAGTAATAATATATGGAAATTTCTGATTGGATAAAACCAGTCAGGTGTTCAGGATTATCATACAATGGTTGGATGCATCGGGCTCCATTATACAACTTCAGCTATCTGAGACAGTACATCCAACTGAAAGGTAAATTATTGTGGGGAAAAGATTAATCTTCCTTCTAGTAAATACATTTTAAACCTCCAGTGTTGTGATTTTCAAACTTGTTAGTCCTGCCCAGGAAACACGTTCCTTAAAACTGGCCTCTCCCCCCAGGAATACAAAGATCATGGAAGGGTTATAGTAATCTTGCTCATTTTTCAATTAATGTTGTTGATTAAGTATTCTCATCCAATCATTACCACACAGCAATCTATTTTTTGGCAAAAGACTCATATAGCAGTGTGATAGTTATTTATAGAAAAAAATTGTTTTGAAACCCCTCTAGTTAAAAGCTTATTACAAAAGTAGGTGCCATAACTATCACAAATAACATATTTAATTTACTTCACAGTACACAGAATATGCCTTCCCAAATCCTACTGTGCTGCCTCATTGTGGTGGAGGTGGCGGGGTGGGGAGGAATGTGTGTTCCTGGGAGAGATGAGTGAAAAACACTGGGAGCATATGCCCAGAGGATATATATTCCCAGCAGGGTACTCAAAGTGTGAAGGTCAACCCAGCTGCCCAGCTAAAGCAAGCAGGCACCTATATTGGACAGCTGCAATATAAGAAGATGCTGGATGCAGAAAATCATTTAAATGACAATGGCAAAGGCATCAGTTCATATTGCATAGGAGAATGCAATGGTAAACCACTCCTGTATTTCTACCAAGAACACCATATAGACAGAAAATATAAAATGATCAAGGATAGAGTGCTGGAAGATGGGCCCTTCAGGTTAGATGGCACTCAACATGCCACTGAGGAAGAGCTGAGGATCTTTTGGAGTACTAATGGTGTTTATGGCTTGGCTAGATTAAAGCCTTCAGGATGTCTAGTTGCTGATGTTGCCATGCAGGAAAAGAAAATCTGAAACTGCAAAGACAATTACAGTAGGAACATGGAATGTAAAAAGCATGAGCATGGGAAAGCTCAACACAGTGAAAGATGAAATGAAATGACTACACATTGATATCTTAGGCATCAGCAAATTGAGATGGACTTGGAGTGGGCATTTTCAGTCAGAAGATCATGCTGTTTCTTATTCAGGGCATGAAAACAAAGATGAAACCGCGTTGCTTTTATAGTTAGGAGGGGTATAGAAAGAACGGTATTTGGCTGCAATGCAATCAATGACCAAATAATATTGATTAAACTTCATGGACAACTCTTTAATATGACAATTATTCAAGTTTATGCTCCAACCAATGCAGAAGAAGAGGGGGTTGATAAATTTTATGATCAAGTTTGTTTGTTTATTAGTCAAATTTATATAGCCACCTATCTCACAGGAAGTGAGTCTGGATGGCATACAATAATCAGATAAAAACAGTACATATATAAAAACAAGCAATAAAAATATAAAAATCAACATTAAAAAATTAACTAAAACATACACACACACACACACATACAGTATACACACACACATACATACAGTACACACACACACACACACACACACACACCTGGTACAGACAGAATGAGTACATCCAGCTCAATAGTGAAGCCATCTCAACAGTTCCTGGGACCTTCAGGCCTGGTGACATAACCAGGTCTTGAGGGACTTCTGAATTGTTCAAACGGATGGAGCTAACCAAATATTGGGGGGGGTATTCCATAAGGTGGGTGCCATGGCAGAGAAGACCCACCACCTGGGACCCACTAAATATAGGTCCCTAGTGGGTGGCATGCACAGCATGCCATCTCTGCCAGATCTAAGTTCAACATGAAATCGATAGAACATGAAAGCAAGATGTGCAGCTTGTGATTGGAGACTAGAATGCCAAAGTTGGAAAGACAAAAATGTAGTTGGACTGTATGGCTTAGGAAACCAAAATGAAGCAGGAGACCGACTTACCAATTTCTGCCACCCCAATGATTTCTTTAAAGCTAGCACTCTTCAAACAACCAAAACAACACCTTTATACATGGACTTCACCAGATGGAATATATAGAAAACAAATTGACTAAATTATTGCTAAAAGGAGGTGGAGGAGACGTGGCCAGATACTGACTCTGGAACAGATCACAAACTGCTCATGTGCAAGCTCCAAGTTAAGCTAAAGAAGAAGAAGAAAGTGAGCCAATTTCCATGATATGAACTTGAACATATACCCACCATTTTCAAGGAGAACTTCAGGAGTCACTTTGAAATCTTGAACCTCATTGATAGAGAACCAGAGTAATTATGGAATGAAATTAAAGAAGTTATTAAGGATGAATGTGAAAAGAGACTGCTAAAAATGAAGAAAGCAAACTGGATGTCAGAACAAGCTGCTGGAATTGCTGAGGAGAGGAGAGGAGAGGAGAGGAGAAGCCAAAGTCAAGAAAGATAAACATTGCACAAAGGAACTTAACAAAGAGTTTCAGAGAGCTGTTAGAAGAGAGAAGCAGTATTACAACGTCTGTAAAGACACTGAAGATGGAAACAGACATGGAAAAACAAGGAAGGTCTTTCAAAAGGTCTCTAAACTCAAAAGGAGGTTCCAATCTTGAATTGGTATGCTAAGGAACTCCAATGGACAGATACTAACTGATTCAAAGGAGATCAAACAAATATGGAAATAATATACTGAAATACTGTAAAGATGTTAACATCCAAGATATCTTAGAAGATATTCCCTACTGAACAAAATCCTCTAGTACTAGAAGATGAAATTATATCAGTATCAGGAAGTCTATAGGAATACCTACTGAAATATGGCAAACAACAGAAGAAGAATCAGTAAAGCTTCTAATGAAGCTATGCCAGCAAATCTGGAGAACAACACAGTGGCCAACAGACTGGAAGAGGCCAATCTACACTTTAATACCAAAAAAAGGAGACTTAACAGAGTGTGCAGACTATCGTACAATATCCTTAATTTCACATGCTAGCAAAATAATGCTTAGGATCTTCCCACAGAGGTTAGAGCCCTACATGGAAAAAGAGATGCCAGATGTTCAAGCTGGTTTCAGAAAAGGCCAAGGAACATGAGACATTATTCCTGATGAATGCTGGATAATTGAGAAAGCCAAAGAATGAATGAATGAATGAATGAATGAATATACACACACACACACATATGTACATACACACACATACATACACACACATGCATACATACATACATACACACACACACACACTATGCATGTATGTATGTATGTCACAATGTGTTTCATCAATTATAAAAAAGGCTTTGATTATGTTGATCACGTCAAACTGTGGAAACTGCTCAGAAAAATGGGAATCCTAGAACATCTCATGGTCCTCATCAGAAACTTATATACAAGACAGGAAGTCACTATATGGACAGAACATGGTGAAACAGACTGGCTCCAGATCGGCAAAAAATTACAACAAGGCTGTATACTCTCTCCTTATTTATTCAACCTATATGCTAAATATATGTTACGGGAAGTTGGATTGGAAGAAGACTGTGGTTTTAAAACTGGAGGAAGAAACATTATGCACTATGCTGATGACCCCACTCTGATAATGCTGAAAATGCAAAGGATCTGCAATCCCTAGTAATAAAAGTCAAGGAGCACAGTGCAAAAATTGGGACTAAAATTAAATACAAAGAAG
Organism: Candoia aspera; assembly: GCF_035149785.1. Lineage (NCBI taxonomy): Eukaryota > Metazoa > Chordata > Lepidosauria > Squamata > Candoiidae > Candoia > Candoia aspera. The sequence continues at coordinate 37,280,160 of NC_086154.1, forward strand.
ACCAAACTAATGACAACAGGTAGAACAACCAGCCTTAGAATTGACAGTGAAGATACTGAAGTGGTAGATAGCTTCTATCTTTTAGGATTAATCATCAACGGTAAAAGAACAAGCAGTCAAGAAATTCACTGCAGACTAGCACTTGGTAGAGCATCCTTGAAGGCCTTGGAAAAGATATTCAGATGCCATGTTGTGTCTGTACCTACAAAGATCAGAATCATGCAAGCCACATGACACAGTATATAAGCAAAAGTTGGACTTTGAAGAAGCAAGTTAGGAAGAATATTGACACTTTTGAACATTGGTATTGGAGAAGACTCTTGAGAATACCATGGACAGCAAAGACAACAAATGGATCATCAAACAAATCAACCCAGAGTTCTCACTCAAGGCACAAGTAACCAGGCTCAAATTAGTCTACTTGGACACATTATACAAATACCTAGCTCTTTGGAGAAGGCTCTAACGCTGGGAAAGTTGGAAGGAAAGAGAAGAAGTGGATGACCAGCAGTAAGGTGGATAGACTCAGTTACAGTAGCAATGAATGCACTATTGGAAGAGATGATGGACCAGGTTAAGGACAGGACAGATCGTCATGGAGAAAATCTATGTGGTTGCTAAGAGTTGGCAACAACTTGATGGCATGTAATCAATCAGTCAATCAATCACACAGAATATCCTGCTGCTTTAGATCAGCTCTTTATCTGGCAAAATAGTTATCACTTGTTATACAATAGGAATAAAGAATTATTGGTAACTGCTTATTTTATGTATTCAAATGAACTGCAGAAGAACTCAGCAATCATTAGAGATGATACATATGAGCAACAGTGCTGAGATAATACAGAATAATTGCTAGGATTATTTTACCCCTGGGACAAAATGTGACCACCCAGTGTTCTTTAATCTCACTGGGCTACAATGAACTCTGAGATAATAACTGTATTTTGTTCAATAGAATTATTTGCTATAATTAGATGGTAAAGGTAGGTAGTGGGTCAGCATTCATTTCTGTCAATTACTCCTAGTGTGTTTCCTGGTTTACAAACATCAATCTCTGCCACCAAGAAAATCATAGTGAACATATTCTAATAGTCTATAATAGTTCATGGGAGGTAGTTTCTTTCAGATGCTCTCCTTGAGCACTGGTTATTGCGGCTTTCTTTCCATTGAGTAACTTTTACAAGCATTAAGGGGTTTTGCAGCTTATATTGTTTCACATTAATTCTTGACTCAACAGTGAAAAGTTCAGATCAAACTGTACAAAGCAGAAGGTGTTATCACTAGTCTAAATCAAACTGACCAGGCATTACATGGGTGCAGAAACAGGCACCAGCAGTCAGTAACAAGCACAACCTTTCGTTTCTGCTATTTTGAAAAAGCTTTCTTTTTAACTCTAGCAGCAAAATTTATTTGAGACTCTTCCTAGGAAGGAGTGTGTTATTAAGAACACCTACCATGTTTATGAAACAATTCTACTTGTTTGCCCATCCATGTCCAGTATCCTTCATTAAGAACAAAAGTATATAAAAGTCAAACAGTTCCTTTTTCACCCAATGATTTTGTGTCACGTGTCATTTAAGTAGCACTACACTTAACCACCAGAGGAGGAGAGGGACATTTATAAGCCAACAGCTGAACCCACTGGTGCTTTGCACACTCATGTGAGAAAGACTAATAGGGACTATGTAAGCCTGACCTCTTTCTCCATTGGCCCAGACTGTACCCATATCAGCACACCCCAGCCAGTTGTCAATGCAATGTTAATTTATGTGATCATAATTCCTCAAGTGTCCACCCCTTAGTTAAAGTTTGGTTGTGGATTGCCTTCATATGTTTTTGTTCGTTTGTTTGCATGCATGCTCTGCACACTATCTGCAATCAAAATTGGGTTATTGAATACATGATTGATGGTATATGACAAATTTCGATGATCACATATAAAATGGTAGCATAGGACAAGATAACACAGATCAATATTTGATGAAGCACCAAAAAAAATCTACAAGTGAGAATCTCAGCTTTTTTTCCATCATTGGGCAAAACTATGGGATTACTGGTCAGCATGGCTTTTGCCCTTTCTCGAAAATGATTAAGCATATTTTTATTGTATTGCATGTTCAGTGCCCTCAACAGATGTTGGTTTATCAAAATGCCCCTGAAGAGTTTACTTATTGCTAAACAACTTGGACATTTAGTTAAGGTTCTTGACAGTTCTTCAGTAGCTTAAATAGACAGTTCCCTCCCTCCCTCTTTGTTTCCTGTCATTTTTTAGAATGAATTGCATGCCAACGTAAGTAAAAATGATCTACTGAGAATAATTGCTCTTAAATTAATGATGATTCAATTGTCCAATTGGTTTTAGTAGATTTGCTTGAAAAATGGCAGTCTACCTCTTTACTTCTCTGGAGAATGACTGGGGAGGAGGTATAATTTGGCAAGTATAATAATGATAGCAATATCAACAGCAACAATAATTATAATAAACAAGCAAAGTTAAACTCTGTAGTATCACTTCTTGGACCTACTATCTTAGAAGTGTGTGACCAGAAACAGCAGCCCTGCCTATTCTGGAAATGAAAACAGAAGCATCGATCTTATGATTTAAAAAATAAATTGTATTAAAAATAACAAAAAAGATAAAATACACTTCCTTGTACTTTTAGGTGCTGAAAACACCCAAGCATGGAGTAAGGCATTTAAACCTGATAAACTCACAAACAGCTTCTCAGCCATTAATTTGGGGAGTTTGGAGACAGATTAAAAATGTGATGGGAAAAGAACCTAAGATGGAGCAAAACATACACAAATGGAGTTTGAACAAAATAAACCTCTGACATTTGTTTAGTTATTTATTTGGCTGCCCAACTGACAAATTGCAACTCTGGGTGACTATGGTAGGATTAAAAACATGAAAAAATCTAATCTATAAACATAAAAACTGCAAAGCAAAACATAAAACAACACAAACTGAAGCCTCACCCAACATGCTCAACAACACAATCCATTTACCAGACAGGCTCACTTAACCTCTGTGCTCAGGGGAAATGAAAAATGTTTAAAGCCTTACAGAAGACCAACAGGGTGGGATCTTCCAAATCTTTGGGATATGCCACTATTCCTGCCACTGCATTCTGAACCAATTGTGACTTCTAGATGGTGTTCAAGGAAAGTGGGAGGAGACAAAGGCATGAGTTATCATGAGCAGATCCTCCTGATCCAGGAATGGGTGCAATTGGTGAGCAAGATAGAGTTGTACAAAGGTCCCCTTGGACACAGCTGGCATCTGCTCTTCAAGGAGGAGTTATGAGTCAAAGAGGACCCACACATTGTTCAACAGTTCTGTCTGAGGAGGAAAACCACATCCAAAACTAAATTTGGAAGTCTATGGATCTTGGAAGAGTGGGGGCTAAACCCCACAGCTCAGGTTGAGCCAAAGCCTATTCATCCCCATGCAGATCCCCATAATCTCCAGACACTATGAGAGAATCTTGATGATATCACTTGGTTGGCACAGGATAGAGGTGTGTAACTGTATCATCAACATACTTAATCCTATGCTGATAGATGATGATGATGATGATGATGATGATGATGACAATGATGATAATAATAATTTATGAAATTTATATGCTGCCTGACTCCCAGCAACTTTGGGTGAAGATGACTTCATCCAGCAGCTTCGTGTAGATAGTATTTTATTTATTTATTCAATTTATATAGCCTGAGAAATCCCACAGAGTAAAGGTGTAGGGCTAGACCTTGCCCCACCCCATACAAATTAGAACTGGCCTTGGAGGAAAGAGAACAACTGCAACACCATGCCCCGAACCCCACTGTTAACCCACAAAGCCAATCTAGAAGGAAATCATGATTGTTCATTTCAAGAAGGGACAAAGTAAATGTACCATTCCTATCCCAGTCCCACCACAAGTAAACTACAAGTGAGATCAATGTCATTTCATTGCTATATCCAACTGAAACATGTCCAAATAATCCATTTCCTCCAGGGCCCTCTGGAACAGCAAACCAGCCATCTTTTCAACCATCTTCCCTAAAAGCAAAGATTGCAGATAGGATATGATGAAAATTGTCTAGAAGCAATTCTAGAATTGGATAAGGGATGGGCCATTACCTCTTTAAGAGACAAGGGAACCACCTCCTCCACCAAGGATGCATTCAGAATCTCCTGAATCCAGTTACATATCACCTGGGATGCCTTGGTAAGGAAAGACTTGGTTCTGATACATAGGTGGCTGACTTTGCCCACTTCATCAGGACCAACAGGTTGAAATGATTCCCAGGTAACCACACTAGATCATGCTTCAGTGAATTCCAAGGACCTTCTTAGCCAGAGTCCAACTTAGGGCAGATGTGAGCAACTTTATGATAGGCTTCAAATGTCTGCAGATGTTTGTCAGTCCTATCTCTATCCAAATCATCTCATATAGGGCTGTTAGCCAGCTATCTGCAGACATGATAAGAACCCAAAACTAAGGACATGTTGCCACCTTCATCTTCACAAAGTAACCTCTTACTCATGCTTGACTTGTTTCAGTTTCATTTTCCTCCAGCAGCACTTCACCTTCCAGAGATCTGGAACCTTTGGGATCCATGAGCAGAGTGAATCCACATACAGTAGATATGATCTGATCCAAGGCCATCGGCACCCCCTTCATTCTGGACAGCAACTAAGGCCTCAGTTGGACCATGCATTAGATGCTCAGGAATGACTCCAGGTTCCCTCTCAGTCCCAACAGGATCCTGGAGCACCTGGAGCAGATTATTAAACAGGTCCTTTCTCCATGCAGAGGGAGGGGAGGGCTGCTTCAAAAACTGTTGTAATATTACCCACAAGAGACACTGTTGTAACATTGCTATCTGACCACAACAGGCACTGTTGTAACTTTGTAACATTACAGTGATCATGTAATCATTGTACTGAGACCAAAAACATGTCTAACAAGAGATCACTGCTATAAATTGGGCCTTCAATAACCTGGATCAGGTCCATGGTTACCATAGCGATCATGAATTCCCAAGTCATCTCTGAACAGATATCCAGAAAAGGTAGTCTCATACCCTGATACCACAACCATCCAATTATTAGCCAACCAGTTCCTCAGGATGCTTCTGACCTAGCAGTACCCTAGTCTTGAACAGTCAGTCTACCTCCCCATCTCTACCGAGCCACCTATGCACACACACCCCATCCTCTTTGCTCCCCTTACTCTTGCACTGAGTAGCTTAAGGCCTACATTGCATCTACTAAGCTGGTACAATTGGAGGGCAGTATCACCTTGTCTCTACACTCACCCAGAGGGGGCAGAGATCTGCACCCCCAATGATACCAGCTCCTTATAATGATCAACTGAGATCTTCTGTCCCTCAGTCAATTCACTGGAACCACAAGATGAAAAATTTGGCAACTGATAACAGATGGAATAAACAACACATGCTTTACTTTTCTTGAGTCTTGCCAGAGCACTGAAAAGGTAAAATGGCTGCTGCTAATGTGGTAAGCCTCATGGCAGGTGCAGAACACAGGCTGGCCCTCCAGCAAATCCTCTGGTCCACTCTGACTGCCTTAGCACCATACCCTCCAAAAAACCAAGGGTTGGCATCCCTGGGTTGGCATCACCACCACTACCACCCTGGAGATGAAGAAGCAGACCCAGCCAGATCCACACCACTGCAAGAATGATCCATCATACTGTAAGAATTTTTTTTATTTCCTTACCAGGTTCGTTTCTGAGCCAGGATCAAAGAAACAGGCAGTTGCATGAGTTATTTATTCTTTACCCAAGAGCAAAAGCAATGACAGCAAGCTGTTGGGTGGGTGGCCACGCAGGACCCCCTCCTTACAGCACATTATATACATTCCATTCAACTCCTCCTTTAGAATACCACCCCTTACTCAGTTACCCATACTCCACCTTAACCTCATTCCACATTAGGAATTTCCTTCCTTTACTCTATCTTAATATCATTCCATATAAGGGACTTCCTTCCATCCCTGCTAGGGCACCTTGACCATTATTAAACAATGCCTTTCCTCTGGAGAAGCTATCCTTGGAATGTACACCCTTATCTTGTTTCTATGCACACAGCTATCTATCAAGGCCTGTAGGCCTCTGAGAAAGGAACAGGAAGAAAGTAAAGAGAACTTTTCTAGGAAATACAACATGGTTTCAGGGCCATAATACAAGTGCAAATGTTTCTAACATATAATACTACATATAAATATATATGGAAATAAAATATATGTGTATTCAAGTTCTATACATGTAAAATCTCCTCTCAATAGTTAGATATACCTCTTCAATCACTTGGGAAATTATCCAAAGTGGAAGGAAAAGTAATTTATTTAATTGGAATAAAGAGCAGCCATATTTTTGGAAAATATGTTTATTAGCCAAGATTTCTGAACATATGTTCAAATTCTATTCTTCCCTGAATTATAGACAAGGGGATGGCTATTATCTGTGCCCAGACTATAAGCTTGCAAATGGTATCTGATTATTCACAGTTTGAAAGAACATTTATTAGCTCCTGTGAGTGAATGCTCATTATATCTTTAAATATTTAAACAATATTTAAACATGCAATCATATTGAAAGCTCTGCTTCTGGAACTCACGGATTATTTTTAAGTGTGTCCTTCCCCCTACACAAGGGTGTTTATTTATTTATATTTTGTGGTTTCTGGGGCACATTAGATTTATTTAATCTACAAATTAGAGAATGAAGAAGGTAAACCAGATGAGCCGAGAATGCAGAAATATGGAAATCAAGACAGTAAAAAGAAACTTTAGAAACAAATCCCATTATTACTTAATGGAACTTGTCCATGATTCAGTCCCTCAACTTGCTGAAAAATGACCCCCTGAAACTTTACTAATTAAAATGAATGAAATGCTGGGGTTCATACATTCCCCATATTGCTCTAATTTTGCTTGGGAAAATACTTGTGATTTGAGATATTATATTTTCTTAACAGTCTGAGAGCAAATGATTACAGTAAAAGAATATGAAACAGTAGAAGGTTGAAAAAGGGAATATCATTGCTGTCTCTGCTCTATAATTTAGCAACTGCTGTTTTTATACTTCACAGTCGGTGATGGGTGAATTTACAAATCACATACGAAGAAATCAGAAAATGGATTAGTATTTCACTTTCAGAGTCTAGTTCTTCCAGATGTAGAAACCCTTTGTTTCATCTGAAGCAGAAATACTTAGACCATTCCCTCATTTCACTTTTCCTTTCTTTTGAATTTAACTTGCAAAATAACCCAAACCACAGTTATTCTCTCTCTCTTTCTCTCAGTTGGTACACTCTGGAAATACAGGATAGAATATGACAGAAAAAAGAGGCTGGTCTGACTAGCTTCAGTAGGGAAAAGTGTTAAGGTCAGATTGAGATTCAAAAGAATGAGCTCGTCTATTATTATATGCCTCACCAATTGGCAGGAAAATGTACAAGATTCATTTTTTAAGTATTGTATTGCAAAAGGCATGCTGGATTTGTCATTAAGTCACCATCTTCAGGATACTTCTATAAAAGCATCAAAGTCTGCTGTGGAAAAAATAATTGGACATCCACCAGCATCATATAATTCAAGCTTGTGGTGAGGTGGAACTTTATGTATTTGATGCTGGAACACCCAATACAGGAAAACATCAACATTCATTCACCAAGTTTTCATTAGCTTCAGTGCTTCCCTTGATTTATTTATTGCTTGCCTCAAGCAACCCCCAGCACTTAAATTTAATTTAAAATCTGATATGAGAGGCAGTTACCTCTGTACATATGAAAGCTCATGGTGGAAATTTTATCAGTTGTTCAAGCTCCTGCTCCACAGGGAAGCTTGGGTTCCAGGCTTGGACCAAGTGACTCAGACTGACTTAAAGAAAAGATTTCCTCTAGAAATAATACAAGTCTCTTCATAAAAGTGAAGCCCCAATGAAGCAATTTGTATTATCCACCCACCCACCCCTGCAATTGTCATGGTAAGCTCAAAAACTACCACTGCAAGGCAACTTATTACATTTCATTGACTACTCATCCAACTCCAGATTGATCTGGATTATAATTACAGTTCATTGGGTTATCTGTCAGACATCAGTTATTGGAAGTGACTCCCAAACAGGAAACCTCAAAATTTGCTCTGGTGATTTTAATTATCTTCACTCATGTGTAGATTAATTATGTTTGGAATTCTTCCCCATCTTATCATAACCTCAAAGTTAGTCCACAGCATTGCAGAAGTATTTGCATATGAATTGTCTTATTTCCATCATACTCTTAAATAACCTCAATAATTAGAGTTTGCTCAAAGTAAGAAAGTGTCTTAACACATCCCAACATAACCTTAGTTGGGATTCTACCCCATCTTCATCTTTCTCCATCTCTCATTAAAGATAATGCAAATTCTCTATTTATTTATTTATTATAGGCAGATCTGTAGGATGCCACCAAAAACCACTAGGAAGTCTAAATAGGACGATGGGAATCCCACTGTCTAAATCCTGGTAAGAGTCTTCCATCACAGTGACCATTGCTGTTTCCATCCCATGTCCAGATCTGAATCCAGAATGAAAAAGATTCAGATAATTATCATCTAGGATCCTCTATACTGAGGTTCCATTACTTCAAGAAGTAAAAGAGATGGAATGATAGTTATTCAACAAGACTGAACTCTTTCAAGACTGGCAGCATCACACTGTCTCTCTCTCTCAAAAACAACAACAACAACAACAACACCCTGCATCAAAACAGTCTCTATTACACCCATAAGACCAGAAGTCAAATACAGATAAAATATAAATATACACACATACATATATCTATAAGTATAAAAAGATAAAATTAGAAATTAAAGAAAAAATGATGCATTTTTTTCAATCACAGGGCAAGTAAGCACAAAACTGAGTAACTGGGAGGATACTGTATATCTGGCTTTGTCAGAGAAAAAAGGAAGAAATAGAAGTTGTGCTCTCTACCAGGGAATTTCTTCAGGATAGCTAAATAAAAGTCATCTGGGATTCCCTGTAGAAAGAGTGGAAAAGGAGTATATGGCTCAGGGATTCTCCTGAGCTATCCCCACAAGGATATACACACTGGTAGACAGAAGGGAATTCATCCAACTTGGCTAAAGTAAAGCCCTGACAAAATAATGGAGGAAAAGTAAGAAGCTGGCCCATACCCTTTTGGGAAAATACCACAAGCCGTGAGGCTGGAAATCAAACTTAGATTGATCTGGAGATCAGTGTCCCAGATACTCATTCACCACCTCTTAATCTACCCCCACCCAATGCAAAGATGCTAGAAGGGGCATAGATTGAGCAACGTTCATATTACAGATAATCCTTCCAGTTCCTTAACATTGCAATACTTTATTCCATTTATCACAGTTAGACCCTATCCAAGATCCTGTCCACAGGAGTATGAAGGATGTTGTCATTGAAGAATCTACAAAACTTTTTATGTATACCCTTATTGGTCATTCTTTCCCATTACTTTTCCTTCTGAGTCATATAATCATGCAAGCAGGGATTGTATTGTTGTTGTTTCCCAGATAAAGTGTAATGTGTGTGTGTGATTGTATATGTGTATGTACATGTATATATCTGTTAGTTGAGTTTGATATAAACTGACAAAGGACCAAAATCCAGTTATGACTGTCAGCACCTGATCATTCGAGCATTCACACATACACAGTCAAGAGGCTGGATCTCTTTAAACTGTTTTAATGAAGCGTAATGAACAGTACAGAAGGCAAGCTGTGAATAAAGATCTCCCGCTCAAACCTAATTTAAAACTACATCCCCTTAGTTAGTCCCCTTTCCCATGAAGCGTGTCACTCCCCCTCCCATCCAGATGGTATTCCTGGCGTATCTCAACCCCGCATCCTTGATGTGCTCCATAGCCATAATAAACCACTTTACACTCCAACTTCACACACCCCTCCCATCTGGCAACATGAGAGAAAGCAATGATGGGAGATGCCCCGATAAGGGTTTCTGTGAAACCTTTGATTGGGGGATCTGACAATGACATTTGCTTAACCTGGAATCTCAGCTAGATACAAGTTTAGTCCCCAAGAGGGCATTTCCAGCAATGAATATATGATGGGGCTAATATAAAGTGGGATAGCCCATTACTTGCTGAACTCATTGTGGGCACCCCTACCTGTAAAGAGTTGCTTCTTATATTGGAGGCTAAATTATGCAATACAGGTCCAAAAGGTGGAGTTGGTAGGATTTTGAGAAAAAACAAAAAAAAAGCCTATCACCAGCCCATGTATATGTGCCATTGCTTTGAAGTATTCAGATATGCAATCTTTCTTGCCTGCTTTCAGTATAAAGGCAGAAATTATAATCCTTTTCTGTTGTTCTTTTACTTGTTTTACTGCATACAGATTTTATAATTGTTTTTAAGGCATCAGGATTAAAGCTGAAATCCTACACACAACTACGTGAGAATAAACCCCAATAGGGTTTACTTCTGCATAGATACCCAGAGGATTAGTGTTCATTAAAATATTCCAACAACATTGTCTTACCCTATTTTTTCTTGGTCAGCAGTCTTTGGCACCATTTTATAACAGTGAATGGGTCTTTGGATAATTAAAGAGCAAACTATTGATGCATAGTCTGGGGAAATTCGGTTTCTTCCTTTCTACTGAAGAAATTAAAATGCATAAAACATAGAATAAAAACTGATTTATTGTAATATTAAAATAGAATTTAGTTGCTGTGAAATAGATATTGTCTAGACATCATTTTCTTCATTGTAGTTAGGAAACGGACATTCATATTATTAACATTCTTAATGTATGGAAATTAGGTGTTTTGTTGGCTCTGACCTTCAATGAGAGCTGAGCACCTAGTTATGCTTAGTGCCAATGGAAACTTTCCCCAAAAGTTTCTGCAATATTGGATGTATTGTTTATTAATTTCTCTCCAGAAGAGAGGTCAAGATCGTGAACTCGCAAATGAAAGAGTAACAAATGAAGAGATTCTTAACAGCATGGCATGTCTAAGTCTTATTTAAATTATTTTATTTCTTCAAGATGAAAGCTTGGTTCTTTGATTCTTCAGAGGGGGGGAATAAACAAACCTTTCATTGTGTAACTGAGTGTGCCTGAAAGATTAATCACCAGCATATATCAAATTTAGCATATTATTATAATGTAGAGTTCCATAGTTGACAAAGAAAATAAACACTCAGATTTGACCTTCACTTGCCAAAGCTGTGTATATTTCAGCTTTACTAAAACGGTGTTCACAAATAACCTCTTGTTATTGAAATATATGGAATCTGAACATAATGTGTGAAAGTGAAATCTCTGTGTTGACTTTTATGATGACATTTTTCTTCAATGGGATAGTGTTTCTAAGTAACTTTAATAGATTTGGAGATATGAGAAATTTGGCAACTCCAACGTTCTTATTCAGATAACATCAATGGGGGAGGGGGAATCAACCTTGGGATTTTCCCTTCCATAGATTTTGCCAGATTCCATAGAGAATCTGGCAAACTTCTTGTTCTGAGGTGGATATTCAGTATACTTCTACCTCATGACTGCCTATTTTATTTTCTAATGAATTTGATTTTTCTGCTGGTGATTGACATTTTCTGGCAGAGAGATGGTAGTGTAGCCAACTAAATCTGATCTTGACCCCATTCTCTTCTGAGAATACATAAACCAAAGAGCAGGGGGGAAATCCCTCTTTGGCAGAGGCAAACATGTTGCAAGAATATGACCCCAAGGAGCAAGAGGATCAGACTCAGCACTCAGTGCCAATGGAATTCAGAAACTGGTACAAGGCTCCTCTGATGGGCAATCAACAGTCTTCTCTGCAAACTATGTCACACAACACCATGATCCCCCATGGAAAGAATTTACCAAACAGCTATCCTGAGAAAGAAGAGGTGTGTGCCCTGAGGCATTGGGATGCAGACTTGAAACATCATTGTGGAAGATGCATTGTGTTGGTCATATACAGAACACAAGGGACTATTCAACCCATAAACAACTATCCTTTCCTCTTGATCCATGTGGGGATAAATGATGCAGAATCTCTGGATGAGGCCTTGTGTAGGGAAGTGAAGGAATTGGGAATATGTACTGTTTTCTTCATGAGGATTATAGCCCAAGAGAAGAGGAGAAACCAGAATGCTTGAAGTCAATGACTGGCTACCAGAAATTATCATCAAGAAGAGTTTGGATTCTATTACGGTACTCTATGATATTTTACAAAAGGAAGAAACAAGATACATCTAATAAAGCTGGTAGCTGGGACACATGGGTCAAGAATGTAGTTGTCAAAAATTATTCCCCTAGCACTACCTTTTAGATACAGCTAAAAGGAAGGAATAGAACCACTATAAATCATTCCCCCAAGGCCAAATCCCAACAGGTTGTCCAGAAGAATACCATGGTCAATGTAAAAAGGGAGATGCAGGAGAATTAGCAGGGCTGCACTCTTGCTATCCAGTATCTGGCGTGTATCATCTACCAAAGCAACTAAAACAATGGGTCTGGAAAATCAGTATCTTTCAGATGTATCTGAGCTACAAGGTCACCACATCCAGAAAGCTTACCAACAACACATACACAGATGCACATCCCCTCATAAAATACAATATAATATAGGTCAGAATATAAAGTTTTTATCCCTGTCCTCTATTCCTTGGATCAAACTTTTTTTTTAAAGTAAGCACTGTCTCCAAACCTTCAACAAAAAACTGTTTGGGGATTATTTGGTGTTCACACACCCCTCCCCATAAAATTATTTTTCCTCATATGAAAATGAGTACTCCAAAGTATCTGCTTTTCACCAAGGCATAGCTGCCACCAGAGGAGGACTCTTGATCTAATCTATATATCAGGTCAGAGCTGTAAATGAGGCCAATCCCTTCCTCAGCCTACTTCTCTTCAGCAATCAGGTAGCATCATATATGGCAGAGAAGTTCTGAGGTTTCCTCAGGGATGTCAAGTGACCTAGAAAACATCCACCTGAAATAGAACTAGTTCACAAAATAACAAGAAACTAGATCACTTCATATTAACAAAGCTGGCTTTAAAATATTGTTTAAAGCCTCAAATTGGGTAGCTTTATCTCCACATTATGTGAGATGTAGTCTCAGAGAATAAAGTCCCCACTTCACAAAACCATTTTTAGCCTTAAGTGGGCTTTCCTATGCTCATGTTACTTTCTTTTTCTTTAACAAAGTAATTGGACCAAAAATGAAAGATTGGCTCATCACTCTCATATAATTCTATTAATGCATTGTCAGGACATAATCAAATTTTCTGTCACCACTGTTTCAGTTCTATTTCCACCTCCACATGGATCAGTGAAGTTCCTGACAGCTTTGGTCATTGTACTTGAAGAGATGGCTCAGCAGACATGGATGCCAAGCTGTGGAATATCATTTGCTAACAATGTATGGGATCTAAGTGCGTAATTGGCTTCCAGCCTCCAGTGCTCCATTTTTAGGCTTATTCTCAGCTCTACACACTAGGCATTTTAATGACTGAGAAGCCACCTACCACCTGTTTTGTTTTATTATTACCATTCTTTATTTATTTCCCCCTGTCTCTGGAACATTGCATTCTCTTCAGCAAAAAGTCTGCTTGTAGAAAATAGATTTTTTCTGAAAACACCCTGAATTGGCATTACCATTTTTTCTCATCCTGTCTATCCACTGATATAAGGACAGCTTGGCATGTACAATATTTCAATATTTTTTGGAAAGTCTAGGTGTAATGGTTGCCTATCAGACTCATGAGCAGGAATTCAAAGATATCTGATTTATTAAAGCATAGTATGCAGGATCACAGAGAAAGCTGAGAATGATGAAAGCGCGCCAAATTCAAACTAAAAACCCTCGGTGCAAGTGAAATCCCTCCCCCCATAGAATCTTGAGAAGATTCTTGTGAACTTGAGTTCACAATCCCAGGTGCTCCTAATGGTTTCTGATGGTCTGTGGGAAAAGGCCTTGAACAGATAACATAACCCAAACACATTCCATTGTAATGAATTCAGATACAGAGCTTGGTACAAGGTTTCACAGCAGCTCCCTCCCAAACAGAAACTCGCGTCAGCACCATGGCATGTGAAACGTTACGATGTATAAACTACATTGAAACAGTGAACATGACATACTGCCCCCCCAAAAGAAAGAACACATTAAGCAGCAGGCTTCAAAGGGTAAGCAAGGTGGAAACGGCAAACTAAATCAGGAGCATTAACATGGTGGGCAGACACCCATTCAGGATGTGGAAAGTGTTTCCATTGGACCAGATATTGAAGGGTGCCTCGAAGTTTGCGAGAATCAATGATATCCTTGACCTCAAAGTGTTGTTGGCCATCAATCATGACTGGAGCAGGAGGAGGAGGTTGAGGATGCCAGTGTGAGGAGTGGTGCATAGGCTGGAGCAAGCTGCAATGGAAAACAGAGTGCAGGCATTTCAAATTGTGAGGCAGGTCCAATTTAACAGTAACTGTATTGATAAGATCAACAATAGGGAAAGGACCAATGAACTTGGGAGCAAGTTTTTTAGAGGGTTGAGGTGACTTGATAAATTCAGTAGATAGATACACCTGATCCCCAACCTTGAAGTCGTGTTGTAAGGTATGATGTTTATCGGCTTGGAACTTGTAAGCAGCTTGGGCATCAGCCAAAGCTTGTTGAATCACCGGCCAGGAATCAGACAGCTTAACAGCCCAGTCAGATGCAGAACATGTTTGGGAAGGGGGCTGTGGCAGTTCAGGGATGGGAACAAAGTCGTGACCAGAAACCACACGAAAAAGGGGTTTGTCCAGTATTTTGATGGACAGCATTGTTGTAAGCCACTTCAGCAAATGGTAATAACTCCACCCAATTGTCCTGATGGTAGTTAATGTATGGTCTAAGAAACTGTTCAAGAGTGGAGTTCAAAATCTCAGTAGAACCGTCAGTCTCAGGATGGGAAGAAGTGGAGAGTGCTTGTTTGGTGCCAATCAATTTTAAAAATGATTTCCAAAACTGGGAAGTAAACTGTGTCCCGCGGTCACTGACCAAACAGGAGGGGCTACCATGGAGGTGGTAGATGTGGAGGAGACATAGGTGTGCCAATTGTGGGGCTGACGGGATGGATGCACATGGAATGAAATGCGCTTGCTTGGAGAAAAAATCTTTTACAACCTAAATTGCAGTTTTCTTCTGACTGGGAGGTAGGTCCACAATAAAATCCATAGAAATCTCATCCCAGGGACGGGACGGGCTGGCCACTGGCTGTAGAAGCCCCTGTGGTTTCCCCCCCTTTTGTTTTGACATGGCACAAACAGGACAGGAAGCAACATAGTCTTTTACATCACGTCTCAAGGTTGGCCACCAAAATTGACGATGAACCAAATGCAAGGTTTTGACAAAACCAAAGTGTCCAGCAAGTTTATCATCATGGGGACACTGCAAAAAATAAGCTCTTAAACTTTCAGGCACATAAAGGCGGTGTTCCACCCACGCCAGACCGTTTTCAAAAGAAACATTGTCTCTATTAGCTAGCAACCAAGTGTCATATTTCAGTGCCTGGAGAAAGTCCTTCTGTAACTGACAAGGAACTTGCACTTTTCGCTTCTCAGACTGGGCTGGGAGCGGGGTTGCCTGTGCACGGGTCTGGCTCCGAGTGACAGCAACCAAGCCCAGTTGTGGTTCAGTGAGAACAGTCCCAACCACATCTGCCCCCTGGTCAAAATCCTGAGGTAAACGCGACAAAGCATTGGCCAGAAAGTTTTTCCTTCCTGGGATAAACTTTAACTGGAAGTTGAAATGACTGAAAAACTGAGCCCACTGAATTTATTTAGGACTGAGATGCCAGGGGGTATGGAGGGTTTCCAAATTCCTGTGATTGGTCCAAATAATCAGGCTTATCCAAAGAAAATGTATATCAATGAGTTTTTTTAAAGATGCCCATTTCCTCATGTTTTGCGTTAGACTTCTGATTCATTTGGGCTACTCCCATAAATTAATGTAGAATTCACTCTCGCAGGGCTGAAATAGGAGCAAAGAATGCATATTCTACCTCACCATATATACTTTCAAAAAGTAGGTGTTCTAACTTACTTGCTAAAATATTTTTTTTCCCTTAGAATGATATCTGCCATTTTATGAATGACTTTTCTTTTTAAATGTTTTAATTCAATATTTATATTGGATTGATTGGTATGCTCCCTCTTGTAAGGATCAAGAGATCACACAGTTATATGCTACCTTTCTCCTTCTTACACATTCAGTCATTCCCAATCATCCACCTTTTTTCATTCTTTCAAGAATAAACCACAGTCTGAAGATCTTAGAAGCTTTCATGATGTTGTATTTATTTGGTGCCTCTTCCTAACCAATTAGTGCATCTAGAGGTACATCTCCCACAGTAGCTACAGTAAGGGAAGAATTAAGCGGATATTGGAAGTACTCTCTCAATGCAAAGATACAGTAGCTATGCGGTGGAGTCCTTGGTGTTCTCTGAGCCTTGTTGTTTTCTTGCAGATGTTTCATTGTCAGACTAGGCAACATCTTCAGTGCAAAGAGGGAGTGGGCTTGCTCTCAGTGTATATACTGTGGCTTGCCCTGCTTGTGTTGGTAGGGGTGTTGTTCTCTCCTTGGGAGTTCTTTGATTGGGCTGTTGTTTGCTGCTTGGTTGATTGCCTGAGTTAATAGTTCTTTAATTAGGGTGTATTGTGCTGTTTGATGGTTCATCTGGTGTTAATCCTAGTATTGATTTTTGCATATCTGGGTGTTGATTGCTGGCAAGGGAGTGTACTGGTCTTTTGGCTATTCTATTGTCTGTTTTGAATGGTATGTAAATGTTGTTTACCTCTATGTTTCTGTTGATGGCTGCTTGGTCTGAGTGCCAGGTCTGAGAGAATTCCAGGAATTCTCTGGCATTTTTGGATTTGGCTTGGTTTAGGATGCTCACAGTTTCCCAGTTGAAACTATGGTTGAGTCTGTCCACGTGTTGTGAGATTAAGGAGTTCTCATCATGTCTTCTGACTGCTAGTTGGTGTTCGTGGATGCACTCTGCTAGTCTTCTGCCTGTCTGTCCTACATAGTGGCTGTTACAATCTTTGCATTGTATGTTGTAAATAACTCCTGTTTTTGCTTCTTGGGCTATTGGGTCTTTTGGGTTGCTTAATATGTTTTGAAGAGTTTTAGTTGGTTTATGTGCTACAGTGATGCCATGTGGTTGTAACAGTCTGTTGGTGGTTTCTGAGATGTTTCTGATGTATGGCAGTGTTATCCTTTTCATAGTTTCTATTGGTTGGGTTGTAGTGGGTTGGGTGGTGAGGCACTTTTTGATAAAGTTGAGTGGGTATCCATTTTGTTGGAAGATACTGTGCAGATGTTCTTTTTCTTTTTTCTGGTGTTCTGGGTTGCTGCAGTGTGTAAGTGTTCATCTGAATAATGTTCTTACACAGCTTCTTTTGTAGGAGGTTGGATATGCAAAAATCAACACTAGGATTAACACCAGATGAACCATCAAACAGCACAATACTAAATCAAGGAACTACTAACTCAGGCAATCAACCAAGCAGCAAACAACAGCCCAATCAAAGAACTCCCAAGGAGAGAACAACAACCCTACCAACACAAGCAGGGCAAGCCACGGTATATGAACTGAGAGCAAGGCCCATTCCTCTTTGCACTGAAGATGTTGCCTAGTCTGCCAATGAAACGTCTGCAAGAAAACAACAAGGCTCAGAGAGCACCAAGGACTCCACAGTTCAGCCCTGGGCTACAAATATTTGCTTTGAGTAGCTATGCTTTCTGAAATGTCCAATAGTATCATTTGCATTTATGCAAAATCTTGATACACTGAAATCCTCTTCTGCCTCAGTTTGTGTGTGTGTGTGAGACAGAGACAGAGAGAGATACTCAAAATTTATGCATAACTTCTGCATAAAGCTCAATAAAGGGGGAAAAAAAGCAATATATCAGATTCTGCCTTGTGTCTTTTGCTTTTGTTTCTAGTAGTTGCTCTTTCAATGCCAGGATTGACAAATTATCTAATAACACAAAACCAAAGGCAATCCCATGTATTCCATTCCCTCTGAAGCTTAGTTACAAAGCATCCTAGGGCTGAATCATTAGCACATAGCAAATATGTTACTCCTGCTTCCTTTTGTTTTCTGATAAAATATCATCTATGTAACAGAAGGGAGACATTAAGACAGATGAGGTTGCCAACTGGGAAATGATAAAAAAAAACCCCTCAGCTCCAACTTGCCTTTTAGTGGTGGGCTCAGGCAGTGGTCCACTGGCCAACTACTATCTTCCAGCACTGCATGATGCTACTTAGGGGACATGGAGAGGGGGTGTCGGGTGACTGTACTATTGATGTTGCAAAGTAGCTTTAAAAGCAGAACAATTTCTATGTCAACATAGTTAGGGGAGCATTGTTGTTGAAAAACAACTAGTAGCATCCACCATGAGTGCACTCTCTGCATTAATCAATACGCTCACACAAAAGCCACATGGTCTTTACGGTAATTCTGAAGTAACAACTTCAGTAAAGGGAGAAATTGTGTGCACTTGGGTTAACAGGTCATGTTAAGGCTCCTTGGCTATTTCTTTGATCGACTGATTGATTATTATATGCCATCAAGTCGGTACTGTCTCTTAGCAACCACATACAGTAGATAGATTTTCTCTATAACAACCTGTCCCTAACTTGGTTTTTCTAGATCCTTGAAATTCCTTACTATGCCATGAATCTCTGTGAACATAATATCTGTGCATTTCTCTGGTGTGAGTGGGTTCCACTACAAAATTCTGCAGTATGGAAGCTCATGCTTCCAACCTGCCAATCACCTCTTTCTAAGATTCTGCCCCTCATTGTTCCTATACCCAGATTTGTGGTTCCCCATCCCCAAACAGGCAGACTCCCCTGACTAAAAGGAAGACATAAATGGTGAAGAAACTGGAGCTGATTTAATATTTTGAAAATGTATCTTTCAACTATTTGCTGGACTCAGTAGACATTTCAGCAGAAAATAGGTCTCTGCTTTTGCAGGGAATTACTGTTTTTTGGAAACAGGGGAATTTAGCTCATCCTAACAAGCCATGATTGAGACATAGGCTTAACCCCATAATAGATTATGAGTCACTTTTGAGCAAACCAAGCTCAATATAGAATGGAATGATAGAGAATTGGAATTCTGTTGCTTTTTAGAACTGGATTTTGTTGAAGGGATAATTCTGGAATCAGAGCTGTATGCAGAAAACTAGTTTCATTTCTCTGCAAGGAGCCAAATTCTTTTTTCTTCTGTTTCACATCACCTTACTGAACTGTCTAGCAGATTCTCTCCTTTGCTGAATGTCTCCAAGGTGACTTATCCCAGTAATTATTTATCAGAATATAATTTGTCAGCACAGCAAGGGACTAGTCAAAATGTTCACTTCCTTATCCATTTAACTGCATTGTTTGTGTAATAATGCAAACATGAAGGAAAACCTTGGGCAGTAAATCATACATTGATTTCTTTTTGAAGCTTTGATAATGTCATTTGCTGCAGCTTCTCATAAAAGGCATGAAGCTGAACCATTTATATTTGCCATGGCAATGCTTGGGGCTAAAAAAAATATTGGGTGCTCCTTTCCCCATTCCACCCACCATGGCTTCATCCAACACTCGAGATTTGGCTCCTTCTGTAAACTATAAGAAGCATTCTTGCAGTTTGTTGTTGTTTGACTTTCTGGTGTGATTTTCTTTATACTGTAAAGCAGCCTTCTGCATACTGAAGTATTTCCCAGCCAACCAAACTTATACTTCCTTGAATTTCCAGCATGATTGGGTCACAGAGGCCCCCAAGTTAAGGAAGAACTTCAGAGCCATTGGGTCATCTTTTGCACTATACAGTTTCAGTCCTGGAATATGAAACTGTTCTTTATCTGACTACAAAATTTTATAATACATATATCTTTGTCCTTAATGAAGTCACACTGCTCATCTATGTTGTTCTAATGTAGAAGGCCAAAGTTTGTTAAAAAAAAGAGTGAAGAGGTTTTCTACCAACTTCTTTATGATAACTGGCAAAACAGCATTTATTTTGAATGATATTTTGTAAATATTTTTTTTCCTTTTAATATGTGCATCTAGACACTGAATATTTCTAGTTTGGTTAGGGCTAAGGTCTTTATTTTATTTTTATTTACTTTGCCTTTGACTGATCTCTGTAAGATTACTCACATTTAACACTCTGAATGTGTAGGATGTGTTTATTTGAGAGGTACAGTAACTCCCAAAATTAACATGGCTAAAATGGAGTGGGATGTGGAGGAAGACCAGGAGGAAAAGCCTGGAACAACTTGTGAGAGCGTGGAAAGACCAGGAGGATGAACTGTGTGATGTGTATGGAGATTCAGATGCTGGACATTGGGAATTTGTGAGTTATTAGAAGCTTTGTTTGGTAGCAAGACAGCTCGGAAAGAACTCAGAGACATTCCAGTGTCAGTAACTGAAATAAGGAATGGAAGAAGAAGCCATAATAAAGTGCAAGCGGAAAGTGAGGGAAGGAGAATTAGAGGGTCGAGAATTAAGTAGGTTAAGACTTGATTTCTTATATGTCTTTATATCATTATGTTCATACATAGGAAAACATACTGGTTTTGTAAATAATACTTTCACTTGTATACACTGTATTATTAAATCACACTACCTCATTAGGGTAGGTGTCATACGGTCTGGAATAAAATCCCCGTTTTTTTTTAACTACTGGCTGTGTCTGTGAATCTGTGTTGGCTTTTATCCTAACCCTCCCTCTGACTCTCCTTACAGTTTGGAGAATCACACACAGCTAAACACAGCATTAAACATAAACACGGTAAAAACAGAATCCTACAGAAAAATACGAAGAAATTATCATAAATGACTAATTCATTTTCATATATTAACTTTCCCATTTAATTTTCACATACAGGTTCATCAGTGTCTGGAGTTCTTCAAGATAGATTGATGAGGAGGGGTGGAAGGGATGGCCATTGAGAAGTATCTCCAAAGATCCAAGGCAAGAAAGAAAACCAAGCTCTCCAAAGGGTCTAGTTTTTAACTATCCTTGAATAATTCTCTTGCAACATTTACTCTCTCCAAAAATACAGAATGCTGAATCTTTGCAAGCCAATTTTGAATTGAGAGATTTACTCCTGTTTTCCAGTGATTCTCTGTTTCCTGCCAGCCTGCATAAAGTAGGAACTGAGTCACTGTTTGGTGTGATCAAGGCACACGTGGTGGGAAAATTTAATGCCTGAGAAGCAGTTGCTGGTCATTGTAGACAGTTATCCAGGAGAACAGATGACAGGGGCATTATCTGTAACCCTTGGGCCTCAGGTAGACCCCACAAAGTCATAGGTCAGTTCCCCCTTCCCCATCTTTCCAAAATTTGATGATGAATTTTAATTAAAATGTGATCAAAGGGGGAAATTATTACATACATGAAGGTTAATCCTGCCACTGGCTTTTGAAATGCATTTGACTACATTTATTAAGTTTGCTACCAGCTCCCAATTTTATTATCTAAGTGGAGTCCTGCTCAGGAAGATTTATGCCGTTCTCAGTTTATTAAAGCAACATATGTTTTTGTTCTAACAATTTTAATAATATATGTAAAGCAATCTACGTTGTGCTATTTCTGGAGCAAAGAGGTATGTTTAGTCCTCAGTTTACTTTCAGCAACTGTGATAGCACTGGATGTTCTTTTTTGCACACACAAAAAATTACTAGTACCAACATCTTTCAACAGTGAAATATCACATCTAATTTCTTGCCAGTTGAAATAAGTATGAAACAGCTCCAGAGTACAAAAACTGAGAAGTGAGTTCCAAATAATGAAATATATTTTGAATCCCATAGTAGAAACATAGAAACTGTCAATGTTGCATATGGCCCAGAGAATATCAGCTGGCATTTTGAATCTGGCAACTACATTTGTGAAGATGGAGGCAGAAGCTGTGCAGATCATTGGTTTATCTAGCATAGCGTCATCTACAAGTATGGGAATCCTTTGGAATTCAAGATGTTGATGAACTACAACTCTCAGAAGTCCCAGCGAGCATGGCCAATGATCAGTGACACATTATACCATAGGCAAATTAAGCATTTGCCTAGCCCCCCCAAAAAAGAGGGGCCCCAAAATCACATTTTCAGGGCCCCACTTACCTGACCAGAAGTGGGACAGGGGAGACCCTTTCCTGCCGCACATCTGGTAGCAAAACCTCAGAGACACTCCTGGAGATGGGTAGGATAGGTAATGGGTGCCCTCTGAGAGAGGCAGTGGGTACCTGAGTGCTGTTTTGCAGAGTCCACTTGGGGGGCTGGACATTAAGCTTCAGAATGCACCACCTGCCTGGTGAGGCTCCTCAGTGCTCTGTCCATGCTCAGAAGCAGGCCAGGCTCAGCCCTGCCCTCAACTGCCGCTGCTGAGCTCCACCCACCTGAGGCCATCCATCTCCTTCCCCAACTGGAGCTGGCAAAAGAGCAGGCCCAGGTGGTGGTGGTGGCAAGAGCAGTGCAGCAGGTCTGGTGCTGGGATGGAGGGGTGGAGAAGGCAGGCAGGCACCATTTGGGGGACCTATGAAGGGCATCAGTTGAGGGCACCTGGGCCCAAATTCAGCTCCCCCCTTTCACGCTGACACTGGAGTAGCCAGACCCCTTTTCCTCCTCTGAAAGTTGGGGGGTGCCATATGGGGATAAGAGGGGGTAGCATCAATTTTTTGGCATCAAAACTTTGGGGGCTTCTAAATTTTATTTTTGCCTAAGGCCCCATGCGGGCGTAATACACTACTGCCAATGATGAGAATGCTGGGAGTTGTAGTTCAGCAAAATCCATAGGCCCATAGGTATTTAACCTCAGAGTTACAGTGCCTGTATTAATGGCTTTTCATGGTTTTAGACAGGAATCTTGCCTATATCTATCTGGATTTGAACCTGGGCCTTTGGCATGGAATGCATGTTCTATAGAGTTTATAACAATCTAGCTGTTTCAGTACAGTTTTCATTGGTTATATATAATTGAAAAAAGAAATAGAATATAGACTACCTACTACAGAAGGGAGGGAACAGGTGGCCTGCCGGTCATTGTTGTACTGTAACTCCTAGCATCCCATATTAAAGTTCAAATAGTGCTGAACCCCAACCCACAGCAGTACTGCTAATTGTGAGGAATACTGGGAATTGTAGATCAAAGATATATAGAAGGTTAGAGGTCCCCACTCACTAATCTAATTTCTGCTAAAGGTTCTAGTATTTAGAAAGGGACCTGCTGAGCTGATCCTGGTTTTAGGCCATCCACTAACATTTCTTCTTTTACTTGATCCTCCTTTATGTATCCTAACATTGAGCTGAACTTACAAATTTCTGCAAACCATTTAGCAGCATTTTGAACTATATTTAAAAACATCTTTGGGTTGGAATGATTTTTTTCACTACTGTTTGCAAAATAGCATAAATCACTCAAAGCGAATCCTATACCCTGGGGTGCTCCATGTGTTGCCCTTCTGATTTTGCTGAATTACAGCTTCAAGCATCCCTTACTATTGGCTATATTGGACAGAAGTACTGGGAATTTTAATTTAAGAACTTCTGGAAAGTCACAGGTTTCTTAAACTTGGTATACCATAATAAAATCATTTTATGAATGCCTAGCATAAATACATACATACAGAACCAGAACCACCCAAACAGAAGAGGCAGTAATATGTAAGTACAGTTGAAACAAGATGGGGAAAGCATGCAGAGTGTGGCTTCCACACTTTTTCCACCCTCTTTACCAGTCTTCTCTGTAATGAAGTAATGTGTTGCACTGTACTTTCTCTCCAGGAACCAATAGAAACCAATGTATATGCATGCATGTTGCCTCTGTATGTGTGTCAGTTTCTACTCTCCCTTAGTGTTGCATCTGTGTGTGTTTGTGTGTACAGTATATTTGCACTGGAAAGCACAGTGTGGTTCCATATTTTATGTTCTGGATCAAATGATCTGGAGGGAGGGGCTTAGAATGGAGCAGTCAGCAACATTCCTAGTCTTTGCCAAATTCTTCTGCCATAAAGTTGCATTTGGAGATGTTTTTTGCTGGAATATTTTTCTCCACAGCCCCCAGCTGGATCCAGTCATTTTCAAACTTTATCTTTTTCTAACCAGCATCTTCCAGTACAGAAGATGGGGAAAAAATGGACTGTTCACTGAACCACATGATATGGTCATGTGATCATTTGGTATCTTTTTGGGATAGTGTATTAATGTATTTAAGTAGTTTTATGGGAAAATCATTAAATGTTAAAGAAGTTAATGTAATGTTGAACTATATACCAGAGCTTTGGAATCTGACTGTTTATCAGGAATTATGGTGGTATCAAGTATGGGGGGATAAAAGAATCATACTGAGAAATTGGAAATGTGGTTTTATTCCAGATGTCAAGGAATGGTTGCTGGAAATGTGTGATCTACCCATTTTGGAAAAGGCAGTATTTTCTACTAACCAAAGGATGCAGCAATATGTGTTACTATGGCACAGATTCTGGGATATTTTATAATAATATTTGATACCTTTCATATTACAGTAGTGTATTCATTAGTAAACCAGTTACTATTGCTAAGTATAAAATATAAGGTAGATTTTTTCTTCTTCTTTTCTTTTTTTAGATTGTATTTTTAGTTTGTTTGGAGTTGTCTCTTTTCTATTTTTTTTTTAAGTTTAAAGATTATTGTGTTAATTTTGTATGTATAAAATAATACTAACAAAGAAATTTTCCAGTATACCAAATGTGATTCCATGCTGTTCAGTTTCTTGGGACTTATCCTGCTGAAAGACAAGGAGGCAGAGTCCTGAGTCCTTATGCCTAATTTCTTTCCAACTTTCTGTTGGGTTGGAAAGAATCAGAACCCAAGGGAAGCAATCTAAAACTATCCCAATTATTATTATTATTTTGCATGGAATGAAGTCAGTGACTGCAGGAAAGGCATGCTCCACATTCCCTTGATTGGGGATTGCCACATAGTAGGACCCAGGAACCATGTCTTTTCCGTAGCTTCCGTGCCCTCTGGAACATCATCCCACTCAAGGTTCAGCTGGCCCTGACTCTGCTCACCTTTCTGAAAGCCTTGAGGACCAGGCTTTTCTCACAGCCATGGGAGCCAGCAGAGTAATCAACCCAGGCTATTGGTGAATGGTGTATTTGGGAAACACTCTGTTAGCTGGGAAGTGTGTTTTTATTTATTTATTAACATGCAGTGTGTTAATATTGTATTTTAATTCCTGTTAGCATCCCAGAGTCACATGGGTGAGATGGGCAGCCATATAAATTGATATTAAATAAATAAATAAATGTTGATTAAATGCAAGCTGAAAATACTTTCTTCACCTTGGTGCATGGCATCTCATGATACTGCTCCACTTTTCATGGCCACTGTATTATATGTTTTGCATCTTTCTACTGCCTTTTATTATTTTACCTTATTTGAAATAAAGACTTTTAATATTTTCAAGAGGCCATTTAATAAAAATAATATATTCCTGGTCTGGTAAGGAGAGAAAGGGGGACATTAGAGAAAATATAGTGAAGGACCTGGTTGGAACACTGAACATTAGCATTTCACGTTGTCATATTTTATTCCAGGCAGGGCTGCAACTAGGGTCTGTGTCACCTGGGGCAAACATGGATTCCGCGCCCATTTTGGCGCCCCCCCCAGCACTCATTTTGGCACCCCTCCAGTGCTCATTTTGGCATCCCACCAGCACGGCGCCCGGGGCATGTGCCCCAGTTGCCCCCCCCCCCCAGTTGCAGCCCTGATTCCAGGTGCCACTTGTGAAATGCTAATATATAGCTTGATTTGAAAGGATTTCTCCTTTACTTTAGTACTGTGGTTGTAGAAGACAGATGGAGAGGATATTAGCTCTATAGTAGATAAGAAACTGGAAAAGAGAATTCCAGTTAAGGAAGAAAACCAAACCGACCTCCCTCCTCCAAGCTTTGCTCTCTTTTCTTTGTCAGTACTTCAGTTTCTGTAATGAGCTTTCTGGAGGCCAACTGGAAATAGGACAAACATCTTCAATGGCATTAAGTGGAGCATTTCTGCAGTCTGCAAAATGTTTTGAGGAGCTAAACCAGCAAGGGTAAAGGGACACATATTCAGGAATGTCCCTTCCAGAAAAAAACAATAAGCATTTCGCTGAACATCACAATAATTATTCTTTAGCCATATCCCACCTCAGATTTCAGCCTTTTGGGTGCAAGAATTATTGATCCAGTGAATTCCCCTGACTTAGATGTTGTTGGTTGCTGCTAAAACCTCCTAAGCAAAAGGTGGATCAAGCAAAAGGTTTCACTCTACATGCCTCAAATGAGGGCAAAATTCAGAAACAGAGAAGATACAAATAGTATTTTCCTCATAGGAAGTTTAATTTGTTTGACAGGCTGGTAAAATAATGTGCATTTTTTCTTCTTTTCTACAATTGTTCTTTCATATTGAATGCTACAAAAAAGAAGCATCAAGGCTTAATATGTGTGAACCATAATCACCTTGGAATTAACATAAATAAGAAATATTTATATTTTAAAGCATACTTGTGCCAAAATCTGATCTCCAGTTTCCAAAGTTTACTTTCTGTTTTTATTACTTTCTCAGAATTACTATGAATTTCTTTAGAATTAATCTTTAGAGTTCTGTCCCAGTTTGCTTGTTTGTTTTGTTTTTTCTGTTGTACATTATTTCTTTGCTCTGCAACATCCCTGGCTGTCCACAGTTTCTGGTTCAAAAGATTTATTAATTCAAACAACTTCATCTTTTTCTTCTTTAGTACAGTCTCTTCCTGAATGCTGGCAACCATCAATGCTATTGTTCTTTTCATGTTATAGTCTGAAACAAGGGCATTACATTTTTGTAAAATGTGTACACAGATATTTCAGCCATGCTATGTTGTCTTCCAGGGACACGGTGGCACTGTGGGTTAAACCGCTGAGCTGTCGATCGGAAGGTCGGCGGTTTGAAACCGCGCGGCGGGGTGAGCTCCCGTTGTTAATCCCAGCTCCTGCTCACCTAGCAGTTCGAAAACATGCAAATGTGAGTAGATCAATAGGTACCGCTTCAGCGGGCAGGTAACGGCATTCCATGTAGTCATGCTGGCCACATGACCACGGAAGTCTCTACAGACAAACGCCGGCTCTTCGGCTTTGAAACGAAGATGAGCACCGCCCCCTAGAGTCGGATTCAACTGGACTTTACGTCAAGGGAAACCTTTACCTTTACCTTTATGTTGTCTTCCAACAGGGCATTTCCCTTGAATTTTTCTTTGCATTTGAAGTATTGTATTAAAATAATCAGCATTTCTTGTTGTGTGTCATGTCTCCAAACAATTCCTACTTCCTTTTCTTGATGGTATTCACAATTTCTCTATCTCTGTCCCTTCTTTGGATGACATTTTGCATATAGTTCAATTCAAAGAGAAGTAGTGTGGCATAGGGATTGATATGTTGGTTTAGGACTAGAGATCAGGTTCAGGTCCACACTTGGCCATGGAAACTTATTGGATAACTTTGGGGCTGTCATTATCTCTCAGCCCAACCCATTTCACAGGGCTGCTGTTGTGGGAAAAAAATGGAGCAAAAAGAGATCCGTATGCTACCTAAAGCTTCTGAAGAAAAGGCACCTTGGAACAGCATCTTCCTAGAGATCCATATGGTTCCCATCTTGATGATATTCTGGCTATTTTCCCAGGACTTGGGGTAGGTTGGGCATTGAATCCCTATCAATTATTGTATTTCTTTGGTGTGCCATATATGTTTTTTTCTGGATGTACATAGAATCATAAAATCATAGGATTGGAAAGGACCTTGGGGGTCCTCTAGTCCAACCCCCTCCTCAGTATAGGAAACCTTATACCATTCTGGACAAATTGCTGTCCAGTCTTTTCTTGAAAACCTCCAGTGATGGAGCACTGATGACTTCAGGAGGCAGGCTGTTCCATTGCTTAATAACTCTCATAATCAGGAAGTTCCTCCTTAGGTCAGTTTGGATCTTGAAGTAAGATCTAGAAGTATGAATCATCTTGTTTTACCTTCAGGTGCTTGTTGTTGTTTATTCATTTAGTTGCTTCCGATTCTTTGTGACTTCATGGATCAGCCCACGCCAGAACTTCCTGCCAGTTGTCACCACCCCCAGCTCCCCCAGGGACGAGTCCATCACCTCTAGAATATCATCCATCCATCTTGCCCTTGGTCGGCCTCTCTTCCTTTTGCCTTCCACTTTCCCTAGCATCATCATCTTCTCAAGGGTGCCCTGTCTTCTCATTATATGGTCAAAGTATTTCAGTTTTGCCTTTAATATCATTCCCTCAAGTAAGCAGTCTGGCTTTATTTCCTGGAGTGTGGACTGGTTGGATCTTCTTGCAGTCCAAGGCACTCTCAGAATTTTCCTCCAACACCACAGTTCCAAAGCATCTATCTTCCTTCGCTCAGCCTTCCTTATGTCCAGCTCTCGCAGCCATATGTTACTACAGGGAACACCATTGCTTTAACTATGCAGACCTTTGTTGTCAGTGTGATGTCTCTGCTCTTAACTATTTTTTTGAGGTTTGTCATTGCTCTTCTCCCGAGGATTAAACGTCTTCTGATTTCCTGTCTGCAGTCAGCATCTGCAGTAATCTTTGCGCCTAGAAATACAAAGTCTTTCACTGCTTTTTCATTTTCTCCCTCTATTTGCCCGTTATCAATCAAGCTGGTTGCCATAATCTTGGTTTTTTTGAGGTTTAGCTGCAGGCCAGCTTTTGCACTTTCTTCTTTCACCTTCGTCATAAGGCTCCTCAGTTCCTCTTCACTTTCAGCCATCAAAGTGGTATAATCTGCATATCTGAGATTGTTAATGTTTCTTCCAGCAATTTTAGCCCCAGCCAGTTACCCCTGAATCTTCTTGTTTTACCTTCAGGTGCTAGGAAGAATAAATCTACTCCCTCCTCCCTGTGACATCCCTTCATGATCCCCCCCTCCATCTTTACTTTTCTTTTTAAAGTAATCCACCCACAGTTGTTTGGAGTTGGGTGGCCTTTAAATTTAAAACATAAATAAATAAATAATCTGAAAAATAAATGAAGATGGCATTTTGGGGGGAAAAAATCTTTTCCTCCCTCCCTCCCTCCCTCTTTGAACATTCACATTGTATTCTCAACCATACCAACCTTGGGTTAATTTCCCAGACGATCTGGGTGTTTTATAACAGCCTTCCCGGGCATGGTGACCTCTAGGAAAGTGAGAACACGTTTGTCAGAATGTTCATACTTTGGTCTTGCTAACTAGATATTTTGGCAGTCTAATTCACAACACCTTTAGCAAACACTAAATTGCCTAAAGCTGCCCTGTAGGAATCCAAGAGTATCAGAAGAATTGCTCAGTCATTTGTTGTTGGCTTCTTGACATCACTTAAAGTCCACATTCAAAGCCATGATAGGATGTGAATCTCAAAGAAGTTAGGTAAAAGTCTTCATGTAAGGCCTTTTCAGGCATTAAGAAAAAGAAAAATGTTAAGCTGAACTGTCTCCATTCCAACCTCCTAGTGTTAACAGGGAAGGTCTGATGTGAGGATGTAATCATGTTCATCTGACTATAGTTACTTCCTTTGAGATGTTGGGAATCCAGCGTAATTAGAATTATATATGATTTTAAGAATGATCAAATAAATAAAATTCAGAACCTAATTCTAATTTCAGAGCACTTGAAAAAGGTCATTGATTGGGAAGATACTGAGAAAAATCTCTTGATCTCATATGACCCTGATTCTGTGTTAAGAACTCTGTGTTAATGTCTGAAAAACTTTCCTCTATTCCTCAGAGATGCATGTTTTTCTGCTAACAACTTTGGACTAAAGCCTTTTAGGAAAAAAATGGAAATGAAAAGTAAGAAATACATATTCATCCATTCATAATACATATTCTGTCTCTAGCCAGATTTCCCCTGCCCATCCACCTACTCACACAAAAACAGACTCCACTAAGGATTCTGATTTCTGATTTCCTAGTCTTGTGAGAACAAAACCCCAGGTCGTACAGTTTATCCAGTGTAATTTTTATTACCACATTTACTGGAATCAATTTCCATTCCAACATAGGATGGTCTCTCCAATTGTGTTATTAAATAGTTTTTGAGAGAGGCCAATAAAAGATTGAGATTACATCTTTCACAGAAGAAATAGCAAAGTTAATGGAGCAATCTAATGGTGGCAAGAACAGAAGGAGTACACTGCATTTTTTATAGCTATGTCCTATTGCACAGAGATGTCAATAATCATCAATGAGCTTCCATGAAGAGTTATAATGATCTCTTAAACTATAAAATTACCCACATAAGAGGGAAGATATAAAATAAGTCTAACTCTGAGAGCTATGATTTGCATGTTTGACCATACTGATGATTTTTGAAAATTCAGTTAACTTACATATGTGTCTGTGTGTGACTGTGTATCTCTCTCTCTGCATGTGTGTCTATGTGTGCATACTGTATAGTGTGTGTATCAAGAGACAGAGAGAGAATGTATGTATAGTATGTATGTATGGGTATAGAGAGATAATGTATATGTCTGTCTGTCTGACTATCTATCTATCTCTGGTGTGTGTGTGTGTGTGTGTGTAATTGTCTGGGTAATGTGTACATGTACCCATGTGCCTTAACATCATTATTCCTTCTTCTGTCCTTTTCTGAGAGCTCTTTCTCTCTGTCAGTTGTTTATAGAATTATGGGAATTTGCTCTCTTTTCCTGATATAATTTTTACAAAAAAAAACAAAAAACACCTCCTTTATGTATCTCTCTGTCTCCAAATATAGGCATAGGTGTAGGCATAGGCATAGCCACAGGCATGGATATAGATTGTATAAATATCTTTGGAAAAAAGTGGGAAGGTGTGATAATGTGGGAAGGTGCAGATCCAGGAGATGAAATGCCAGAAGAGACACGTGGAGTGCCATTGGAGGAAGACTCAAAGTGAATCTGACTGGACACAGGTAAGACCCCATATTAGGGATTACCTCATGCCATTAAGGTGGTGAAATGTCAATATTTCCCACCCTTATTGAGTCCATTCCTTCTCAGGAGCAGCGCCTGCCCTCTGGAATGAAGTTCCCCCTGAGATTCAAATGGCCCCCACCCAACTGGTGCTTCAAAGGGCCATGAAGATGCAGCTGTTCACCCAGGCCTTTGACAAAGGCGATTGAAGCCCCCTTTTCTTCTTTTTCTTTGTTCCCATCTGGGTTTGTTATCTCTGCCATCTTTGTTCCTCTTTGTTTTGTGTTGTTTTCTTGTTTTTTGTACTGTTCCTTGTTTTTAAATGTTTTTACAATTTGTAAACTGCCCAGAGTTGCTGGGAGTTGGGTGGCATATAAAGATGATGATGATGATGATGTTGATGATGATGATGATGATTTGGAGCAAGTGCCTCAAAGATTATCATAAGGTTCTACACATGGGAGAAATTCCTGGGCAAAAGTGCTAGACCGCAGCTGCCTTCTTTTATTAGGACAGGATAACATTTAATTTCTTCTTGCCAAAAGATCTGCAATTGAGGCATGCAGTTAAGGCAAACACTTGTATCAGAAGGCATTTCAACCTCTCAGGATAGCTCTGTAATGAACTATATTTAATGCTTTAAAAAAGTAAATATCTATCTGATATCTTTGCAGAGTTTAGCATTCTGGTTTCTCAATCAAGGCGTTACTTGAAATGGGAAAAGGTGCATCTGGCTAGAGGAAAATGCTAATCACCTCTTTCAAGCTCATTAACCTGCTGTAATGTTTGAAGTTTAGTCCATCAAATATAGCTCACCTATGATGTAGCAGCTGAAGATAGTCCAGGGTTCACACAGCCCATTAAGCCATAACATGATTAGCTTAGATTTTGCTAAACATTCTCACACACAGTCACTGATTTATGGTGTAGTCTGTTTGGTTTAAAAAAAATGGTGTAAAAAATTAGGCTTGGTATGATATGTGAACATGAGCTCTGCCATGGACATGCCCACATGTTTTATATGTAACAGATACCAGTTGAATCATGCAGGCTGAGTAAAGACTCTTTTCACAAACCCTGGGAAGCCATTGCTAATGAGTAGCAAATAACACCAGGTCTGATTCCAGGTAAAATAATGTAAGATTGAGTTTTATAATTTTCATCACTGCATGTCTGTCTCTCTCATTCTCTCTCTATCCACTAAATGACTAATCATTTACTGTGAGGATCTGACCTTCCTTTTCTTTGTGTTGGTTGGTCCGTGTGAAATGACAACCTTTTGCTCTCTCACATGCACACACACATACAGATTCTTCAGCATATTTTCACATTCTTCTTATTCGTGACTCTTTGTCTCTCCGAAGTTTCTAATTTGGACTCAAGTAGTCACCTTTTTTAAAGACCCAGTTCTTCTGTTTTTAACAGCTGCCTGACATGATTTTTGAGGTGATATTTTTGTTGGCCTAAAAATATGGGAAGTGTATCCCATACACACAAAGGCACACACACTAACCCAGTGGTACTCAGCAGCTGAATGATGTAGTTGTGATACGAGGCTGGAGTTTCTCCATGTTATGGCAGAGACCTGGAATTCATTTCAATAGAAAATAGTTAGTGCTCACACTGAGCTTACTATGTGATAGCATCTGCCACACTGAGCAATTTTAAAAGTGATCTCCACATGGTGGCCATAACAGATGAGCCCAAATCTAAAAGATGTTGAAATTGGTTGTTACCTGGAATGCACTGTTTGGTTCTTCCCTTCTCTGGCTTTAATTTCTGCCACCTAAAAATGGCTCTACCCTAGTTTCTTGGAGCAAGAAGTACATGCTTAACCTATCTTCCTACCCCATTATTCCTAATGCTGCATAACTAACATAAGTAAATGATATTATCCATATTTTTCCAAGGGACATAGGGATATAAATATTCTTCTAAGTATACAAATGTCTTTTTGTTTTATGTTCCCTGAACACATACATCATTCACAAATCACAGAGCTTTGTATCTCTCAGTATGAAGCTGAGACTAGTCCAACTACAGAAAGAGCAGATGGTTATCCAGTTTACCAGGAAAAACACATTGTTGGGGTACTTAAGATAAAGGGCATACTGTGACAGTTTCATGGAATGCTTCTCTCTGGATGTGAAAAGAATTGTATATGTATAAAAGAATTGTATATGTATAAAAGAATATATATATATATATATATATATATATTTCAAGCTCTTTTTTAAAATTTTGCTTCAGATAGTATGAAAAATGCAGCTAAACTGTTACCGCCTTAATGTAATGAGATAGGGTAATCAGTTATTTAAGAAGCTCTTCTAAGGCTTGGTGAATATCTGAGAAATATATTGAGATAAGCAGATACGGTCCTGATCACAACAGTAAAAATGGAAGACCACTGAGAACCCTATGCAATATATGAGAATAAGAAATAATAATAATAAATCAGCATCTGGCCTTTTCTAGACATCACTGGGAAACCTTCACAAGTCTGTCCTGCAGCAAGCTTCATGCTTACAACTCTATGCTTGTGAATAGGAGTTCATACCATGTTACAGAATCTGAGATCACTTAAGTTCTAGTTAGATGAGGACAATGAAGATCAAAACATATTTCATTCATCCTGGCTAATTCACTAACTAAACTCTAGAATGGTGGCTTGTTTAAATGGGAGGCAACCATTTCTGATTTCCATTCAGGTAAACAAAGGGGGCGGGGGGGGGGGAGTGTGGAAAGCGAAGAAGCTTGACCATGCAACAGATTCAATTGAGCAGTGAGAAATCATTGTTCCTTTAATGGCAGAACCAGACCAAAGTGCACCAGTTTTGTAGTTTGTTGTTTGGAAATCAGTGTTGCTACCACAGATTATTAAGTAAAAAATGGAATTCACAGTATCTTTATATGTTTCTCTAGCTTTACATACTGTAGGTAAGATCTGTAAGCTAAGGAAACAACCTCAACTATGTGAAATGACACATTTAAGGTATGTATATGGAAAGGTAGATGCATATATGCATAGAGGAAAAGATGTATAACAATCCATTAGTTTCACAACTATTGTCAGGTAACTTCACATTTACACTGATATGTTTCTACCAGGAAAGCAGTCTGATTAGAAAAGGTACATTGAGTTTTTGTGGATGGTTCAATAAAAACATGGATCCATCAAATGTTCTGTCTTGGGAATCTTTGAAAAATGACTGCAAATAAAATTGCCAGTATCATCATACCTTTATATAAATCTGCAGTGCAACTAAAGGTGGACTACCACACCTCCAGAAGTATATTACAGAGGAAAGATCTAACAAAATGAAACAGAATGCCGTAAGTCTTCTATGAGGCATGTAGATATGAGTATAGGTACCCTAACTTTGTAATTTGCATAGTATACTGCCAATGATATCTCTGTGCATGATAGATCATGAGGATTTTGAAAATGTGCCACAAGTCATGCCACCTTCATCTCTGTTGTTCTGGGATTGTAGGTAGTAGTGGAGTTTAGTTGTATAAAATTGCTATTGATCCCACATTTTGGGGAGGTCCATAGGGTGGAAGTGAGGAGGTGCTGCTTTTCTGTGGCAGGGCCTTTCAGTTGAGATCAAGCTAGCCCCCTCCTTGCTAACATTTCAGAAGCTTTTAGAGAATGAGTGGTTCCAGAAAGCCTCCTCCTGATTTTGTTAAACCATCTGTATTCTCTATTTTTATTGTTTATAGTTGTTTGGATGGGGTTGTTTTGTGGTTTATAATTGTATTCTTTTTTATTTGGTTTTATGCTTTGTATAAGTTATCAAGAGTCTCTGGATTATGGCAGGGAAAAAATGTGGTAAATAAATGAATAGATAAATAAATTAAAATGTGTGTGGAGAGTGGAGGTTATACACACACATACATGTAAGCATACTTCCTCTTGTGGTACTGACGGAAGTGAGTCAGGAGAGGTACAAAACTAAACTATGGAATATGTTAGCACAGAGGATAGCTTTAAAGAGGAATTGAACAAAGTCATTGAGGAATGGGCAAACATCAAACATTCTTAGTCATGATGGCTGAGCGCTCCAGTATCAGAAGCAGAATGATTCTCATAGGCATCTAGTTGAATCCCCTGGGAACCAAATGATGGACTAAATAGGCCTTTGGGCCTCTTCATATATTCCTAATCGTAACACAGTGAAAGAATGAAGAAAAATTCAAGCAAGTTCCTTTTAACTTACTGAAAGTCCATTGGTAATCCGCATGGAAGTGAGATTTATTTCAGCAGTAAACAAAATTTCAGTCTCTCAGAGCTTTCTGCCCTGCTCCTGCTGAAAAGCAGCAGAATCTTGTTTCTGCTGGGGCACAGTAGATATTCTTGCCATGCAGCATCTGATATGGAATCAGTGCGTTTCTTGCATTGAGCCTATGGCAGATCACACAAAAAGAAGATAATTGTGACAAGTGTTTGTGCAATAACACCTCAACTAAAAAATACCCTTCCCTGTGCATAGAGAACTACATTACTAGCATTTCTCTCAGTTTCTCTTCCAGTGAATTATATTTCAGATAAACAGGACTGCATACTGTATAACATTGCAAGAAAAGATTGGAAAGCAGCAGGCTTTTCCAATTTGGATAGATTGCAACAGATTCATGGGAAACTTGCTCAAGGTTGATGGCCCTGAAGCTGTGGAGGCATGTAGTCACATCACTGAATTCCATCTTCACAACTTCCTTGATTTGAAAAATATGAGACCTGAAGTCAAGGGAAGTTGTGTTGGTTTTTCCATAGTTTGTGTTTAACGTTAGGGTGCTTGTCAGTTATTCTTCAACAAATGTATCATGTTTTTAAAGGAAGCTGCCCAAAGTGCCTATTTGATCTCTTTATCTGTATGATTATCTGTACATATACTTTTAGGTGTTCTTTCAACTTGTAAGATATAAATGGAACCTCTCATATCTTATTTTCCTCCGTATCCACTGGCATGTATCAATTGCAAGTGTCCCCATGTAAGGACAAATTGAAAAATGCTTTCTCTTATCCTCCTCAAGTGTAGGTTTTATTTAACAGGATAGGAATATTTCCATACCACTTGAGTCCATTCAGCGTTTACACACACCCTTCTGTCTCATCTTTTCATTTGGCGGTCTCATCCTCCTGTTTTTTCCAGTGTCTCTTATCAGTGGCACTCTCTCATTTCACTCCTATGCTCACTGCTCATAGTTTGCATATTTCCCTTTGCTCTATTAATAAATAACATCTTCTACAATGGTTCTTCTTTGTTTTACATTTTTCTCACCATTAACCAAGACTGAATATGTTTTTATACTAACTGAACAACTTGGTGTGTGAAGTTCTTCGCAAAAGCCTCCCTGTGTTCTCAGCCCACCAGTTACTTGCTAATGCCAATGCAACATACTCTCAATGTTTGAGAACAACTTGCAAGCATCCAACAATCTAAAAATAAAATTCCACTAATGTAGATTATCCTGTATTTTAGCATATTTCTGACCTATGTTCTCAGACTTGGGCTTATATGGTCACTCTAGAGGGAGTCTTTTAACTCTGCTGCTTTCTTTGAAGCCAGCATATTACACCTGGGCTTTGGGTAGAGGAGTAACTTCAGAATGGCATGAAATGCCAACTGCAAGCAATTCCTACACTCATGCAACAGTCCTTTTGAGCTGGAGAAGTTTTACTAGTTTAGGGATTGCCCTGGCTGTCACCTTGCATCAACACAAATACAGTAAAATCTGGTGTAATTCTCCTTTTCTGCCAATGCAGAGTGGTGAGCTAAAACTGGAGGCATTCAAACATTCCTTGTATAAAGCATTTATTCTGACCACAGAAGTATTTCTTCCTGGCATTGGAAGGAGGGGAATCCAAAGCTCTGATCTGATGATGGAATGGTAGGTTCTTTAGAGGCCATCAGACTGGACTGTATATTCTTTATTTTGTCCAAGAGAACAAGGCAACACAGTCCCCAACTGTTCTGAGAGGTTACAGATCTAAAGACTCACAGTAGCTTTTGTAGCTAAATAGGGATTTGGATATTAGTGTCCCCTGTGCCGGTTTCTTTAATCATTACACCACACTGCCTCTCATTTGAGGGCCAGTTACTGTGTCTCAAACTAATCTATCCCACTAAATAATTATAGGGATAAAATGTTGTATATTGTTGGAGCTTTTACACCGATTGATGATGTGCCGTCAGGTCCCTAGGATTCTTAGTGAACACTTAAACAGACCTTCTCCAGGAAGACCTGTTCATTAGTGTGTTTGTTTATTCAATGTATATAGCTGCCCATCTCACAGTTGCAGCTCCCATCAGGTAACCTGGCCTTCCAGGTTTTCCAATGGTGCACCCATTGCAATTGTAGTTGAGTCCATCCACCTTGCTGCTGGTTGTCTTCTTCTCTTTCCTTCCACCTTTCCCAGCATTAGAGCCTTCTCTAGATAGTTAGATCTTCACATAATGTGTCCAAAATATAATAATTTGAGCCAGGCCATTTGTGCCTTAAATGAGAACTCTGGATTGCTTTGTTCTATGCTCCATTTGTTTGTTCTCTTGGCTGCCCAGGGTACTCCCAGGAGTCTTCTCCAGCATCGGAAGTCAAAAGTGCCAATACTCTTCCCATCCTGCTTCTTCAAAGTCCACCTTCCACTTCCACAGAATGTCACAGGGAAAAGCATTCCTTACATGGTTCTGATCTTTGTGGGTATAGACACATCACAGCATCTGAATATCTTTTCCGAGGCTTTCATGGCTGTTCTGCCAAGTGCCAGTCTGAGGCATATTTCTTGACTGCTGTTTCCTTTACCGTTAAATAGTCAATTCTAAAAGGCAGACGTTATCCACCACCTCAGTGATTCCATTGTCATTTCCAAGGCTGTTTGCTGCACCTGTTATTGGTTTGATTTTCTTTATATTTAATCTTAGTTCCAATTTTTCACTGCACCCCTTGATTGTCACTACTAGAGCTTGCAGATCATTTGCATTTTCAGCCATCAAAGTAGTTGTCATCAACATAGCACAGATTATTGATGTTTCCTCCTGCAATTCTGAAACCACACTCATCTTCTTCCAATCCAGTTTCCCTCAATATGTATTTACCACAGAGATTCAACAAGTAAGGACAGAGCATTTTCTTTTCCTGCATGGCAACACCAACAGCTAGAAGTCCCTAAAGGCTTGACTTTAGCTGGGTCATAAAGACCATTAGCACTCCAAGAGATCCCCAACTCTCCATTCTACTTAGGGAACACATTCTCTGGCACTGTATTGTCAGTCACTTTATGCTGTCTATCCATGGAATGAGTTACTCTTGTCTTCTGCACAGTATGCCGTGATGCTTTGGCCATTGTCACAAAAGTGATCAACTGCTTCCAGCATCTTCCTGTATTGCTGCTGCCCAATATAGGGGCCTGTTTGCTTTATCTGGGCAGCTGGGATGCTCTGGACACATACTCCTGCTGTTTTCACTCATTCCTCTAAGAAACACCCCTCCCCATGCCGTGATGAGGTAACACAGCAGGACTTGAGGGGGGAGCTTTTACATGTATCTATTCATTCCCTGTTTTTTCCTTCAAAGGTGGAACTGAAGGATGAGTGGCAATTAGTGTTTTTCCACTTAGCATATTCCACAGGGCAGTTGTGTATATAAAATGAGATTCATCTCAGAAAAACAAAAATATGTCCCATACATGGCTTCCATTCCTATGTCTTCAGTAGCTAGAATTAACTGCTTAGGGATTATCTATTCCTACTGTGGAGAACCAGAATTTTCTGGAAACCAGTACACGGGACTTAAACACAGCAATACTTTCCTGCTCACATTCTCAGGATATTCTTTTTGATGTAGAAGACTTTTTTTCCGGAGTACATGCTTCAGAATGCTTCCTCTCCAAAGTAAAATCTTAAAATTCTTGACTTAAAAACTATATGTCATATTGCTTTGTTTGCCACTGGAAGGTAGAGCACTGATGCCTCTAGCCAGCGTAACTTTTACTAACAACTGACATTTAAACTTATATTTTGGTAAATCACCCACTATCCGTCCCTTGCAATTAAAACAACAGACAGTATCCTTATAGCCTTGAATGATCCAATGAACAAAAACATCCACTTTCATCTTTGTAAAGATCATCTCATGCCAATGTCATTTAATATGCAAAACTGAAGAAACAGATATCCTGTGAGTGATGCCTTCTTTCTTTGCATTAGCATTTATATGTACTTTCCTTCTGATATTAAACTTTGCTTTCTTTTCTCTTTGGGCATGTTGATATCTCTACTATGGATTATATTTGAGATATCAACCATATCATTTTTATTCTTCTGTAGAATATTCATAGTGTTGGTTTCCAATACTAGGGATGTGCATCGGATTTAGCTGGATCTTGATCTGATTCTGAGCTGTCTGTCTGAGTGATGGCAATATTCCTTCAAAATAACCAGACTCAAATTCCTAAAGTTTTGTGAACAGTTATGCTTGCAGGGCTACAGAAAGATAGATGAGGTATGTCCAAACATTGTTTCTATTCTTGCACTTTTCCATACATGTTAGGGGTCAGTGGGAAAAGAAAACAATTAAGATATATACACTGACAAGAGTTTTTTTATTACTTTATTGAACTACGATTAACAAGCATTATAACTAAATAACATAAATCCATGATTCATAGAGAAATAAGATATAGAAAATACAAAAGTTCTACTAAAAAGCAAGTAAAGAGACAGGTAATAAATACAAATGTATCATATATTTAAAATATTACCATATTATAATCCATTGCTATTGAGATAAACTATAAAATCCATCCAAATTTGATAGAAGTGTGTTTCCTCCCTCTGATTTTTCATTAACTTTATGATTTTTTTTTTCTAATGTAGCAATTGAAGGGGTTCTATTAACCTACATCTCAATTGTTACATTATCTAGAGTATTCCAAGTTTTCCAATGATTCGGTCCTGTAAATGAATGCAGTAAGCCATTCTTTTCTTTTCTTTTCTTTTCTTTTCTTTTCTTTTATCTGTTCGATTGTGTCCAATTCTCGGAGACTGCCTGGGCAAGTCCCTGCAGTTTTCTTGGCAAGGTTTTTCAGAAATGGTTTGCCATTGCCTCCTTCCTGGGGCTGAGAGAGAGTGACTGGCCCAGGGTCTCCCTGCTGGCTTCATGCCTAAGGCAGGGCTAGAACTCACAGTCCCCCGGTTTCTAGCCTGGTTCCTTAACCACTGCACCAAACAAGAGAGAGAGAGAGAGAAAGAGGTACTGTATGTCTTGTAATCACAAGGGATGGTTTACCAGAGGCTCTGTGATGAAAGGACTCTGGGGAAGTAAGACTGTCCAGTTTTCTGAGCAGGAGACATCTAATATTTTAATGGACTCAGTGATTCCTTTTTAATTGTCCTTTTTCATATGAATCCTCCTTTCTCCTAAGAATCTTTATTTCCAGACCTACTCCTGAAATCCTTCCTTATCCATTGTAACCCAGTGCTCTTTGTTTCAGCCTTATGTATATTGCATTTATTGCAAGCCAGGTATCCTCCAAACCACAGTCAACACAGCCTACAATTGGTTGATTCTGTGGTTCTTTTCCCCTCCCAGCCATGCCAGGAAATCAGGCACCAGATGCGTTTCCTTCTCTGAGTACATCTTTTGAGGATTGGTGGGTGACACAAAAGACCTAAGTTTTTACTGTTCTTCCTGCTACCCAGGCTAAAAAGGGAAACTGGGCAGATCTCTTGTCCATTTCACCCAGATTTTGTATAAAAAAGAAAGAAAGAAAAATAAATGGCCACCAAACAAACACAAAAAAACAATGTTCCGGTCTTTCAGGGCAGCTAGCCCAGCAGTTCAGTATGAAATGGCCATCAAAGGCAGAGAACAGGAATGGGGGGCAGGGCATGCCCACAGGAGCACTTACCAGCCTCTTGTAATGGAGGACTTGTGTAGGTTAGAAGGAAATGCAGCTGGTGGACAGGCTGTCTTGCTTGCGGCTGTGAGGAAAGGAAGAAACAACAACAATAACCAAACTAAACAATTTTTGATGCAGAGCAAGAAAACTGTTGCCTTCCCAGCAGGTTAGGAATGGGTTGAGATTGTCCATCCAAAATGGTTGGTGGTCTATCCTTGTGCTGGGACAAGCAAGACGTGTGGATTAGCCCATTGTCCCACTCTACAGGATCAGCCCCCTCTTGAAATCGTATGTCCTGTTCTGGGCAACACAATGCAAAAAGGAGATCAGCAACTTGGAGGGACTTCAGAGGAAGGCAAAGTAAGTTCTAGAGGAAACCTTTACAGGAACTAAGTATATTTAATCTTCAGAAGAAAAGACTGAAGAGAAGAAGAATAGCAGACTTCAATTATCTAACTGTCCTATAGAGAAGAGAGTGGACTTGTTCTCTATTGCCCTGGAGGGCAGAACCAACAGTTGAAATTACAGGAAGTAGTTTTCAGATTAGTGATTAGGAAGAATTGCTTGACAGCCAATCAGTGGAATGGATTGCTTCACAAAGTGATATCTTCCTCTTCCTGGATGACTTCAAATGGGAAGTATATAGCCATCTGTCTGAAATGCTTTAGCAAGTTGAGATGACTTCTGAAGATATGTTCCCAAGAACATTGTTGTGCACTGTGAAGAATATTCAAGCTATCTGGTGGATAAAGTTGCTCAGATTCACTCAGAATTGGTTTCCAACTGGCCAAATCAAGTTGTGGTCACTGAGGAACAGTCTTATGAATTCAGCTGGAGTGAATTTAAGCCTGTATCTCCTGATGAAGTGGACAGAGTCCTTCAAACTGTGAGCTTGGCTACCTGCCTATTAGATCCAGCTCCCTCCTGGTTGTTAATGCCCAGGAGCTGATCTGTAGTAGGGTTCCTGATGTGGTGTTCAGCTTTGTTGAGGGAGGGGGTGGTTCCTTAAGTCTTGAAGAAGACAGTGGTGTGCCCCTGCTCAAGAAGCCATTGCTAGACTCAGTGTTCCTGGGAAACTATTGCCCAGTCTCCAACCTTGTCATTTTAGGGAAAGTTGTGGTGAAACAGTAGTTGCAGAGAGTTCAGGAAGAAGCTGATTATCTGGATCTATTTCAAGTTGGGATACAATGTGAAAACAGCATTGGTCATGCTTGTTGATGACCTTTGGTAGAGTCAGAATGGGAGTGGTTGCATCCATTCTTAGGTTTCTTGTCTCTCAGCAACTTTCAAAACTGTCAATCACTGTATCATTTTGGGATCTGGAAGTGGAAGACACAATATTATGGTGGTTCTCCTTTGTCTGTGGCTGGCTCCAGTTGATGTTCATGGGGTGGGGGGGGAGCCTGCAGGCCCTCATTTGTGGACTGCCACAGGGTTCAGTGCTCATAACCATTCTGTTTAACATCTACATGAAACACTGGGTGAGATTATCTGTCAGTTCATGGTCTGATATCATCACTATGCTGAAGCGACCCAATTATACATCTTGACCATGGGCTGTCCAAGTGTTGCCCTCAAAGTCCTGTCCCTGTGTCTGTGGAACTGGAAGGGAGGCTATGTGGGACTGGAAGGGAAGAATAGGCTCAAGGTCAACAGCTATGGCTATGGATATTTCATCTCCCTGGTTCTTGGGACTCTTTCTTCTTTAGTCTTGGATAGGGTTACACTTCCGCATTTAAGACTAGTGCCCAACCTAGGGATTGTCTTGGATTCTTTGAGTTCTTTGAGTTCCTGCTCAAAGAGTAGTGACAACTGTGCCCAAGAAGGCCTTTGCACAGATTCATCTAGTGTACCAGTTGACCGCATTTCTAGTTTGGGAGATGCTTCAGAGGATCACTCATAATTAGTCACTTCATCGTTGGACATACATTCACTTATTTATTTATTTAATTTTTATCCTGCCTTTATTATTTTTATAAATAACTCAAGGTGGCAAACATATTTAATACTCCTTCCTCCTCCTATTTTCCCCACAACAACAACCCTGTGAGATGAGTTGGGCTGTGAGAGAGTGACTGGCCCAAGGTCACCCAGCTGGCTTTCATGCCTAAGGCAGGACTAGAACTCACAGACTCCTGGTTTCTAGCCCAGCACCCTAATGATTACTTGGAAGCTACAATTGGTCCAGAATGTAGTGGTGTGGGCAGTGAGGAGCATGCCATGGTATACCTCTGTGTCACCACTGCTCCATGAGATGTATTGGTTGCCAGTGGGCTTCCAGATGCAAGGTGCTGGTTATCATCTATAAAGCCCTTCATAACAGAGGGCATGGTAATTTGAGTGACTACCTATCTTTGATAGTTTCTGGCCAACCAGTAAGATCAAGCAGAGTAGGTGCCCTCAAGGTCCCCTCAATTAAAGAATATCATCTATCAGGAATAGGAAGTGTTGACTTCTGTGTCACAGTATCTGCCCTCTGCAATAGTATCCCCTGCAGAGAAGTATGGCTGCTACTCTGATGTTATTCCAAAAGTCTCTGAAAAACCTGATTTTTCTCCCAGGTCTTGGGGTAAGGTGGTTGTTGGACCCTTGTAAGTTGTTCCTTATAGGAATGTATGCTTTTCTATCTATTTTTTAAAATATTTTTCTTGCTTTTAAAATGTAAGCTGCCCAGAGTTGTTGGAGTAAGGCTTCCTCCCTCCCCACCTCTCTCTCAGATTACACTGGGCTTCATATTTTCCCTAGCAACACAAGAAAGGCAGGATGCAGGCTATAAGAGCAGGTGTTCCCATCTCCCTTCCACCCTTAGGACCATAATGACTAGATAAGTCTAAAAATGCTAGATGTAACAGGACTAACAGTCAAAAGAAATAATGAAAAAGTCAATATCAAATATTTTATAATGGTCCTTTTGATCATGCTGCATTCCTAGAGGATTGATCAGTACTGAAAAAGTCAGCTAAATGGGTTAGCTGAAGAATCTGCTGCTTTTGCTAAAACTGTAGACATTAAGAACAGGTGACCCTCTGTTTTCCTCATTAGGCCCATAACAAGCCACATGTCATTCCTTCACTCAGTGATTTCCTTCCAAATGTACTATTTAAAGATCCACCTGTGCAAACATACATACACATCACACTATTCCATTTGGGAGTAATGTTGAACACACAAAAAATAGGAAGTATTAAGTAAAAGGAAAGAGATAAAATAAAAGGAAAGATCTAACTAAATACAGTTTACTTCTATACAATTCACACTGCCACTCCATTTTAACAGCATTTATTACTCCCTTTTCTTCATTTTTTTCCTGTACACTAACATTCGTAACATTTACCTCAATTCTAATCGTCAAAATATCACCATAATTTCCAAAAATATCTACAGTTTCCCTGCATTCTCTCATATCAGTTTCATTCCAAATAATTTTATCACTTTAAGTCTTAATTTCACTCGTAGCTTTCTCACCCCATTCTAAAACATGCTTTTATATCATCATCATCATCATCATCATCATCATCATCATCCATAGTCTCTTTTGCATGATAATTCCACCAAGCAGCCTTTTCCATATTTCTCATTAGCATAATTCTACTTTGGCAGGAATGACAGCTTCTAAACATTTCCTGAAGCCAGCCTTTCTGTTCTTGCTTTTGGACTTTTCCCTGCATACCTAATTAGCTCAGAAGTATTCTTAGGACTCCTTGTATTCACTGCATGTTTGAGACTCCCCACACATTTTCAATAATACCCAGATCTGGGGGCTATGGTGACCATTCCAGTTTGCAGTGATCTGTAGATTCTGTTTTGCAGTTCTGGCCATTTGGGGGGCTGTTCCAGAAGAGATTTTTCTTCCAGATCTTGTTTTGACTTCAACATTCAACTTCCTGTTTTTCTCACAAATGGTGCCAGGGCAGCATGAGGACTGGTGATGGTCACAGGAGATCGTCTGTTAAGTATATTGAAGTGGTGTGTAGATGTTGCAGTGGGTCGAGGAAGGTTTGAAGGGTCTGTGTTTGCTGTGGG
Source organism: Candoia aspera (assembly GCF_035149785.1). Lineage (NCBI taxonomy): Eukaryota > Metazoa > Chordata > Lepidosauria > Squamata > Candoiidae > Candoia > Candoia aspera. Next base: position 37,325,114 of record NC_086154.1, read on the forward strand.
TTGGTGTTGTGGGGGGCCCAGGTTACTGTTGGAGACAACAATATTTTGAGCTTCCAGAGTAACTTCCGAGGTGGTGTGGGAAGAATGTAGTTGAGATCTAGCTGGGAACAGGAAGAGACAGAACAGCTGACCCAGTAACCAGAGAACTGGCAGCAGATCTATGGTAACTGCAGCACTGACAATCAGCTGTTCAATGGCAGTGGTGGTGTTCAGTGTTCAGGGTTGGGCTGAAGAAATCACCAATCACATTTGGAAGTTTTGGCAGTAGAGTGGGAGCAAAGTTGCTGACCACATTCATGAGCCTGATGGTGGTGGCAACTGTCCTGTTCAGACTATGAGACAGCCAGGCAGAGCTACTAATAAAACCTTTTATTGAACAAACAATTTACAATAATAAAAGTTCTTGCAATAGATTAGAGCATGTAAATCAATCAGGTCCACCCAGGTGGCGAAGGACACCCTGGCAACACTGTAGAGTCAGATGGAGACAAGGAAGCAAGGCAGAACTTGGACAATCCATGGTTCAAAGTTGCAAGACTGGAAGGAGCTGTGATACATGACAAAGGAGAGATGGGACACTCAGGTAGGTGCCCTGGCACACAGGCTAGATCTGGCTGGCACACAAAGGCTAGACAATGCTGGCTGAACTATTTAGGCAGAGCTTGGTTCTGAAAGCAAGACTAGATTGGACTGGAGTGTTCAAGCAAGGCTGCGAACTGGAGGCAAGACTGGGCTGGACTGGAGAGTTCTGGCAAGGCTGAGGTCTGGAGGCATGCCTGGATTGCTCTGGAGCAAAGCGACGAGGCTTGGAACTTGATGCAAGGCTGTGCTCAGCAGGGACAGCAGAGAGAGGCTTTACTGGAGTGACCTGTGCAGACGGAGGTTCCATGAAGGCAGAAGGTGCTGGCGCTGGTTCCATGTTGGCTACAGGCAAGGCTTCTGATGCAGGTGCTGTGAACTCAAAGGAGCGGTTGTCTCTGGCAGCTTGCTCTTGGTGCACCTGCCTTTTTATTTGCTCCTTTTCGTGATGTTTTCCCTTAATGGCCAATCATGCTTCTTTTTCTTTCATGCACTTCTCTGCTCTCCTCTCTTGAGCACTGGTTGTAGTCTTCAAAGCCCCCTCCGGAGTTTGTCCAATCCTCTCCTGCAATTTCTCCCACTCTGCTGAGTCACTTCCTGGGTTAGATTCCTCAAGTCCTTGCTGATAAGTTTCATTTTCCCCTTCTGACTCCAAATAAGTTTTGTTTTCAGAGTCAGAAGCAGGCTGAAACCTCACAGCAACAATATGTTCATTGGTGAGGGATCTCCCATCAGCAGTGCTCTCTAGCTTGATGGTGGGAGCAACCAGGGAACCCTAGACTCAGTGCTTTGGAGTGCCAAGGTGCCTGGGTGCTGGCAGTGAGCAGCAGTGGGAAAGGAAACTTAGCCTGAGGTCTGCAGCTCTTACAGAACCTGTAACTCTGGGCTGTAGCCATCTTGCTTCCCACTTATGGCAGTGGGTGCTTGCCTTTTTTCTTCTTCTTCTTCTATCTATTACCAATATACTGTATCTCCAGGGATTTCCCACCTGTAGCTACTGAAGAATTTGAATTCTTCAGTAGGGAAGGAAGGGCTGCTGCCACCACTGCTGCCAATCCAAGCAGTTTTGCTGTGCCCTTCTCTTGCCAAAGTCCGTGCGATGATCAGCCACTAAAGTGACCACATCAGGAACTCCCCCTTCAGCATCAGCACACCAAAAACACACACATGCACACAAGGGAGAGGGTGGGAAAAGGGGTCAGGTGCGGGAGGGAGAAGGCCTGGGGGGAGCACCAAGGAAGAAGTTGAGAAGCTGTGAAAATAAAAGAAGAGTAAAAAAAGACCTCGGTGCACACACAGGCAAAACTGATTGTGCCTCCCCACCTCCTGCCTCTTGGACTGCACTTTTCTAAAGGGGGATGCTGAAGGGGGAGTTCCTGTATTTAAAAAAAGTTTTTTTAAAAAAACAGGACAAAATTTGCATTTATATTAAAATGACGGGATGGTCAGGAAATGTGAAAAAAAATGGTACTGTCCCATTTAAAACGGTACATATGGTCAGCCTATCCATAGTGATAATATGACCACTAGGGCTATACAGTGCTTCAGATTTGATTCAGGAAAAATGTTTTGGATTCCTCCAAGAAATACTCAAGCTGTAGACTAGACAAGGAAGTAAGGAAATAAAACCCCAAAAGAAGACAATGGCCAACAATTTTGATACTGCTGCCAAAAAAAACAGCATGGCTATATCTATAATGTGTCTAGAAAACATTAGAAGAAAGGCCTAGCTGAATGAAAATGGATAGCATTTTCATCAAAGAGGCAGTGACAAAAAAGAACTCCCCCAATAAACTTGAAGAGTGTTTTGTAGGCTTCTACTGCAATTATGCAGTTCAGGGTTTAACAGCCTAACAAGTCACAGCCAAAATCTTAGTAACAGAAGCATCAAGTAATGGAACTTTGATTTCAGTAGAAACATCTGTCTGCCCTTGCTAAACAGCCTTGGCTTTCTCTGCTGGACAGGTAATAGAGAAAGATTAAAAAAACAGACGGGAAGGACGATACTGGCGAGAATTTGTTGCCATATTAAGCACTGACATCTTCAGTTGATATACTATTTACATAAGAAGCATTTCTGGATTGTATCTCCATTCCTTGCATTCTCTCCAAATGCCATAATCATTATAGAGCAATGCTCAAATTTTCTCTTGCCTTTGTTTCTATCCTTCTCATTCAGTTTAACCAAGGAGAATTTGCTTTGAAGGTATCTTTCAAAAGAGGATAAAATTTCAGTGAAATTCTCAAAGGTGGAATACAAAGCTCTTGCATTTATTTAGATACAAAGGGATCAAGAAGGATGACTGTGATGGCATTTCCTTGTTTTTTGCAAGGAGCAAGCCATTACGTTACTATGGTAACAAATCACTCTGGCAGAGTCAGAAAGTCAAACTTAAGCATCCTTAGTTTTGGGTGTGAAAAGATGACCATATTAGGTAAAGCTTTTAATTGTCCTGGAGAGGTATTTGCCTGGGCTTGTTAGTTTCAGTTTCCTTTCTACACATGCTTCCTCCCAGTCCTCTTTGAGCGCGTGTGAATGCACAAGCTTGTAAATATGTTTTTGTGCTTTCTGTAAATACATCTATTTTTATAGAAATGCCTAGTGTGTGTTTTCTCTGATCTCTCAGGCCAAACGCTTTCCAGCACTCTGCCACAGGTTATGGGCCCAGTAAGCAGCCCAGGGAAACCCCAGAGAGAGCAGAGAGATCAGCTCCACACCTCACAGCATTTTAAAAGCAGGTAACAAAAACCTGTGAAGATTTTCCTTGGAGCTGCCTGGAGCTTTTTCCAGCCACTGCTGGTCTGCAGGACAAAGAAGCCAGCTGAGGTGACTTGCAAAAGAAGGAAGAAGCCATGGCTACCTCCCAGCAATGCCTCTTGAGCATCTATCAGAGACCAACTATTTGAATTGGGCTCTGAAGATGGAAATGTATCTTTGCATAGAGAATCTTTGGATGCCAATTGGTGAGCAAACCTCCCAAAATCCCAGTGCTGAATGGCTTAGACAGGATGAGTGGGCTAGAGCCACCATTATCCTGGGAGTTGAGGACAATCAGCTAGTCCACGTGCAAGGTATGCAGTTGGCAAAGCAACTTTGGGATGCTTTGAGAGACTTGTATGTAAAAGCAACAGCAGGGAGTAAAGTTACCCTGACAAAAAAAGCTGTACAAAGCCTACTGTCAACACCTGCTCATTCAGGCATTCACACACACAGTCAAGAAACCAGAGTTCTTTGAACTGGTTTATTGAAGCATAATGAAAGGTACAGAAGGCAAGCTGCGAATAAAGACTTCCCGCCAAAACCTACTTTAAACTACATTCCCTTAGCTAGTTCCCTTTCTCACAAAATGTGTCACTCCCCCTCTCAACCAGATGCCATTTCTACTGTATCTCAACCTCCTGTCCTTGATGTGCTTATAGCCAAAACAATCTTACATTCCAGCCTCGCAAACCCCCTTCCACCTCCTCCTTATCCAGCAACCTGTGAGAACAACACAATGGGAGATGTTCTGATAAGGGTTTCTGTGAAACCTTTAATCAGGGAATCTGACATACCGCCCCCCCCAAAAAACACAAGAAAATTGAACTATAAATGATCATAAAATATAAGAAAGCCATAATGAATAAAATGAAATGCAACAATAGACTAGCCAGGAGAAGGTTTAGAAGAATATTTAGCATGCAACTTCCTGGTTAATATAGGAGCATTAACATGACATGCATTAACCCACTCAGGATCTGGAAAATGTTTCCATTGAACAAAATACTGCAAAGTTTTATGAAAGAACTGAGAGTCCATGTCATGAGTGCCGTTGAGCTGAAGTCATCAGCGCAATGGCACACATGACAATAGCAAGGAAACAGGAGAAGGGGCTCAAGATAAGTAGCCATCAACTCACAACGACTAACGGCCAACAGACAATAACTAAATGGATCACGGAGCACACCCAAGCCATCAGCGCCAATACAACGGAGATCGCCCAGCTGACAGCAATCACCGGATGAATAGAAAACCCGATGATGGGCGATCCCGGAATGCCAGCGGGGCCTCACAACCCCTCACCCACCGGCAGGGCAACGTATTGGACAAAGGGGGGTGACGTGACCGCGAGTGAGGGGGCGCTGACCGGCGTGGGGTATTTAAACCCCGCACCGGCGCGCTCCTGTCACTCTCAGCTTTTTTCTTCCGACGCTGTAACTGCACTGTGAATAAATCAGAGCCTGATCCATTGAACCAGTGTCTGAGCCTTATTCAGAGGCAGGCAGCGCATGACAGTCCAGAACATCTTAAACTTTGAAATGTTGGTGGCCATCAACCATGATGGGCGGAGGGGTCAATGCAGGCTTATGCCACTTAGAGCGTTCCGATGCAGGTTTAAGCAAGCTACAATGAAAAACAGGGTGAAGTCTTTTTAGGGTGGGTGGTACTTGCAATTGAACAGTCACAGAGTTAATAATCTTAGTAAGGGGAAATGGTCCAACAAATTGAGGAGCAAGCTTCTTTGAAGGTTGGTGGGAGTGGAAGAATTTGGTGGAAAGGTAAACAAGCTCTCCCACTTTAAAATCCCACTCAGAGCATCTATGATGGTCAGCAAACTTCTTCTGAGTTGCATGAGTGTGATCAAGTGCCTGGCGGATGACAGGCCAATTGGTGGAGATCTGAGCAGCCCAGTCAGCCCCAGAAGAGTCAGGCAAGGGCTGCAGCTGGAGCTCAGGGATAGGAACAAAGTCCTGACCATAGACAATGCGGAAAGGAGAAAAGCCAGTGCTGTGATGAACAGCATTATTATATGCAACCTCAGCAAAAGGGAGAAGGTCCACCCAATTGTCTTGTTGAAAACTAATGTAACAGTGGAGGAATTGCTCTAGAGTAAATTGAGCTCATTCAGTCGCCCCATCAGTGGCAGGATGATGAGATGAGATGAGAGATTGTTGGACCCCAATCAATTTTAAAAATGAGCACCAAAATTTAGAAGTAAATTGGATGCCTCTGTCAGAAATTACATGCGTGGGACACTCGTGGTTTTTGTAGATGTGCATGAGAAAGAGTTTGGCTAATTGCTAAGCTGTTGGAATTTTAGTGCAGGGTATAAAATGGGCTTGTTTAGAAAATAAGTCAATGACAGTCCAAATCACAGTCTTATTCTTACTCTCAGGTAAATACACAATGAAATCCATGGCTATCTCCTTCCAGGGAGCCTGTGGGGAGGCTACTGGTTGGAGCAGTCCTTGTGGTTTTCCCCCCTTCCTCTTTGCTTGGGCACAGACATGGCATGATGTGATGTAAGATTGCACGTCAGCTCGAAGGGAGGGCCTCCAAAATTGGTTCCTGACCAAGTGCAAGGTTTAGTAAAAGTAAAATGACCTGCAGATTTACTATCATGGGAGTGCTGCAAAACAGTTTTGTGAAGAGACTCAGGAATGTAGAGTCTGCCATTAGAGGACTAGACGTTGTCAATTTCAGTTAATTGAGCCTTATTATATTGTAGCCAGGGGTCGTTAGGCAGCACCTGAAGCAGTTCCTCTTTTAAGTCAGACCCCACTTTCACTTTCCCAGCTGCTGCTTGTTTGCGCGTCACACACGCCATTCCAAGTTGTTGCTTTGAAAAAATAGTGTCTACAACTTGTGTTTGTGCTGTATGATATTGAGGGAGGTGAGGAAGTGCATCAGCCAAAAAGTTCTTTTTGCCGGGAAGGAAATTAAGGGTAAAATTAAAATGGTTAAAAAACTGAGCCCAGAGAATTTGTTTCCCATTCAATTTTCTGGGTGTTTGCAAGTCTTGGAAGTTTTTATGATCAGTCCAAACCTCAAAAGGAGAAAGTGCACCCTCCAAAAGATGCCTCCAGTGTGTAAGAGCAGTTTTGACAGCAAAAGCCTCTTTTTCCCAAATTGGCCAATTACTCTCCGTGTGAGAAAACTTGTGTGAAAGATAAACACAGGGACGAGGAAAACCTGTGTCATCTTTTTCTAAAAGCACAGCACCAAGAGCCGAATCAGAAGCATCAGCTTGCACAATGAAAGGCTGAGCTGGATCAGGGTGGGCGAGAAGAGGTTCATGGGTAAAAAGCAGTTTCAAATTGTCAAAAGCTGCCTGACAGGCAGAAGTCCATGTAAGTTTAGCTCCAGGGGAGGTAACTTTTTGGGTTTCCCCCCTCCCCTTGGTTTTTAATAGATCAGTAAGAGGTAAAGCAATTTGAGCAAATTGGGGGATAAAATTTCGATAGTAGTTGGGAAACCGAGAAAACTTTGAAGTTGGTGGCGGGTGCGTGGGGGTTCCCAACCCACAATGTCTTGGACCTTTGCAGGATCCATTTCTACACCTTTTGAGGATATACGGTAGCTCAAATAGTCCAGTTGTGATTTATGGCACTCACATTTAGAAAGTTTGGCATAGAGTTTAGCATTCCTCAGTTTAGATAAAACCTTTTTCACAAGTTTAACATGATCTTTGAGATTGTCAGAATACATCAAAATGTCCAGGTAAACCATGACCCCCTTGTACAAATGGCCATGAAGAACTTCATTTATATACTGCAGAAAGACACCAGGAGCCCCTGCCAACCCAAAGGGGAGAACTTTATATTGATAGGAACCAAGAGGGCAGTTAAACGCTGTTTTCCATTCATCCCCCTCCTGAATGCGAATTTGGAAATATGCTTCCCTGAAGTCAAGTTTTGTGAACACCTTCCCTTTGGACAGGTGTCAGAGCATGTCTTTCATTAGGGGGAGGGGGTATTGATTTGTAATTTAGATGGCATTTATTCCATGGTAATCCATACAAGGGGACGCGGTGGCGCTGCGGGTTAAACCGCTGAGCTGTCGATCAGAAGGTCGGCGGTTCGAAACCGCGTGGCGGGGTGAGCTCCCGTTGTTAATCCCAGCTCCTGCACACCAAGCAGTTCGAAAACATGCAAATGTGAGTAGATTAATTGGTACCGCTTCGGCGGGAAGGTAACGGCGTTCCGTGAGTCATGCTGGCCACATGACCCGGAAGTGTCCTATGGACAACGCCGGCTCCAAGGCTTAGAAACGGAGATGAGCACCGCCCCCTAGAGTCGGACTCGACTGGACTTTACGTCAAGGGAAACCTTTACCTTTACCTTTAATCCATACAAAGTCTTAAAGAGCCATCTTTTTTCACCCAGAAAAGTACAGGGGCAGCCAAAGGTGAATTGGCAGGTTCAATGAATCCACGCTGTAAGTTTTTGTCAATGAATTCCCTCAGGACAGTTTTTTCAGTCTCTGACATGGCATACATTTTGGGCTTTGGTAGTTTAGCCTTTGGGTCTATTTCAATGGCACAGTCAGTCTTTCTATGAGGAGGCAAAAGATCGCACTCCTTCTCATCAAAGACATCAGTAAAGTCTGCATATTCAGATGGAATGCCAGATTACGGCAAAACTTCAGGTGAGGGGGGGAGGGCAGGAAGGGTTCCAGCCACCCCCCCCCCCCCCGGTTGGAGTAGCAAAAAAATTTTACCAACTGCAGTTTTGAATAATAAAGTACCCGAGTCCCAATCGATCTGTGGCTTTCTGCTTTTTAGCCATGGGAGCCCCAGTATGATGGAGTAGTTGGCAATAGGGGCCACAATGAATTGCAAGGTTTCCTTATGCCCCCACAAACACATGGCTAATGTCTCTGTCCTAAATTCCACAGGGCCCCCTTGGGCAACAGACCCATTCATTTGTGTGAAAATAAAGGATTTTTTTAGTCCTTTGGTTTTCAGACTCAGAGTGTCAAGGAGGGCAGGGTGTATTAAACATTTGGTGCACCCTGAGTCAATCATTGCAGTCAAAATAGCTTTGTGTCTGGTTCGCAAGTTTTTCAACTCTACTTTCACTCTTAAGGTGGGACAATCATCACTCATCAAAGGGTCTTCTTTGTCATCAATGTCAGAAGAGGGTGTGCTGTGCCCTGGAGTTGCCACCTGCTCATGGGTGTGATTTAGAACAGGTGAAACTCATTTCCCGCTGGCTCCAAGACCTCTTGGATGGAATCTTCTCCAGAGTCCGGTTGAGGTTCCCAGTCGGGGTCTTTTCAATCCAGGGCACTTGCAGCTGCTGCCTCGCATCAGGGCGGTGGGGTTTTGGTTGGTTTAGTTGCTTCTTTCATGGCATCTGGGCATTCTGTTGCTCTGTGTGTGTCCTTCCCACACTTGAAACAGGCACCTTTTTTTCTGATCTTGTCTTTGTGATCCTCCCTCTCATGGAAAGGTCTTTGCTGGGCAAAAGGAAATTGACTTGGCACTACTGTATTTCTTCCCACGCTTGAGCCTGAAGCTGCCTGCAGAACTGGTACTGGGTGTTCTCAACCTCACCTGCAAGGCAGATCCAATCTTTCAAAGTAGAAGGGTCTCCTCAGCAGAGCACCCATCTAAGGATCTATGGTTGCAAGCCCCCCTTAAAGTAGTCAATCTTAGTGGTTTCAGACCAGTCCAGAACCTTTCCAGCAAGGGTTTTGAACTCCATGGCATACTCTGCCACAGTCCGACCCCCTTGCCTAAGCTGTTGGATTCTGGTTTTTGCTCTTATCTTATCCAATGGGTCCTCGAATCGGTTCCTCAGGGCTTTCATGAACTGCCGCAGGTTACCCAGTTTTGGGGCACTCACATCGTGCAACTGCACAAACCACTCAGCAGCTGGCCCCCTGAGCCTGGCACCCACTTGGCTAACTTTCTTGTACTCCATGTGGAACAATGAGCCATACTCTGTCATGTATATGGAAACGGTGGTCAGGAAAAATGCCAACTGCCTTGAGTCGCCATCAAACTTGACTTGGATGTCCTTTGGGGCTGCACCCTGGGTTGCCCCACCAGCTAGCACTCTTCCTCCATCTCCTAGGATTTCCTGGTGGGCTCCGTTCTGCCTGTGTCTCATGGGCTATTCAAAATCTCTGGTTGGGGTTAGGGTACGTCATCTCCCTCGCCTGATTGGTGACTCTGCTCTCAACATCTGAGTTGAGATTTCTGCCAACGGATATGCCATGGTCTCCAGAGTTCTCGATAACTGCTGTAAGACCACTTCCATGGCAGACATTCTAGCTTCCAGATTGCAGTTGTTCTGGGGAGTTCCATTAAGATCGGGAATGGTTCCTTGTGACCCCAGGCTTTGCACTACTATTTGCACATCCACAGGGGGGGGAGGTCTTGCCTTGACTTCCTTGGTGCAAACCTGGGTAGGTGCCACCTGTGGTTCTTCAATAATAATGCTCAGCGTCTGGGGTTCTGTCACAAAATTTAAAGAGTGGAGGGCACTTTCCAACTCTGCCTGGTTGAGCCAGGTTTCCACCTCACACTCACTGTCTCCACTCCCCGAACTCTCCTCCATCTCAATTTTTTCTTCTGTGACTTTAGCATACAGAACGGTTCTCTCCAAGGATGGCAGAGGCGATGGCTGCTTCTCCCAGGACTTTGCGTGCTTAGGCATGGTTTATTAACTCTCAGCTGATTGCAATCTCAGGAAGAGTTTCCGACTTATGGATTTGCAGCTTAATGTCAGCACCTGCTCATTCAGGCATTCACACACACAGTCAAGAAATCAGAGTTCTTTGAACTGGTTTATTGAAGCATAATGACCAGTACAGAAGGCAAGCTGTGAATAAAGACTTCCCGCCAAAACCTACTTTAAACTACATTCCCTTAGCTAGTTCCCTTTCCCATGAAATGTGTCACTCCCCCTCAACCAGATGGCATTTCTACTGTATCTCAACCTCCTGTCCTTGATGTGCTTATAGCCAAAACAATCTTACATTCCAGCCTCGCAAACCCCCTTCCACCTCCTTCTCATCCAGCAACCTGTGAGAACAACACAATGGGAGATGTCCTGATAAGGGTTTCTGTGAAACCTTTAATCAGGGAATCTGACACCTACCTTACAGATGGAGATAGCCTTCCTGAACACCTGCATCATATTCAGCAGCTGTTTGTTGAGTTGCAGGAGAGATGAATTGAATTTTCACCTCTCACAAAATCCTATATCCTGCTGTCCTCATTGAATGAAATGTGGGACATGCTGATTTTTACCCTGGAGGCTATGCCTGAAGCAGACCTCACCCCATTGTATGTAACACAGTGCCTACTCGCTGAATGGGAGAAGAGAGAGGAAAGATCCCCCCCCCATCTCTTCTGGAAAGCTGCAGCACCAGAAAGCAAGGGAAAAGAAGGGAAATGAAGCTGAAGCTACAGCATTAGCCAGCCAGCAATGTTTCAACTGTGGTTCAGCTGGACATTTGCAGAAAGACTGTGCCTTGAGACCCAAGAGTAGAAAGACAGAGAAGAACACAAGGGCAACACAGAAGAAGGCTATTCAGACAAGCCAAATTACACAGGTTGCTGAGAAGGGTAATTCTGATGTATGAGTGTTAGATTCTGGGGCCAATTGTCATTTATGTAATCGTAAAAGCTCTTTTGTGTCACTGTCTAAAACTGATAGACAAAGTGTATCTTTGGCTGATGGGTCTGTGACCAAAATTATGGGACAAGGTGACTTGTATTTATCCTGCTTGGGAGAAACTTTGAAAGGTGTGCTGTATGTGCCAAATTTACAGTCAAACCTTTTATCTGTGGCACAATTGGCTGCAACAGGTTATGTCATAACATTTAAGAAAAATGGTTGTAAGATACGTAAAAATGGGAAATTGTGTGCTACTGGTATGTTAAAAGACTCCGTGTACATTGTGCAAAATGCAAGGAAGCCAAGCTGCAAGGCTGCAGTTGGCAACACTCCATATCATGACCAATGTGTACACCTGATGCACAGGAGATTTGGTCATGCTAATTTCAAGTATATAGCACAAATGCCACAGCTGTGTGCTGACTTAAAGGTAAAACCCTGTGACAAATACTTAGATTGTGTAGTTTGCAAAGAATGCAAAACACTAAAAGCTCCTGTGAGTAAGCACAGTGACAGAGTTACAACTAGACCTCTAGAAATTGTACACTCTGACATTATTGGTCCCTTTGCTCCTAGTTTTGGACAAGCAAGGTATGCAATGACCATCATTGATGATTTCTCAAGATACACATTTATCTATATCTTAAAACATAAAGATGAGGCATTTTAGAAATTTAAAAGTTTTGTGACATGGGCAAATGGAAAATTCCCAAGACCTGTATCTGCACTCCAATGTGATAGAGGAGGAGAGTACTTTTCTCACAAATTCAAAGGATTCCAAGTGGAAAAGGGGATAGAACAAATTCTTTCTAACCCTTACACCCCTCGACAAAATGGTGTTGCTGAAAGAAAGGGCAGTACCCTGCAAAATGCAATGGAATGCATGCCTAAAGATTCACATTTATCTTTTAAATATTGGACAGAATCAATATCCACTGCCTGTTATGTACAAAACAGATTGTATAACTCTGTGATTCAGGACACTCCATTCCATTTGTTTTGTGGTGTGAAACCAAAGGTAAACCATCTTAGAGTGTTTGGTAGCACTACTTGGGTTCATATTCCAAAACAACAGAGAAGGAAAGGAGGCCCCACAACAAAGAAAACCATCTTTGTTGGCTATGAACAAAGCCAGAGGAGCTACAGGTTCATAGTGGGAGATAAATTGATAATTAGCAAAAGCTCTTCTTTTGCTGAGCAAAACTGGAGGAGAGTAAATTCTAGCTCTCCAGTTGATCTATCTACAACAGAACAGCAAGAACTTGCTGATAGTGATCTTTTGCCTGATGAGGACATTAAACCAGAAAAGCAAACTGAAGATCTGTCTGATGAGACAGATGCTTCTCAGGAAAGTGATAGGAGTCAAAATTTAAGCCCTGTATTACCTCACATCCTCCAGGAAATAAAGCCAGACTGCTCACTTGAGGGAATGATATTAAAGGCAAAACTGAAATACTTTGGCCACATAATGAGAAGACAGGACACCCTGGAGAAGATGCTGATGCTAGGGAGAGTGGAAAGCAAAAGGAAGAGGGGCCGACCAAGGGCAAGATGGATGGATGATATTCTAGAGGTGACGGACTCGTCCCTGGGGGAGCTGGGGGTGTTGACGACCGACAAGAAGCTCTGGCGTGGGCTGGTCCATGAAGTCACAAAAAGTCGGAAGCGACTAAACGAATAAACAACAACAAATTACCTCACAGGTCTCAGAGGAGTAATAAAGGCGTTCCTCCATCACATTTTCAGGCTGAAACAGTAAAGGCTTTTCACATATTCACAGAACCTGGGTCCTTAGAACAAGTGAATGCTTTACCTCCTGAGATTGCACAAAATTGGCATTCTGCCATGCAACAGGAGTTAGCATCCTTGAAAGAAAATAAAACATGGAAACTGGTAAATCTACCTCCCAATGAATGCTGTCTAGGTTGTAGGTGGGTTCTCAAACTGAAAAGAGATGCTGATGGAAAAATCCAAAAATATAAAGCAAGGTTGGTTGCAAAAGGGTTCACTCAAAGGAAAGATTTAGACTTTGACAAGACTTTTGCACCAGTTACTAAAGGTGAATCAATTAGATTACTGTTAAAAATTGCTGCACTCAAAGGAATGTCAGTTCATCATTATGACATTCAAACAGCATTTTTCTATGGTGAATTAGACCACGGATTATACATGCAGCAACCCCCTGGCTATGAAAAAGGAGAGAATCTGGTCTGTGAACTGCAGAAATCAATCTATGGATTAAAACAGGCTGCTAGATCCTGGAACCCAAAATTAGATGAAAAACTGCAAAATTTTGGTTTTGAAAAAGGAAAAGCAGATCCACGTGTATATGTGAAGAAAGACAAACAAGACTGTATGTATCTGTGCATTTATGTGGATGATTTGCTGCTGTTCACATCAATAGAAAAACAAAGGCTTGATTTTGAAGCCTGCATGAAAAGCCATTTCACATTAAAAAGCCTTGGAACTGTAACAAATTACCTAGGCTTGGAAATGCACAGGGAGAAGGATGGTAGCTTTCTGTTAAGCCAACATAGTAAAATTCAAAAGCTCCTAGAGGATTTTAACATGCAAGACTGTAAGCCAGTCTCTACTCCTATGATAACAGATTTTCAGAAAGATATAGGAGAAACTCAATTAACTGAGGCAGAGAAATGTAGATCTGCAATTGGAAGTTTACTGTACATTGCAAATCACTTTCGCCCAGATATCTCAAATTATGTGGCCATTTTAAGTAGACAGGTAGAGAAGCCTACGTCTACTGGAAAAGCAGCATTGAAGAGGTTAATGAGGTATTTGCAAGGAACAAAGAATTATAGCCTGAAGCTAAATGCCTGTGGAACAGAGGAATTGCAGACTTCTGCCAATTCTGACTGGGGAGCAGATGTCAGTGACAGGAAATCCACTTCTGGGATTTTAATTCAATTTGCTGGATCTAGCTTAGGCTGGCATTCTGGAAAACAAACACTTGTTGCTCTTTCCACTGCAGAAGCAGAGTTTTATTCTCTAACACAAACCTGTAATGAGGTTACATGGTTTAAACATTTGTTAAAAGACATAGGCATGGAAGTGAACCAGCCTATAACTGTTTATGAGGATAATCAAGCTTGCATTGCTATGGCAAAATCTGCAGCCTGCAAGAATAGGACAAAACATGTAGATATTAGATATCAATATATCAAAGACATGATAGCCAAAGGGGAAATAATGTTAAAATATTGTGAATCAAAAGACATGATTGCTGATATTTTAACCAAACCTCTTGCTCTACCATGACATAACAGAATTGACAAAGAAAAATGGTTTGTGTCTTACTCCTTAGCAAAACAAAGGAGAATGTTTGCATTTCCTTGTTTTTTGCAAGTAACAATCCATTACATTACTATGGTAACAAATCACTCTGGCAGAGTCAGAAGGTCAGACTTAAGTATCCTTAGTTTTGGATGTGAAAAGATGACCATATAAGGTAAAGCTTTTAATTGCCCTGGAGAGGTATTTGCCTGGGCTTGTTAGTTTCAGTTTCCTTTCTACACATCCTTCCTGTCATGTTCACTGTTTCAATGTAGTTCATACATCATAACGTTTCACATGCCATGGCACTGACACACATTTCTGTTTGGGAGGGAGCTGCTGTGAAACCTTGTACCAAGCTCTGTATGTGAAATCAGTACAATGGAATGTGTTTGGGTTATTTTCTCTGTTCAAGGACTTTTCCCGCAGACCATCAGAAACCGTTAGGAGCACCTGGGATTGTGGACTTGAGAAGATTCTATGGGGGGAGGGATTTCGTTTGCACCAAGGGTTTTTAGTTTGAATTTGCCACACTTTCATCATTCTCAGCTTTCTTTCTGATCCTGCATGCTATTCTTCAATAAATCAGATATCTTTGAAACCCTGCTTATCAGTCTGATGTATATTAGAATAGGCAATCATTACACTTCCTCCCAGTCCTCTCTGAGCATGTGTGAATGCACAAGCTTGTAAATATGTTTTTGTGCTTTCTGTAAATACATTTATTTTTATAGAAGTGCCTGGTGTGTGTTTTTTCTGATCTCTCATGCCAAATGCTTTCCAGCAGTCTGCCACAGACTGTGTGCATGGACCCCATTTTAGAGTACATTTAAGACATTACAACCTTTCAGAGAGAGGTTACTAGCAGTTATTCTAGCATGCAGATAAAGTGAATAAACAATGTATTGGAAAGGAGGGAAGTACAGTTAAGGTACTGTACCTAAGTTAGAGGGAAGTGGAACTAGCCATTTTTTCTTAGTTCCCAGAAGAAAGAACAGTTTGTGAAAGCTGTGCCTGCTCAAGGCAAACTTGTCTTTTTTTACCCAATCAACTAATGACTGTATGACAATCACTGTTTGTTTCTAATAAGGTATAAAGGATTATGTTTGTAACCAACATGATAAAAGTTCTTGTTTGCTTGCCTTTTTTTGTCTCTCTTTTGAAAAAGAATTTTATTAAATTTCAGAAGAAGATAAAAGATACAGAACAACAAAAAACTACAAAAAAGAACTAAAAAAGTCTGAAAACACAGGAAAGATTTTTTTTTTAAATAGATTACAAAAAGAAGTGACTTCTGACTTTAAACATCAAGGATATACAGCAATTTTCCATAATCAATCCCTTATTCTATATTAAACCAAATTCACATTATTTCTACAAGTCAGCCCTTTGGCACATTATAAAAATCACTAAATATCATTGCTCCCTCCCCTTATATTAAAAGTATAAATCACCTAATAAACTCCCCCCCCCAAATAACAATTACTTAATTATTCCCTTCATACTACTATTCTATACATTCCTGACTACTATAATAAAGATCAGAAATAAAAAAGCATGTTAATTCTCTGCCATTATACTTGATAATACAAGAAATATGAATTAATATTATTTTTTTTAAAAAAACTTAATCTTAATCCCAATCATTAATGATAAGTAAAATCATCCAAAACCAAAAGACCACCCAGATAAATCTTTTTAGTCCCTTAACCCACTTCAAAATAGACCAAAGCATTTACATATCCCCACACAGAGCTATTTTCTTAAAGAAATCAAACAGCCCAACTGCTCCCCTCAGAAACACAGAATTCTCTTTAAAACACCTGCCATACATAATAACCCCTTCTTTTCCATAACATTCAATCAGAAAGTGAAATTCGCTCATGTCTTGCAACTCAATTTCTCCTTTTAACTTCTTCAATTCAGGATTGTCAATTTCATCCAGCGTTGCAACAGAAGCCCCAATCTCACTCTTAGAAGAGACATTTCCATCGCTTATATTCTTTTTTTAAAAAAAATACTCTTTATTAAATTACTTATATAAAAATTTTAAACATAAGAGACACCTACATACAAACCATAAAAAAAGAAAGAAAAGAAGGGAAGAAAGAAAGAAAGAAAGAAAGAAAGAAAGAAAGAAAGAAAGAAGAAAAAAGAGAATTTAGAAGAGGGAAAATAATAATAAAAAAAGTTCGGGTTTCCAACTCTCTAAGCGGTATATCTAAATATCTTGACATCTTATTTTTTTTCATTAATACTCTAAATTTAACTTCTATGGTTCCATTTAAATTATATAGTGAGAATAATTACTATTTACAGTTTATATATTCATGTTAACATCTTGAGTCAGTTCCACATATTTGAAGAACGGTTTCCAGTCATTTTGAAAGTCTTCCATATTTTTGTCATTTAATTGTTCCGTGAGTTTTGCCATTTGTGCCAAATTAAGAGACTTCAGTATCCATTCTTCAGCAGAAGGGGTTGATTCTGGTTTCCACTTTGACGCATAAACAGTTCGAGCCATGGTGATCAGATGTAGTAAAAGTTTTTCATGGGTTCTCTCCAAATCTTTATCCATAAAGCCCATTAGATAAAATTCTGGTGTTTTATCAATGTCTGTTGCCAGCATTTTACAAGTTGTATAATGAATAAATGTTCAAAATTTGTTCACTTTTTTGCAAGTCCATCACATATGGTATAACGTTCCTATTTCTTTTTTACACTTCCAACAAATGTTTGTAGTATTTTGAAACATTTTTGACAGTTTATCTGGAGTAATATACCACATATACATCATTTTATAAAAGTTTTCTTTCAGATTATAATTAAGTGTAAATTTTAAACCCTTAGTCCACATTCTTTCCCAAACTTCATATTCAATATTATATCCAAATTTTTTCTCCCATTTAGTCATACCATCGCTTAGATTCTTCAATTTCATCCAGGACATCCCCAACCAGATGGCACATTTTAGAGCACATATTTTCCACAGTACTCTGAGTGTCTTGCATAATAACTTGACAAGAATCAGAAAAAATCTGCTTAATATCTCCATGGAGGTCAGAGAGAGCCTGATTGAAATCCTCCATGTCTCAAGCAGTAGTTTATGCGCCCCCCCCTCCCTAGGTACTTAACCAGCAAAAGTAAAAGGTAATGAATGGAAAGTTTCCGAACTGAGTTTACACATTGAAGGCAAGATAACAGACAATTCCCCAGGGAAAGTAGCTGCAGGAAAGTAAAAGTTCAGAACAGCAGATTCAACGTGTAGGAAAATGCTAAAAGCTTCAAAATTAGCACAAAAAATAATAACAGGGAGACAATAATATACTCTCAACGCTCCTTAGTATTGGATGGAAAGCAAAATCCAAAGCTTAAAAAAAATTTAAAAAAATAATCACAGAAATAACAATAAGCACCAAGAAAGATTGTTTCTCCTTAATGTAGAAAGCCTCTCTTAGGATACAAATACTTAAAAAAAATAAATTGGGTGCTTTAGAAATGGGGTGGCTGGACTTAATGTCCCTTTAAGGCTGCAGCGTGGCTTAGAAGTAATGATGTGCCAGCCTCTCAGTGAACTCTTACCTGTTGATTGCACATGCTGTTTATGATCTCTTGGCTGCAATTCACCATCCAAAGGACAAATGGGTCTATTCCAAGTGTTTTCCTGGATCTGGAAAAACACTCCTGGGCTTCAGGAGAAATCAGCCTGAGCCTGAAAAATCTGCCACAATACCAGTTCTGCCCACAGAGCTCACAGAGCTGTTCAAGCACCATGCCCCCACTGGAAGTCCCCTTTTTTTTTTTTTTTTGTCTCTTGGGTGAGAACACCCTGTGATTACATCATCTAATGAAGCAGCTTCCATAGCTCTCATCTGTTGATGTGCAGTTCTCCTACACTCTTTCATTATGCAATCTTTCCTCAGTAGTCCCCAGCCTCCCTGGCTTCCCACACTTTAATGAAATCCCCAAATAGGACATGAAGGAGCATTTCCCTTGGGCTTTTTAAAATGTGAATAGTTCGATGCAATATAAAAGCGGCTTTATATTAGAGAGGTTTCAGAGTAATATAATACACCAGCAGTAGCATCCTCCATCACTTCCAGCAATAATGGAAGCTCAAAAATACAAGTGAAATTAAAAATAAATTCCCTGAGAACAGAAGTCTTTTCAAAGAGAAAGCAAACTTTGAAAAGTTGCAAAGCAAATTTTGGCACAGAATTACAGTAACACCATGAAACATCATACTCAAGAGAAAATGCCTGTGAGGGTAGGTACATGTTGCTGGCAGAAGGACTAACAGAAAATTGAAAAGTCAGGAAGACTATCTCTCTAATTGGGTGATGAATTAGAACTTGGCCTTTCTCAATACATTTGAAGAGTTCATTAAGGTCATGTGTGTCAATTGGAGACAGTACTGGCTGTTGTGATTCAGCTGCTCCATTCTAATCTCTATCATAAGCTTTATTTATTTCCTAAATATGACAATTGTAATTGTATTCAGTGCATGTAATGGAAGGACATGCATTGGATAAAGAATTCTTCTTTGAAATGTCTTCAGTTGGAAGCTATCTATAGAAGTCTCCTATATTAATTTACAGTATATCAAGTATTAAGCATCTATGCAGTTATTGACAGTCTATTAGCCACCTTCTCTTTTAGGTTATGAGGGGAACTGGGGTTTAAAAAAAGAACTATTTCTCTTATTTTTGAAATATTTTGTTCTAAATTAGGTCTAGAGGATGTATATTTTATTTTGTTTGCCCTGTTTCTTTTACTTCCTTTTTTTCCTTGAAGCCTTTGATGAATATTGCTTAGATCTCTAGAGATCTAACTCAGGTGGAATCATCATGATGGCAAAGGCAAACAAACAGAACATTAGAAAATATGGAACTCTGGATTATTTATCTGTTCATCTTAAACCCTGCAGTGAGAAGTTACATAGTTATGAGTATGGATTTACATAGCTGGATTTTTTTTAATGAAAAGGATTTCAAAGCCATTGGGTCAAAGGTAGTAAATAATATAGATGCAAGGGGAAAAAAAGAACAGCCTGCTTTGCTCAGCATAATTATTTTATGAGAAAATAAAAGAAAGGGCCATTTTCCTGATATAGATGGCTGTCAGCATAGAAGGCAATTTCTCACTTACCAAAAGAGAGGAAGAACTCAGCAGCATACTCCGAGCCTTAAATATACTCAAAAGCCTCATTACATACCTTCCCTTTAAAGTTGAAGTTAAAGTTAAAGCTTAAAGTTTACTATTTCTGTGAAAGCATCTCTGAATAATCAGGCAGCACCCATCCTATCCCTAGCCTCAAGAGAACAGAGGCTAGGTGGATTTCAATTAATGGCTTTGTTGGGGTCTTTGGGGTCCACTGGTATCAGCCCCACAATTATCAAATACTGAAAATATTCTAAGATGAACAATCCAAGAAGCATTAATGTTAGAATGCTCCAAATTAATGTGTAAATATAGTAGATATGTAGATATCTACATATCTACATATAACAAGTAGATATGTATGTATTATGATCAGTAATCAGCACACAAGACACAGAAAAGAAACATTAGCCAATGTTCACGGAGTTAGCGTATATATAATCACTATATGTACTGTGTGTACTTTGGCACAAAATAATCACCATTTTCCTCATTTCTTCAGTCCTTCATGAAACCTTAATGAAGAGATTTTTTACATGTAGTCCTCCTGTAAAATGAGCAGTGTGATGACACCATGCAATGTCTTCAGTACTACATGGACAGTTACAACCCAAACATGATATTCATCAGAACCGGCGGTCCAAGAGGCTGGTAGAAGTACATTAAAACCCATACATGAGACTGCTTTTCTCTGATTTGCCATTACAGCTTCATCCAGGGCACAATGGCAAATGTTTCTCAAGAAACTCAACTAGCACTCAGGAGTTAACAGTAGAAGAACTGAGGATAAGGCCCAGATAGATAAATTGCTTTTACTCCAAATACAAGAAACCCCAGTAATGAAGAATAGCTACTACAGATTCAACGTCTCAGTTTTAATTCTTTCATATTTTTCCCTCACTCTTCCATGGCAGTGAATCTTTTGCTGCTTATTTCTCAGCCTTGGATATGGAAGGCATTTACATCACCCTGAGATAGTGGTCTTGTCTGATCTCAGTCTCTTTGCTTCTGGCCTTGCCACATTCAGTCTTCACACTTAGTACAGTAATGCAGGTAAGGTATTTAGCTTGCTATAGCTCTACAGGGTCATCAATCTTATTCTGGTTAGGCATCATACTCTTATTATTTTGGATGTCAACGTTCTTATGAACTGGTTAAACATTTCCTTAGCTTTAGTGAATTCCAATGGCATCACAATTTCAGAGCAAATCCACAATTGTGTACTTTACCTCCATTATTTTTCCCCAAGTAGATTGATAGTAAATCTGGAGTATTAAAGGAACCAGATCCAGAGGGAAAAATACCAGTCTGAGCCAAAATTTAGTACTGGGCTATTGTATATTATTTGTTTCCAAATATAAAGCTGCAATTCAGGCAATATCATGGTACTGCTGAAACAGAAGCATAGACTATGTCCTTTCTAATAGCATAGGAGTCTTATGTATACATATTTGGAAGCCAATATGTAACTGAGCTACAGCTTTTTCCTGAAATTACCTTAATGTTGAAGGCAGATAATGAGAATCTGCTGCATAAAGAAAAGTTAAGAATGACCAACAGACTCCTCAGACTATTGAGCAGATTCAATAGCAAATTGAAATTGCAATCCTTGGGAGACAAGGTACTTTAAGGCTCTCTTCAAACTCACTGGGAAGGAATTACTGCATCATCAACTTAAGAAAGTATTGATATCAGTCTATTAGCTGATTTGGGAGGATGGAAATCTTAATCACTAAGATATATATCTCTGCTCAAAACAATCCACTTCAGGATGAAGCCTTCTTCATTAAAGTTTATGGTTATAATTTACCATGCAGATCTAGTGTGGGTTTGTAGATAGATCTTTTGCACTTCTTGGTTTTTTGTTGGGAGACAGTGATTGGCCCAAAGTCACCTAACCAGCTTCTGTCCCTAATGGAAGACTAGGACATGGACCTCTCTGCTTGTGGTCCATAGATTTTAGCCATCACACTTTACTGGCTTATCCATCCATCCATCATCTATCATCTGTCATCTATCTATTAATAGAGAGGTTATTAGCCTTTTTTGAGGTTAAAAATGATATAGCCAGCTCCCCAAGTGATTTGAAGCCTTGCATTTAAAGTAGACATCTATGAATCATAGAAAGCTCATGTTTAGAGTCTGTCCCTGGGAATGTGAGTGTGCATGTGGGTGTGCATTTTAAGTATTTGCCAGAATATTGCTTACTCTTGTGGGATAATGAAATAAAAAGCAAGAGGATCCTAAACTGAATATAAGTCTCACTGAAGTCCTATTAAATGGGTATTACATTCAGCTATCTTATTCTGGCTTGGGCTCATTATTCATATACATGAAGTAAGAATTTATGAATGGACAAGCAATTTACAATAGTCATTCTTCAGAACTTACTGTTCAACTTGGGGCTCCCCTTCACTGAAATATTCTTGATGACCCCTTAAATTGCACATTCCAACTCAGTGACTATATGGTTCTATGATATAAGCATGAACCATTCATGTGATCACTGCCACTTGATCTGGTATCAATGGATTGTTGTTGAACACATTTTTACACAAAGGCATTCTAAGTGGAGAGCTGTGTCAGTCTACATTTGCACCAAATCAGGAGTCCGTAGTACTTTTTCTAACAAATTTTATTAAAAAGCATAAACTTTTTCTGAGTCCTGATGTCAAATGTGTGTCCATTCTTTTGTGCAAACTTTATCCTGTTTATCCTACTGTCACAGCATTTTAAACTCCCAGGACACCATGTCAGACCTCAAAATGGCCATTTTGGAAATATGGGACCCTTGCCCATTGCGCAAAAAAATGCTGAACTCACAAACAGAAGGTTTCAGCAAGCACAATGGGTTTCAACACATTATAATTGCTAATTGATAAACCATTTGTAATCTATCCCACATGTTATCAACATCTGTATAACCACCCTGCCTTCCCCTTCCTTTCCCCCTCCACCTCACCTCAATTTAATTCCTACATCAGTCTAGCCACACAATGTATCTGATAAAGTGAGCTGCTGCTCACAAAAGTTTATGCCTTTTAATAAAATATGTTAGTCAGAAAGGTGCTACCAGATTCCTTCTGATAGTTGAAAGGGTGGACTGCTTTCATGGAGATGCATTAAAAAATCCTGCCTTTGGATTATTACTACTATCGTTTCCCAAATAATTATTGCTTCCCAAAGTTTGTCTTATCCCACTGAGATTAAAGAACTGAGAGCAGAAAACTCATTTCATCCCATACTCCCTTTCATGGGTTGGCAAGATAAATGGAAGAGATGATTTTTTTGGCACAGTGGGAGAAACTTGATGCTTTCACTGCCAAAAGGTGAACAGCCACGAGTGTCTGGGCTCTGGGGGGATGTGTCCTCAGTAGCCTCAGGTGGCAAATAGCAGCAAGACAGGCCTCCATCCTTGAACTTTTCTTGGAATAATTTGCTGGAGGTTAAGTGCTCAGCACAGCTTCTGCTGGCAAAAGTGGAACAACTCACTTGTGAAGTTGAGTAAGGAAAGATGGTTGGTAGCTGCCTTTGTGGTGGGCCAGTGACAGGTTGAAGGCAACATTAAGTGTTTATGTCCTCAAGAAATGGTTAGAGGGGCATCTTTGTGCTGGACCAAGCAGAATATGCAGGTGAGTCCTCAGACTAGCTGTCTATATGTGTGCAAAGTTTCTCCACTTGACCTGATTTCAACATCCAGTTTAACTGTGTGTCAGATTTCATTTTAGCTTGGAAAGTGGCAGAGAAGAAAGCACTTGCTGGTAGTAAATTACTGGTGTTCCAGGAACTATGGATATTTTCTACACATTGTTTCCAGTGTCTTCTTAAGACTGTATATTCTAAATGGTTCCACTGTTGAAGGAAAGCAGTAATCAACCTGAGTGTTTGGCTAAGTACTTTAGGTGTTAGCAAACACTTCCCAAAGAAACTCATC
Organism: Candoia aspera; assembly: GCF_035149785.1. Classification (NCBI taxonomy): domain Eukaryota; kingdom Metazoa; phylum Chordata; class Lepidosauria; order Squamata; family Candoiidae; genus Candoia; species Candoia aspera. Next base: position 37,348,470 of record NC_086154.1, read on the forward strand.
CCTGGATGATTGGTTTATTAATAATTTTAGACAAGAGCAATCCGAGATAACTTCCCAAAGCTGCTAAGTCATCATAAAACTATTTCTTTTTCTTATTTTATTCACAAATGTTAGATTAAGCAAGATATTTTTTTTTATCATACTCAGCACTGGAAGTATTCCAAAAATGAGAAAGAGATCATATTAATAAAACATACTATGGAAACAATTAAATGGAAAATTTACTGTTGCCACCTAAGAAATCCATGAATTGCAACCCAATGGGATTTCAGCACATAGCACTTTTTTCATAGATAAATTGTTTCAGTTGTAAAGACATAGACAGTGAATTCCTTAGGGTATAAATCTGTACAAACTGTCAAAATATATTGCCTTTCTCAAGTTCCCAGCTAGCATGCATCATGAGGCATACTTGATAGCCATGTGCTTTTAGTATTCAGCTACCTGTCTGCCTCACTTTGGGATATGCATAGAAGCCAATTAAAATATATAGCTCCTTAAAAAAAAATGTTTATATTTTACCAGAAACAAAAACAAAATAAAAAAAGAACAGAACCCCAGGAAGATATGGAAGTTTAGTCTGCTAATTTGTCTTAAACAAGAAGTTGAGTTAATCAATCAATTAATCAATCAATTATCATCATCATCATCTTGTTTGATTAGGATAGTACATATTTGTTTAAGTGATGCATTCCTTACTTCTCCTCAAAGTAGTGTAATGCCGCATTTTATTTAATTCATTCTATTTATAGCTTGCTATTTGTTATCCTGAACCTTGATCACCCAAGTTTAGCTGGAATTTGAACATGAAAAAGGAGAGAGGATATAGATTCAAGTATTATAGAATATTGAGTTAATTTTACTCAAAAAAATATTAGTAATATTAATATTAATATTATTATTAATATTAATACTAGTGAATTTTTTATTTCACTCCTGGTCTTTTGGAGAAACGTGAAGACCTGGCTCTGCCACCTGGCCTGGGGTGGGGAAGGGAAGAGTCATTCCTGGGGTTGGCTAGTGCCTTGAAGTACCCCTCCCACATGAAGACTGAATAAGACTCAGCCATCTGGACTTTACTTTTATTTATATTATTAATGATATATAATTTTATAAGGGATTTTATATATTTATTGTTGTATTGAGTATTTTGTTGTAAATCACCCAGAGTCCCTCTAGTGAGAGGAGATGGGCGGTGACAAATTTGATAAATAAATAAATAATTACAGTGGTGACATATAAAACTAGACTTTAGGGAAGGACACAATTAGGGAGGGAGGGAGGGAGGGAGGGAGGGAGGGAATCAAGTTGGAATCTTGTGTTTTCCTTTATTCTCCAATGGTAGTGACTCTAACTCAGTATTTCTCAACCTCGGCAACTTTAAGATGTGTGGACTTTAACTCCCAGAATTCCCCAGCCAGCAGCCAGTAGATAGTACCAGTTATAGTACTATCTAATACTCTAACTGGTACTATCTATTTATATTTATAAGGGATGGCTCTTATTTGGATCTGATTTCCTTTTGATTGAGACTGTAGGAGATACATACTGTATGTAAGTAACACATGAGTGATGCATACATGGAGGCACAAGATTCCAACTTACATACATACCCATTGTGCTATTCCGGATAAACAATATTATGCAAAGTGCAAAAAAGGAATAATAAATAGCAAGACAAAGACATTAAAGACATGAGAGAAAGGGAAATGCCTCATTCCCACTGCATTCATCTTACTTTTATATGTCTCCTGACAACCTTACTACAGTACCATACACAAGGTGGACAGAAACATGCTTTTATGTACAGATAGTTTTACTTCTTTCAACATTCTTTCCTCACAACAGACCACATACTGCCTATTCAGTTTCTGCAAACATCTGTAACATCTTAAAATTTCTCCTTTCATCTTCCCATCTTTAGTAACCATTCTACCAAGCTTCACACATTCATCTGCTTGCTTTAGTTTTTTGCCTCATATGTATACATTCACATAAGCATTTTCTCTCAAATGCATGTACGCTGGTCTTTGACACATTAATTTTCAGATCCATACTTCTCATTGCATGTTTATCTGACATTGCCTGTAAATCATTTAGGTGCTCACATTATGGCATCATCTGCATACCAAAGTACACATATATTCATGTCTCCAATCTCTAATGTTTTTCTAAGCAGATACACATCAAACAGACACCACTCTCATTCTTTTTTGGGTTCCCAAATATATTTTATCTCATTCTCATCCGTATATTCATGTCACCAAACAGAATATTTTTTTCCCCTCAGATCACATTCATTCAGTATGTTGCCACATGTTCCCTCAATTTCATCTCTGCTTCTTTCATCGTAATCCTCTGGAACATTAGATGCAAGTAGCAGCTATGCATGGACTCCAACTTTCAAATATACCCACAGCAAAGTAGATTACATCAATTCATTCTTTCTGACATTCATTTTAGCCTTTTGTTTATAGTCACACCCATGCCTTCACTTCTCTACATGTATTCATATGGTTTGCTATGCAAGATCAGATCATCTTTTTAAAGAGCTATTGCATTCATCCCTTTCCTTAGTTTCATAGTCACATAACATACCTATTTATTATCTAGCTATCTATATATCTATATCCAAATCACAATCTTCCATATCCCATGGCCATCCCCAGGTGACCCCATAGATAATGACCTCTGCCCAGCTTTTGATCAAGGTAGAGAAAACTAGGTTATCGCATCTCTATGACATATGCGATTCCTTGCTACAGTAAGGACACCGGCAGTCGGTTTTGGCATATTCTAGCTCATTTATCTCCAGTGCAACCAAAGCCAAATATTTATTTATTTGAATTTATTGGCCACCCAACTCCAATGTCCCAAGCATGCTCATTTTCTTCTATGCAAAGTAGAATCTCTAATCTAGGCACTACTTTGGAAGACAGTATACTGTTGCCAGCATTCCCCAGCTAGGAGATATATCCTGTGTACTGACACATGGTCAGGAATCCAATGGACGCTCAACCCCATTGTTTCGCATCTGGTTGTCAGAAAGAGGCAGCTCCCTGTAAAAGATTCTTCTTTCCTACTCCCTCCCTGTGTATCACTGGGCTAAAGTAGTTGTAGCCTTAAAATCTTGTTTGTTTGCTTGATTTATGCCTCACTTTTATTAAGGAGCAGAACTGAAGGAAGATGCTTTACATGGAATGACCGGGGTGGGGTCAGGGTGGCATTAGAACTGGAAAGAGCATCAGCTCTGGGAAGTGATCATTTTCAGAATTCCAGCAGGTCTGAAGATGGAACTTTACTATTCCACATCAGATGTGGTCCTGAAGAAAATTCATTTCGTTCATCTGGGAGTAAGAAATTATGCTTTAAGATATGGTGCTGATTGTCTTTTAAATCATCATATATTCTTGTTTCAGCATAGAAAGTAAATCTTTTGGTGTTCAATTTCTGTATAACAAGGTATGTATTGTCTTTTCTGAGATGCTTTCCCTCCCGTGCATGCTCTCTGTCTCTGCACTATATTAACAGGAGGATTTAGAAATATTCAGTGTAAGGATAAGAACCATTCAGAGCCTTTCCACATGAGTGTTTTACTGTGTTACTGAACATCCAGATATGTAACATTTACTAGTTATTCAAATGTTGCCTCCAATTTTTGTTTCCTCTCCTCCCATGTCTTTCTGAACCCCCATTTATCCACACAATCATTTTCTTGGAAACCCATTTGTGACATTATTCAATGTCTGGATGTTTCACAGTACTTGTCCTTTCCTCTATGGTTATCTTTTTGAGATGTTATTCTAAACTTTTTTGCTGCGTCCCCAAATGTCTTCTCACCTTGCCATTCCATTTCCACCCTCCTCAGGAATCATTCACCCAGGCACTCAGCAAGTGTATACTTTTGTGCCTCTTCTTATTCTCAGATACACCCAGCTGCATTTGAAAGGCTTCTCTTTTGCCCATTTCATTATATTTCCACTCCCTTTGCACCCAGCCAGGTTTCTGAAGACTTCTGATGATAAACAATCCAGTCAGACAGTCATCTATCACCCAACTAACATCCAGAAGGTTTGCATTCTCTTCACAGCAGACAGATAGATTATGGAGGGAGGCAAAATAAATCACTAGCAAGTTCCTTTATTTTATTTCTGTAGAGGGGAGTCAGGATCCATGCATGCTCAGATGAAATGTGGGAGGAGCCTGCAGAGAGGCAGCAAGGATGATTGTTTGATGTTCAGGCATGATCACCACTTGCACATGCAGAGAAGGAACTACCCAGCACTGAGAATAGGCTAGTCAATTTGGGAGACAGCAAGGGCAATTATTTCTGAGGTGGCGGGGGCATAATCACCATGGGCAATTGACTATTTCCCACCACCAGAGTCTTACCAATTATGGGGTAAGAGGACTGTTCTTTTATGGATTGCTAACTGCTTTAAAACAGGCAAGGAGTAGGAATATATGGACACGTTTTCTTAGTGAAGATGTAAGATTCCTTAAGTCTCTGTTTTTGGGATAGTGTATTTTTTTAAATTGTTCATAAATGATTTTGACTTAAGAGTAAGCAGTGAGTGGCCAGTTTTTAAAATGATATCAAACTATTCAGGGTAGGAAAAACCCAAGGTGCCAGAAGGAACTTTTTAAACTGGGTGAATGGTCAATGAAATGGCAAATGTATTTGAATTTAAATAAGTGTAAAGTGATGAGTGTTGGGGCAACCCCCCCTACTTTCACATGTATACTATAGGGCCTGACTTGTCTGTAATTCACCAGGAAGAAGATTTTGCTGCCAGAGGGGATGGTTCAATTAGGGTGTTGACTTCCAGTGCATCAGCTATGAAAAAGGCAAATTCCATGAAAGGAATCTTTAGGAAAGGGACTGAAAATATGACAGCTAGTATTGTGATGCCATTATAGAAATCTATGGTATATCCACATCTGGAATACTGTGTATATTCCTGGTTGTCACACTGAACAAGAATATAACAGAACCAGAAAAAGCACAAATGAGGAAAACCAAAATGACCAGATCTCTTCTTCTGTTCTTATGTAAGCACATCTATGCCCACCAGACTTTTTTATTTCTATGAAATGGGCCAGGGGTGGCAGTGATTGTTTTTTACAAAGTCCTGCTTTTTTCCAAAAAAATATGTGATCAAAGGGTAAAATCTGCCAATGATCAAAAGACCACCTAGTGAGTGAAAAATCTCCAATAATTAATCCATATTCCTAAAATGGGAACTTCTTACCAGAACAGAACTTTTGCCAAGTACTGTATACCCATCAAGTGGGGAAAATTCAGTTAATTGCATGGCATGTTGCCCAGGTGTTGAACGTACTGTAGATCAAGGGAGGAATGTTTCTGCAGCAATTTCTTTTGGAGGGAAGGGCCTCCTGCCTGGTGGCATAGCGATATGTATTGCTTCCCATCTTTCTAAGGAGTTTAGATTCTTTTGGATATTTTGTACTTTTAAACAACTGTCTTAAACCTGGAATGCTAATTCTCTGAATGGCCTTCCCCTTATTGCAATGGATAATGTCAAAAAAATAATAATATCTTAGCTATTACTTGGTACTTCTCCATTGGATTCGCTTTTGATTTGGGGTTTCAGGATTATCTAATTTTGTTGTGGTACTGTATATGGAATCAACTAATATTCCATTATTTGATTTCCACACATGCACTGTTTCTTATAAATTTCACTTCCTTTTCCTCATGCCCACTTGTCTCTATTCTTAGTGTTATGCAAGAATGAATAAACGTGAGAAACTCACCACCACCACCACTACAAAAAGTCTTCAGGGCGTATCCGGTTTACCCAAATGGGTGAAAAGGGCCACTGACTGGAGCTTGGGAATTGGGCTGATCAGATGGGCAAGTACTTTCTGAGGTATCATGGTTGAAACACTGAACAATCAGGCAAAAATCTGGCCAACCACAGATTGGGGCAATGGCAAGGAATGAGAAACAACATGGCTATCATATGCCTGATTTACCTAGGGGTCTCCAGAATAATTAGATGATTATGTGTGGAATTTTGTGAAAGGAATACGAAGAATGAAGTTAATATAAATTCAGGGGGTAATATAAGATCCTATTATAGGAAACAGGAAGGACATCCAGCTTACAAAATTTGAGATCTACTGCCTTAGTTGAGTCCAGAGGTTACAAAAAAGCAAGGATGAATCTGAGATCACTTTCTGCTGTAATCAACTTTCCATACCCTGGCTTGCTGTTATAAATGTATTGATCACTAGGGAAATTGATGTAGAGAGTTAGCAGGGGAATCTGCACATTTGTCTCCTTTCTTTGTCTAAGCATGTCTCTACATAACACAGTTCTTATTTCTTAGACTGATATTCTCAGGGCTTTCTCAGGGCTTTCATCGCTTCCTTCATCTTTCACTATCATCTTCTCCTGTTTTGACTCTGACCTCACCTGACAGTGGCTCTCTCCACATGATAGAGGAGCCTCTTAACATAGACAGACTTAAGTAACTTAAGGTTTCCTATAATTTATGTTATTTCATAAATAGGGATTATCTTATTTTTATTTCTTATAAGAGTACTAGCTTCAACAATACTCTGCACTCCTAATTTTAGTGTTTCTCTCTCCATACATTCTTTATAAAGCTATTTGCTGTCTTAACACCCTTCATATTCTAGAAGTTTCAAATAAAGCAGAAGAATAAATTATTTGCAAAGGAGAAATAAAAACATCCTGAGTGTGTCAGTACGTTGCATATGCCTCCTAATTGGTGGGATATCTCCAGGGGCTTTGCTTGTATTTGTGGCATATCATCCCAAATTTGCCAAAAGCTGCCTTTATCATTAGCAGGAAATGTTATAAGTAGAATGGGTATGACTAAGGCTGGTAACCTTTTCTATCTTACTAAAAAGCACTATGAGGTAGCTTCAATTGACTAAAGCCATAGTGAGCAGTTGACATCAATAACTAGGGGCCCAACTAATGATGACTTAGAGTAACAAATATTTTAGATGAAAAAGAATAGTGAACAAGTTCTATAAAGGCTTGAGCAGTAGACTGAAATGGATAGACTGGAAAGTTCTGATGTGGGGAAGAAAAATGTAAGCCATATTTGAAGGACTGTTGAAGAAGATACTTGTCATAGGGAGGAACTACAGTGATATGTACCAATTCTTCCTCTATGCTTTTGTGTGTGAAACTCCTTTTAAGCTTTAGACTAATTTAAAACAACTGCATTGTATCTATTTTTTTCTAATTTACTAGCTACTAGTTATTTTCTGTTCCCCCAATATGTTACTTATCTTTAAGACATGGATCAAAACCAGCCCCCTGGAGAGAAAGGGGGGAGTGTGAAAGAGCAAAGCTGATACCAGAGGGGTATTTTGGATTGCTGATTGATGTAAGCAATAATGTAATACCTAATTAATGTAAGCAATAGAAATATCTAATTAGTATCATGAAATGCTTTACTACAAAAAATTGGAAACTTTCTCAGTGACAACACCTCAGCACAGTCTGGATCCTGGGACAAATCTGTGAAGCTGCTGGTTTTACAGTTTTATCCACTGTCATTTTCTGAGCAGGAGAAGAAAAAGGTTCTGACAGCTGAAGGGATGTAAGATGCATACCAAGTCCTATGAGGACTTAATTAAGGGTCTGGGTGTATGGTCAAGGCTGAAGAAAAATGGAGCACAACTTCGAGAAGGAAAGCTACTAGATTTATTGATACAAAGATTGAAACTTACAGAAAGGAGGAATAGAAAACAATAGAAAGATAAGTATGTTTTAGACGTTTTGAACTGGGATGCTAATTGTTTCTGAGGGTCTGATTTGCTGCTACTTTTTGAAATATAGGAGAAACAATCTGATTGGTCTGGCTAGATTTAATTATTAAGGAAAGCCACACTATTGAGAAACAGTAGCAGGATTATAAAGCTTTGGTTAACAAGCAGTAGAATGTTGACGGGGTGAGGGTGTCTCTTCCATTCATGTAGAACTATTGCAGTTATACCCAAGTTATACTGTCGACTTTTTCCTGATTAGGTTAGTCCTAGAAAGTGGAAACTGCTTTGAACACAGTTAAAAATTATGTTACAGGGTTTCACAGCATTATGTGGAGTTATGCTAACAGGAAGTATGAAAAAAAGATGTTTGGTGGAATGAAGTGAAGGAGGATATGGATGAGCAAAAATCCATATAAGGAATATTGCTGCAAGAAATTAGACTGAGAGAAGATATTGTATAATTTATATTGAGAAAAAGATAGTTGCAAAGAATATACTGTAGTCGAAGAAAGCAAGGAATGGTCGAGATTAAAAGCGGCAGAGAAAATACAGAGTGATGAAGGGAATTTTAGAAAATGAGTTGGGAGTGAGTGAAGAGAGCTAAGCTAGAAGCCACCATCAGAGTTAATGGGATTAAAAATCACAGTGAAGAAATTATTTGGGATGAAACCAAAGTAAGGGAAATTTGGAAGGAGTCTTCAGAGATCACTGTGGGACTGAGGGTGATATGTCAAAATGTAGAATTGAAATGAATGCTATTTTGGGTTATCAGATCTAAAGCAAACAATGGTTTGTTTGTTTAGTATTTATTTATATTACTGGACCTTTATTCTTTAATTGGGTGCTTTTGTGGCTTTTTCCTGAAAACAGTTATGATAATGCATAGATCTCATGGCCCACTGCAGATTCCTACACTGAATCTTACTGCATGCAGGAAAAATCCCATGTCTGATGCTGGAGATGCCTTCCAATGCTGGCATATGGTCAGTAGCAAATGTTTCATAATGTGCCACAGAATCCAAATAGACACATTTCCTTGATATCTTGCTCCAGTCAGCTTTTCCTTTGCATTCATTTCAACAATGGAAGAAAGCCATACGATTATGGACATTTGATCTACTGCCTGCCCACCTCCCAACTCTGTTTCACAATCCTGGAAAGCAATTTGAGCACACTGGGCAAAAGAAAAAAAGAGGATTGGTAATCTTCTGGACTATGCCAGGGAAACATCACATAGTTCTGTCTGCTATGTTGTTTCAGTGGGAAGATTTTTTTCCCCTTCCTCTTGGGACACCTATATATTGAAAAGACTTCAGAAGTTCCTGTGTTGTTGGGGAGAAATAGTTACTCAGTGGTTGCAATATAGACTGGCTGAACTCAGGCAGAGGGAGGTTCCTGAAGGTGCTCCCTGTAAACTCAGTGCAATTCAGAATGCATCTCAGATCCACTGATGATAAGGTCATCCTGGAAGAAAAGTACATTGTACTTCTAGTGCCTCTGGGATGCTGTGCAAACAGTGTGAGTGTTGGTGAAGAAAAGCTCACTGTCTAAGGGATCCTCAGCCCTTATTCATCAGCAGTCCTTTCACTAGCTATACATTAGTTAGGAATTACTTTTCTCTTAGCAGGAAGCACATGCTAATATACAGAAAGAACATCTCCATCATGTAGTCATCATGACTGAATGCATCGTATTATTTGTTATCTGTTGATGTTTTCCTACTAACGATTAAGACTGCTATTGTATCTAATCATTTTTGGCAGGGTGAAGAGGTTGTATTTGATTGTCTCCTCTCACGTGCTTCATGCAAATCGCCTGGGGGGAGGATCCTGCCTAGACTTGTTTCTTACTTCCTCTTTTTTCTCTTTGCCTATATGTAGCCAAGCCAGGTAGCTCTCAATGAGAGCTAAGTCCTTTAAATATGGTTTGCTTTTGTTTTGCTTTTTGTAAATAAATTATTTTTATAGAAATGCCTGGTGTGTGACTTTTCTGATCTCTCCTGGGCTAAAGGCTTTCCCAGCATTCTGCCAACATTATCTTCTATTTCAATTGAGAAAAATAGTTACAATAGCAGCTGAAAGGTAAAAGTATTCTTTGAACTGCTTGACAGGTATTAAATATATGCTCTGGGATGCTTCTCTATCTATAAAGCTCTGATTTTGAAACTGTATCCCAGTTGTTGAATTAGTTATAGAACTAAACATGGACTTTTGGGCAGTCAGTAGGATTATTGCATGGTCTGAAGGGGGAAGAAAGATTAGTCAATTTATTAGAAGCACCTGTCAGTTCCTGAGAACTATCTCCTTTTTCCAGATTTGGATTCTCTCCTTGTTACCAGAACAGAGGATTTTCTTCCTTCCAGAAAAAATATATTTTTGCAGCCCCTGCTGACTGGGTTACAAGCAAACTGCAAACATTGCACAACTTTGAAACTACAGCAGAAAAACTCTGAGCCAAACTCTCCATCTAGGTTGTTTTCCCTCCAATTCTTAGTGTATTACAATGATCAGCACCTTTACATGAAAATGAAAGTGACAAATGTTCAGATACATACAGCAAGGATGAATATATCAGTTATTAGGTAGCCATGCTTTTAAAATGCATTCAGTTTTGCAGTTACTGGCATAAACTTGGAGGCAACTCCTTCAACCTCTTGACTTTTTTAGATTTCAGGCCGTGGCAATGTGTTTTGTTTTGTTTTGTTTTTTAACTACTGCTTCAGCATAAGAGTTCACTTGTCTCTAACGTTTGTCCCTGTTTGCCAACATTTTTGTATTTAACTCCCAAGAAATGGACATGCTTTTTTTCCCCACCAAATTTCCTCCTGCATTCTGCTTCCCCAAATCCTCTTCTGTAAAAAATTCAAATGTGAATTGTTTCAACAAATTAAATTAATTTGTGTGTATGCGTTAAATGGAGAACTAATTCACTAGAACACAACTTAGAAGTGAAAATAGCAAAACCAATCTTTTCCATGGATTTCCAGCCATATCCAGCTCTAATAAAAGTGGCTCTAAATCCAAGATAATCAGCACTAGATGTGCATGTGTGTGAATTAGCTAGATGGTCAACTTCTCATAAAGTCAGTCTAGAAAACTTACAGGACCCATTATAACATTAAAAGAGGTAATTATTCATTGTTAGCATAAGCAGATACAAAAACAGACACTAGATTAAGATAAATAAATCTTAGCTCTATAGACATAAATTCATGAAAGCACAGTTTAGGACACAAAACATGAATGAACACTGGTGTACTAAAAGGCATGATAATCCACAAGGACAGAAAGCTAGCAGCCACATCTGATCCAACAAGAATGGGCAGTGCAGTGAAGAAGCTGGGAGGCAAGGTAAACAACGACCCAGAGAAGACAATGCAATATATTGACTGATTGATCGATCAATTCTGTGCCGTCAGGTTGGTGCTGACCCTTAGCAACCATATGGTCTGACTTTCTCCAAGATGATCTCTCCCAGACCTGGCTCTTCAGGTCTCGCAAGGTGCACCATTGCTGCCATAACTGAGACCACCTGCTGGTTGTCCTCTTTCTTTCTTTCCTTCCACCCTTCCCAGCATTACAGACTTCTCAAGAGAGTTAGGTCTTTCCATAATATGTCCAAAATATGACCATTTGGGCCTGGTCATTTGAGTCTCAAGTGAGAACTCTGGGTTGATTTATTCAGTGATTCATTTATTTTCTTTGCTATCCATAGTACTCTCAGGAATCTTCTTCGGTACATATTGTGCCATTAGTTACATCATCCTGTCTCCTATCGTGAAGATATCGGCAGAATCCCATGAAGTATTCCCCTGTTCTTTCTGGGCTAGGAACTCGCAAGATATAGTCAGGGTCCTTCCAAATGAAGCAATGATTCTAAGAACAAAAATATTTTTAAAAGAGGATGCAGAGTTATTCCCTGAGAATAAAACTGTAAGGGCCTGATACTAATCAGAGTAATACATACGTGCAAAAGAAGCATGTGAAGTTAGACAGTGGGGAAAGAATCTCAGGTCTGTGAAAGAGAGTGATCACTGAGCAAGAGTTTTCTTCTCTTCAGAACATCAGGTGGCAGAAAAGAAACAGCAGGCAAAGAGAGATGGTTAACATACATAGAGCGGTTACAAGAAGAGCATGGAGAATATAAGACAAAATCAAGAGCAATTGACTGCAGAGGGATTTGGTTTTCAATGGTTTACATATGCAAGTTAAGAGAAAGAATTAAGGTAGGTAATAGGACATTTGGAATTGAACAGCACAAGACAGATTTTGAAACTGAACTATATACAAATGGTGAATATATAATTGCTAAAATGTATAAACTTTGACATTTGAAATGGAAGAACAGCAACTGAAAGAATGTATGATAAAATGGGATAAGAACTTTGGACGTAATTTACTGATGGAACAATACGAAAATATGTGGCTGAAAGGACTGAAGTTAACATGTTATAACGTTATAAAATGATGTACCATTGGTACATGACTTCAGAAAAATTATCTAGAATGTATAAAGATGCTTCAAATTTATATTGGAAATGTGGAAAACATGAATTGTCATCTTTATTATCCCTGGTGGATTTGCAAAAAAGCAGAAATTTTGGGTTCAAATACATACAGTGATACGAAAAAATTTAAAGGTCAATATTCAACTGAAACCAGATTTTTTCCTGTTGGGACTAATGGATTGACAATTAGAAAAGAGTTATGGAACGCTGTTTTTGTATATGATAACTGCTGTGAGATTATTATAGGCACAAAAATGGAAAGATTCTGAAAGAGCCACAATGGAGGAATGGCTGGTGAAGATGACAGAATTAGCAGAGATGTCATCATTGACTTGTCTGATTAGAGAAAGGACAATAACTACGTTTATTAACAGCTGGAAACCTGTTATGGACTTTTTGCTGAAAAAAAAAAAATGAACTTGTGATTTATGGATTTAATGATTAGAAAGGGTAGACTATGGAAAGAAGGAAATTATGTCGCAACCTTAGAGAGGGTAAAATATAAATGTATGTGTAACTGCTAAGAAGATTGGATGCCTTTTCTTTTCTTTTCTTTTCTTTTTTCTTTTCTTTTCTCTATTTCTTTTTTGCACTTTTTTGCACTTATTACTTTACTTTTTTACTTTTTTCTTTCAAAATTTGTATTGTTTTTATTCTTTAAAATATATGTATGTGTGTGTGTGTGTGTGTGTATATATGCATGTGTGTATATGTGTGTGTATATATATACACACAGTATATCAATTTGATGTAGTGGTAGGTAGGAAGCCAACTGGCTGACCTTGGGCAGTCACTTTCTCTCAGCCCTAGGAAGGAGGCAATGGCAAAGCACTTCTGAAAAACCTTGCCAAGAAAACTCTTGTCCAGGCAATTTACAAGAATTGGACACGATTAAACGGATAAAATATATAAAAAGAACATCCGGAGGCAGGACTTGTTGCCTGAGGCCACCAATTTCCTATCAACTGAATCATTTGAGTTGATTCTGGTTTCTGAAGATTTTAAAAATTCTCTTTATATTTTAAGATATGAATAAGCTTCTGTTAACCTTGTTTTATCACATTCTAATAAATATGTGGGGAAAAAGTAATCTTTTGGTATACTTGTGCTGCCTTCATTCCACACAATAAGGGATAATATTGAAATAATTTTTTAACCATGGAATGAATATCTTCAGACCAAAACCTATAGGAGCTTCTCTGTTACCAACCATGAGGTTTAAGCATCTCACCATAGTGTAACATTCAATTACTGCAATGTGTGCAAAAATTGAGAAGGGATATCACATCCTGTATCTTTCAATTTTGTATATAAAGTTAACATTATAAATATTTGGTGTCCCTGAAAAAAAAATATGGTGCCCCCCCAACCCACCCAACCCACGGTGCTACTTGATAAGTGCCATATTTCTTACTGGAATATCTAAGGAGACCAAAAGCTAATCACATCTTTGCTTTTTCACAATATATAACTCATACCTACCCATTGCCAAAGGCTATTGTTAATGGCATTTGAAAGAAAAAAACGAAATATTCCACTTTTCTATTATAGTGAAGAAGCATAAATTGTTGATTTAAGAAGCAAGAAAAGTTATATTGTCATTCTTCCATATCCTTTCAATTCTACAGTACTTTTCCACTGAGCACTCAGTGAGGTCTTTTTAGCCAGCATGATTTAAGCATCTTAGATTATTTTCAGCCAACCTTGGAAAAAAATCCAAATACTATTTGAATGCAATCTTTTAGGAAGTTCTCTTACACAGATCCCACTTATTTAATTAACTTATAACTCATGTATTAATTATAAATAGTATTTTTAGGGCAGCTCATATCGTTGTTGAAGAAGACTCCTGAGAATACCGTGGATAGCCAAGAAAACAAACAAAACAGATAATCAAAGAAATCAACCCAGAGTTCTCATTTGAAGCACCAAGCTCAAAGTATTCTAGTTTGTACACTTATGTGTAGACCTAGCTCTCTGGAGAAGGCTCTAACATTGGGAAAGGTGGAAGGAAAGAGAAGAGGCCAACCAGCAGCAAGGTAGATGGACTCAATTACAGTGGTGATGTGTGCACTGTTGGAAATCATGAAAGACCAGGTTACGAGGACTTACGGTGAGGACATGGCAGACTGAACAGCTGTGCCTGCAAGCTCTGTGGGCAGAACTGGCATCATGGCAGTTTTTTCAGGCTCAGGCTGGTTTCTCCTGAAGCCCAGGAGCATTTTTCTGGACCAAGGAAAACACTCGGAATCAACTGACTTGAACTCCAGATGGCAACTTGCAGCCGGGAATTGTCTGTTATCTTGCCTTCAATCTGTAAACTCAGTTCAGAAACTTTCCATTCATTACCTTTAACTTTTGCTGGTTAAGTACCTAGGGGGGGGGCATAAACTACTGCGTGAGACATGGAGGATTTCAATCAGGCTCTCTCTGACTTCCATGGAGATATTAAGCAGATTTTTTTCTGATTCCTGTCAAGTTATTATGCAAGACACTCAGAGAATTGTGGAAAATATTTGCTCTAAAATGTGTCATCTGGTTGGGGATGTCCTGGATGAAACTGAAGAATCTAACAGAGATGGAAATGTCTCTTCTAAGAGTGAGATTGGGGCTTCTGTTGAAATGCTGGATGAAATTGACAATGCTGAATTGAAGAAGTTAAAAGGAGAAATTGAGTTGCAAGACATGAGTGAATTTCACTTTCTGATTGAGTGTTATGGAGAAGAAGGGATTATTATGTATGAGAGGTTTTTTGAAGAGAAGTCTGTGTTTGTGAGGGGAGCAGTTGGGCTGTTTGATTTCTTTAATAGCTCTATGTTTATTATGGGGATATGTAAATTCTTTTGTCTGGGTTAAGTGGGTTAAGGGACTAAAATATTTATCAGGATGGTCTTTTGGCTCTGGATGATTTTATTTATCATTAAAGATTGGGATTAATATTATTAAGGTTTTTTTTAAAATAATAATTAATGTTTGTTGTATTGTTAATTATAATGGCAGACAATTTACATGCTTTTTTATTTTTGATTTTTATTATAGTAGGAATGTATAGAATAGTAGTAGGAAGGGAATAATTGTTACTTTTGTGGGGGGGGGAGTTGATTAGGTGGTTTATATTTTCTTTCAATATAAGGGGAGGGAGCAATGGCATTTAGTTATTTTTATAATGTGCTAAGGGATTGCTTTATAGAAATAATGTGATTTTGGTTTAATATAGAGTAAGGGATTGATTATGGAAAATTGTTGTATATCCTTGATGTTTAAAGTCAGAAGTCACTTCTTTTTGTAATCTATTAAAAAAAAAATCTTTCCTGTGTTTTCACACTGTTTTAGTTCTTTTTTTTTCTTTGTAGTTTTTTTGTTTTTCTATATCTTTTATCTTTTTCTAAAACTTAATAACATTCTTATAAAAAGAAAAGAAAGACCAGGTTAGGGATAAATCATCTTGGAGAAAATCTATTTATGAGGTCACTAGGAGCTGAAAATGACTTGATGGCACATAATCAATCATGTCACTTAGAAGAATGCAAGCAAATCTACTTCAATGAATGCAAGTTTCACATTACCATTTATTTTATTGCTCTTTTTTTATAAGTACTCAGTTTTAATTAGGATTGTGGAAAATATTCATTCTTGAAACTGAAACAGAGAGTCATTCAGAAACTGGGTGCTTAAGGGTGACCTCTGCCACAATTGGATATTTTACCCAGAATATCCTTGGTAAACATTTGGATACATCTCCAGGTGCATCTCTGGATGCCCTGGCTTGTATTGACATGTGCTGATGGTGTCATATAAATGGCCAAGATTGCTAGGAAGGAGTGTGAAAAGGATCTTCTGAGATAACAGTTTGAGTGGGAGAATGGATCCTGATAACAACTTTCAATTTGGGAAATCTCGATCCAGAGAGAAGCAATTTTTCAGCTGTTTTGAGAACATGTGAAAAATGTTCTCACAAAACACCTGCCAGTTGCCAATCATAATATGCTCATTCTCTTTACCATTCCAACTTACTCCCTGTCCTTGTGGTGGTGCTGATGGTGGTCAAATGCAGTAAAAAAAAAAAAAAGTAACAGAATCAGTCACTAAAATGGAACATTCAATGGAAAAAAATGATCTAAATTACGATCGGCTATCAGCACTCTGAGGAATTTATAGGAAAGAAAAATAATAAGATCAAGAGAAATCTACAGACATGATACAATCTTGGCCCTATGATAATTAAAGATGTCTCAGAAGAACTGAATCATGGGTATTTCAAAAAAAACAAAAACAGTCATGTGCTGAGCAGAGTGGCTACATACATTGATTAAATGAATAAATAGTTTTTTTTTTAAAAGAAAGTAGAATAATTCAACTTCAACAAAATCAGCATTTTAAACAAACCAGTAAACCAGTATCAACTGTGGAGTTACAAATAAAATTAAATTAAATTAAATAAATCTTGTTGGACACACTTACCTTAACACGTTACCTGGATAATTCCTAGGGTCCTGCCTGGATTTGAATTTCCAAAGAACACCAGTCAAAAATGTGATTCACTTTGTTTGTTATTGGATAAGTAAAATCTCCTCTTCTCTCCCTCCTTGTCCTCATGATGTTGTCAGGTAGGGCAGCAGAACTAGCAAATACTAAGGAGTTTGAGGCATATTTTCCTATTCCAAAACCAAAAGTCGATATGTCTGTATGTGTGTATGTGTCCATGCATGCACACGCACACACTCGTTAACCGCTACACCAAACTGGCTTTATTTATTTGTTTTCTGTCTCAACTGGCAATAAAGCATGCCATTACTATTGTTTTGTTCTTTTTTCCTTCTTCTTCAGAGAGAAAACCTTTGACAGGAGAAGGGTTCAGAGAAAAAGAGAGAAGAGGCAGGTCTTGACAACCTGTAAATAAAATGATGAGAACAAAGAAGTGTTTTATGAAAAGCAAGGACACCAAATGAAAATGGAACTGAATAGCTAGCGAAGAATGAGGGTGAACATGTTAACTGGGGCAGTGGGGAAGAACCTTTTGCAGCAGATAGAATTTGTCTGTATTTGACCTACTGCATGTCTCTATAAATAGCTGCATGGAAGGCTTCTCTTTTCTACTGTCCCTTGCCTGGCCTTAACAGGCTTAATAAAGCTCTTTCTATTACAGGAGAGCACCCTGAAGAATCTTGTTTAGTCTTAAGAAAGGGGTATGATAGCACTCTTCAAGTACCTGAAGGAGTACTTTTATTTATTTATTTATTTATTTAGGAGTATATTTGTTTGTTTATTTATTTATTTATTCATCGACTTTGTCGCTGCCCATCCCCTCTCACCGGAGGGACTCTGGGTGGTTTACAACAAAATAATCAAAAACAATAAATATATAATAAAATTGCCATATAAAAGTGCACTATAAAACAATAAACAATCTCACATAACTACTAAATATAAATAAAGTCCAGATGGCTGTGGTTTCATCCAATCCTTGCATAGGAGGGGCACTTCAAGGCACTAGCCAACCCCAAATATGACTATTTTCCTTCCTGTCCCAAGCCTTGTGGCAGAGCCAGGTCTTCAAATTCCTCTGGAAGGCTAGGAGCGATGGGGCTAACCTCACCTCCAGGAGCAAGATGTTCCAAAGGGCGGTCACTACTGCAGAGAAGACCTGCCTCCTGGACCCCGCCAGATGGAATTCTCTTATTGACGGGGTCTGCAGCATGCTCTCTCTGCATGAGTTGGTGCAACGGGCTGATGTAGCGGGGAAGAGGCGGTCCCTCAGGTAGCCTGGTCCCATGACATGTAGGGCTTTAAAGGTGATAACCAACACCTTGAATTGGACCAGGAAGCAAACTGGTACCCAATGCAACTGGCACAGCAAAGGTGTTATGTGCGTCCTTCTAGGGGTGCAAAAAATAGCCCGCACAGCTGCATTCTGGACCAGCTGAAGCTTCCAGATACTCTTCAAGGGTAGCCCCATGTACAGCGCATTGCAATAGTCTATAGGGGGGATAACAAGGGCATGAGTGACTATTCGAAGGACCTCCCAATCCAGGAAAGGGCATAACTGGCACACAACACAAAGCTGTGCAAAGGCCCTTCTGGCCACAGCTGCCACCTGCTCTTTGAGCAGGAGCTGTGAGTCCATGAGGACCCCCAAGATATGCACCGGGTCTGTCTGGGGCAGTGCAACCCCATCCAGAACCAAAGATGACAAAGTCCTGGATATGGAAGAGCCATTAACCCATAGCCACTCCATCTTACCAGGGCTCAGCCGAAGCCTGTTGTTCCCCATCCAGACCCCTACAGCCCCCAGGCACTGAGAGAGGGCAGTCACAGCATCACTTAACTTACCCAGGATGGAGTTGTATAGTTGAGTATCATCAGCATACTGATGATACCTCATCCTGTGGTGACGGGTGATCTCACACAGTGGTTTCATGTAGATGTTAAGTAGGAGAGGAGAGAGAACCGAACCCTGTGGAACCCCACAAAGGAAGGGTCGAGGGTCGGATATCTCCCTCCCTATTACCATTGATTGGGACCGGCCCTTGAGGAAGGAGGTGAACCAGTGCAAAACCAGGCCACCCACCCCCAACTCCCTGAGCTGACCCAAAAGGATACCGTGGTTGATGGTATCAAAAGCTGCTGAGAGGTCAAGAAGAGCAAGGATGGATGCACTAACCCCATCCCGCTTCTGCCAGAGATCATCCATAAGTGTGACCAATGCCATTTCCATCCCATATCCAGGCATGAAACCTGACTGAAAGGGGTCTAAATAATCTGTTTCCTTCAGAACCCTCTGGAGCTGCAATGCCATCACTTTCTCAACCACTTTCCCCAAAAAGGGGAGGTGGGAGACTGGACGGAAATTATCCAGTATAGTGGAGTCCAGCAATGGTTTCTTGAGGAGGAGTTGTACCAGCACCTCCTTAAAAGCAGTTGGAAATACCCCCTCCCTCAAGGATGTATTGACCATCACCTGGACCCAGCCACAAGTCACCTCCCGAGCTGCTTTCACCATCCAGGAGGGACATGGATCTAATTGGCAAGTGGTGGCATCACTTCAGTATCAAACTGAAGAAGGCCATGGCCTGTCCTCTGTCATTCCAGAGTGCTGATCACAGAATGATAGTCATAAGCTTCAGGAAAGGACATGATTATTAAGCAAA